>NC_134113.1:43568750-43905000 GCF_040939455.1 Microcebus murinus | reverse complement strand
CAATTTATTTAGGTGTACTTTGATTTCAAGATAAAATTTTAACATCTTGATCTTGGGCATATTTTATTAGTTTTATGCCCAGAGATTTCACGTATTTTTGCTGTGTTTTGATCTCTAATATAAATGATGTTATTTTTAATTTTCAGTGATTCATTGCTAGTATATAGAGACACAATTACTTATTGTATACTAATTTGTATTCTGTGACATTGCTAAACTCACTTATTAAATATAATAGCTTTTTTCTGGTATACTTTTTGGGATTTTATAAAAAGAAAATATCATCTGCAAATAAAAAAAAATTTGTATTTCACATTGTAACCCAGTGTATACTGAATACATTTAGAAATACCTGAATATCTTCATTATTTTCTATTCCTTTTTCTAAAACAATGTTGGTTGATAACTACCAAATTAATTGTATAAACCACCAAGTAGTCAAGACCTAGAGTTTGGAAAATCACTGAATTAAATCATTTCTAAACAACTGCTATAATAGGGAAAAAGAATAAAAGTTGTACTTAGATCATACACTTTAATAAGAACTGTTTTCTGGTAACATAAATACAATTCTAAAACAACAATAAATCTCCATACATAGGAGAATTATCCAATTTTACTATTTTGAAGGGACTAATTAATATGAAACACAAATTAAAGAGATTTTTAATAGTAAAATTGATCTAAATTGATACATGTTTCATTATTTAAAGTCCTAATAGCACAAATACTTACAATATGTCCACAAATCCATATATTAATAATCTTTAACTCTAAGGTCTAATTATCAGGAAAAAATAAACTTTAATAATTGCACCTACCTCAGCAGTTCGTCTTGCTTCTTTAATCATGGACTCTAATCCACCAAAAACACTATTTGTTGACTTGGAAGCCTCTCCATCAGATTCACTATCATCTGAATCATTTAGTGTTACAACCACTGATTTATGCTTTGGAAGCTACAAAGACAATATATTTGTTATTCTTGATAAGAAAAGTATGTCTATTCTTTTATTGGCTCAACCACAATGAGGGGCACAGCCTTGGACAAGTTTTTAACCTCTCTGAATTTTAATCCACAAAAATAATGGACTCCAAGTAAACTGTCTATAGCTCCTTCTGGTTATACTAGATAATTGATTATATACCACTCCACCAATACTGGTTATATGCCAAAAACATAAAATATTCTATATTCTTAAAGTCTTTCTAGACATTACTGTGATTACCTCCATCATTAAATTTTATTTTCTTTAACATTCTATAAAGAACCATAATGCCATCTAAATTAACCCTTTTAAAACCAAAGAAAAATTATTTTAATAATGCTACATAATAATTTTAAAAATGTTGTAGTCTTTGTGGTTACATATAGAGGGTTAAATTGCCAAAGCTGGTTTTCCTAACACAGGCTAGATTTCAATTTGGCTTTGCTCCATTTACTTTACTTTGAAGTCAACAGAAAACAAGGTAGAAAACTGTCGTTCAACGTCCTTTAACAAACATCACCAATAAATCATTCCATTATAGCACAGTCACTGGTTTGAAAATATAAGCAAAGTATAAAAAAAGATGAGAAAAATAAAAAACACATATTGTTAAAACTGACTCCAGAAAAGACAGAAAATCTGAATGAATCAATTTTTATAGGAAAAAAGTTGAAGAAATGGCAGAGAAAAGCATACCACACTCTGATGAGAATATTTTCCCAAATACCCTATTAAAAACACTAACAGTTTAGTGAAGACACTGCTCTCACTTCATCGATAAAAAATAAATTTTAACAATTTGTATTTATATGAATATATGTGTATGTATAAATAAACCAGGGGGTGGGAACAGGACAGCAAAACTTCATACAAAGTTTTCATAATCCGTTTGAATAAAATATTACAATTTTTGTCTGTTTTTACCGAGATCACAGTTCGTGGAAGACGAGGTCCTCTGTGAAACTTTGGATTCTGTATTCTAGGCTGAGATACTGTATTAATACTGACTATTGATAGATTGCTTCTTGGCACAGGCTGTGAATTGTTCAGAACTGGAGGTGAAGGTGGGTCACTATTACTGGATGTTTCCTAAGTAAGGAAGAGACTGCTGTAAAACATTATTACATAAAAACATAAAAACTTCTATCACCTTTTTCTTCTATCACATTATTACATAAAAAACTTCTATCACCTTTAAAAATCTTGAGCAAATCAGTATAAGACTTATTCCTAACTTTGCTGAAAAGCCCAACGAATCCGAAATAAACCGAAAAAAGTAGGAGTGCCCTAAAACTAAGCTCAAGAGCACCACCTAGAGATTCAGATGCCTAAATTACCTCTGGCTTAAAAGCTCTTTTGTTTGCTAGAGATTTAAGTAGCTCTTCTCTAAGCAGCATTTCTTCCTCCTCTTCCTCATCTGCAAACGGTGGCTTTGGAGGTTGTTCTGGATCTTCAGGTGGGAGAGGTGGTAAAGGTGGCAGAGGAGGTAGAGGTTCAAGAGAAACACACAAGCCTTCCACATAAGGCTGGCTCAAAGGTGGCATAGACTATTTTTAAAAAAGAAATAATAATTACAATGCAAATTTTATCAACTGCAAATGTTCATCTCTGTAGCAATATTAAATTGGAAAAAAGTAAACTTAAGTTTATTATTTTAGCTATAAGGAAATTATACCGTAAATTTAAAACTAACCCAAGATTCAATATTCAACCATGAAAAAGTGTTATTTTTAGAATTTTTTAAAAAATCAATAATATTTGAAATCTCTGTTCCCACTTTTATCTCTATTTAGCATTCTATAAGATATAGAAATTAAATTATACAGGGCCTTTCCTTCCAGATGACTATCTGAAAACAAGCAGAGATACTAAAACCAGAAACATACTATTTAAGTAAAAAAAATAAAAATTAGGAACCAAAGAGATTTTGAGAATAATAATCCAAAGTACCTTAATTAAGTTCCAAGAAGAATAAAATGGCTTCTTCGAAATTATCTATAAAGGAAACTAATTTTTATTTAATTCCCTGAGTTTAGATATGGATAGCTACTCAGCTAGTGGGGAAGGGGAAGAAAGGAGGAGAAAAGGGAAGAAAGAAGGAGACATGCTAAGTGCTCAAAGAAAGTCAACATGAAATTTAAACATTTACCTATGAAAAACATCTACCAGATGGATAGCTTGCCAGTAAAGGCACAACTGTTTATTTTATATGTTTCATTGCTATTAATTCTGGTAAGCAATTATGGTTTATAATCCCTCTTCAAACCTAATTATTTATTAACTACATGCCAATTTTTATAAAATTAGAAAAGACAAGGCAACACAATAATTTTCTTAGAAATCATATCAATTCTGACTTACAGAAACCTGAGGTGGTGGAGGCAAAGAAATAGATGGTGCTGGAGAAAAATACCCCAATGAACATTCAGAGAAGAACGGTGGTTGTACTGGTGAAGGAGCTGTAAAAAATGTTTTTGATAAGAGTTTAATAATACAAATACCTCCACAAAAATATATTAAATTTATGGTATAAGAAATACATCTAGGTTGACAAATTAGATTTTATCAGTCTCTGACAAAATCTTTAATCCTCACGAGTCCACATCTACCCACTTAAAATTGTCACATCATCACATAAAGTCAGCCATTCACTTTAAGCTGACAGTCCCTCAAAAGTCCCATGTTGTTCCACTTCTCACTTAATGATGACAGCAGGAAACAGATCAGGAAAAGTTAAAAGATATATATATATATATAGTTGGTTTTTTTTTGACAAACATACTTTTTAAGAAATAATAAAACCAAAAATTCCCCTGAATCCCGCCAAAGTGCCATTCTTCCCTTCATGTGGAACAAAGAAAATTGAGGACATGGACTATATAAGCTGTGTGGAACTAGAAATGAGAAGAACTACTTACTGTATTTAATCAATAAGGTGCAAATTTTTTCACACGTTAATTCTAAAATAATTACGATCAGTTCATCTCAGTTAAACTGCTAGCATTTTTCTTTCTTGGTAACAGATAAAAATAATTATGCATTTTGCCTTAATGATTTCTTAGGCTCACTGAAATATGGCAGATTCAAAGACTACTCTTATCACCCACTAACTATATAACCTCAGGGAAAATCTAATGTTCCTTCTTTATCCCATTTGTCTCACAAGTCAATACAGACATTACCCATGCCTTATATGGGGTTGACTTCAGGTCCAACTGACATAATCTACAAATACATTGATCTTCAGAAAATTTTACTTCTTAAAAATATAAATATTTGTAGTTACCATGGCAAAAAGTTAAAATTTGACAAAGCTGAGTGGAGAGTATGTTCTCTGGATAATAATTTTTTATAAAATTATTTAAAAAGCATAGATCATAAAGTCATTTTATAGAAATACAGAATATTAATATTAATACCTGGGAATTATAAAGAATCATCCAAGAATTTGAAAATAAGAAAATTAAAGATTGATCAAAGAGAATTAAATTATGAAATCAAAACATAAGATTATCAAACATCAGCTTAAAACAACCTGAAAATAAGCACTTTTGGTAAACATTAGCCAAATAATATCTATTTTGCTTTGTCTCCAGTCTAGACTCACCAAAGTAGGAGTCTACTTTTTTTTTTTTTTTTTTTTTTTGAGACAGAGTCTCGCTTTGTTGCCCAGGTTAGAGTGAGTGCCATGGCAGCAGCCTAGCTCACAGCAACCTCACACTCCTGGGCTCGAGCGATCCTTCTGCCTCAGCCTCCCGAGTAGCTGGGACTACAGGCATGCGCCACTATGCCCGGCTAATTTTTTATATACATATCAGTTGGCCAATTAATTTCTTTCTATTTATAGTAGAGACGGGATCTCGCTCTTGCTCAGGCTGGTTTTGAACTCCTGACCTTGAGCAATCTGCCCGCCTCGGCCTCCCAGAGAGCTAGGATTACAGGCGTGAGCCACCGCGCCCAGCCAGGAGTCTACTTTTGATTTGGTCTCAAAATATGACCACAGGGAGAAATACACTGATCATGTGGTCTTTTAAGCATTGCTGTTCCTGGAATGCCAACTGCATTGTTATCTGTCTCCATCTTATGTTTTCAAATTAGTGAGAGAAGAGGTCTCTCACAGCCAATCACTCCTGAACATCAACAAAAGAAAGATCTGGTCCTCAAAGGTAGAGTCAGATTCTAGACAATGCAATTTAATGGAGATACAGCCCTGACCAATCCTAAATAGCCTTTCCTGAGATGCCACCAGTATCACTTTCCATCTCCAAATTCCTATGAAGTATCATTACTGGAAGGAGATAGAAAGCCTAATAGCAAAAAAGATTTCTTTCTTTAAAGCAGAAAGATTCTTGGATACCAAGGGTTTCTTTTATATATATATATATATATATATATATATATATATTTTTTTTTTTTTATTTTTTTTTAAAGAGTAGTGTTACCATCTTTCCCACAATCTTTACTTTTAAGATCAAACAGACTTTAAACAATGTTTTTTTTTTTTTTTTTTTTTTTTACTTAAAGGCTATCTAGAAACACTTGGAAATAAAGGTTAACATAACTTATTTCAGGTTTGCTCTGTAAGTATTTAGAATACCAAGTAATGTCCATGATTACACATTCCAGCAGCAAATCTCACTTTTATTAAACATTTCTTTCAAGGTATTGGGTAAGCTTAATCATTCTCTCATAATTGTAAATACACAAATGTTTCAAGTACAGCTCATACCTGGAGAATTGGTTTCACTATCTGTATCCATAGCAACTTCTTCATAGTTGTCATACTGATAAATGCCTCCTCCACTATCAGTAGGTTGCTTATCTAAGGATCGCCTCAGGTCAGGATCTGAAGACTAAATATATAACACTATTTTGTAGTTTCAAAGCATTTTCTGTCTTAGGCTATTCTTAAGCTACAAGGTACAAATAAATTGATAATTATCTTCTAGGAAACTATCAAAAATCATGATGATTCAGTTAGATCTGCCTATCACATCTGATTTGGGAAATGCAGGTCACATGACAGGTACACTGTGGTTGATATTTTATAATTGCATCACCAGATAGAAAATGGAAATCTAGCAAAGTACTATCTATATAAATGAAATCCCCTATAGTTAGCTGAGCCATTAAATAGCTATTCCTCTATTAAATGGCACCAAGCTCTTGAACATGTCTTCCATATGATTAAAAAACTACAGGAATATATGTTTTATGTTATGAAGACTATATTAACAATAGTTCCCAAAAAGTCAGTAATATTTTAATTATGAATAAATTAGTGATACCTGAAAACTCTAGACTCTAGGTCAATGTGTTTGTCTATTGTATTTTCTTTTTTACTTATGACATTCCACTCACAGAGTTAATCACTATTAATAACTAAAAACTAGCAAAACCTATCCACATGGAGGTAGAAAGGTAATGTGCAAATAATACTTATTTCTACAAAAAGATTCTATCAAAGTACTTTTTAAAAGTTCAAAGCATGAACATTTAGAATACTTAAAATATTCCTTGCTTAGGCAAACCTGCCTCCTGATTCTCTTTAATTAAAAAACTTATTCTTTAACATACATAAAGAACAAGTATTCTTTTTTTTTTTTTGAGACAGAGTCTAACTCTGTTGCCTGGGCTAGAGTGCCGTGCCATGGCTTCAGCCTAGCTCACAGTAACCTCAAGCTCCTGGGCTCAGGCGATCCGATCCTCCTGCCTCAGCTTCCCAAGTAGCTGGGAGTACAGGCATGCGCCACCATGCCCGGCTAATTTTTTCTATATATATTAAGTTGTCCAGCTAATTTCTTTTGATTTTCTGATAGAGACGGGGTCTCGCTCTTGCTCAGGCTGGTCTCGAACTCCTTAGCTCAAACAATCCATCCGCCTCAGCCTCCCAGAGTGTTAGGATTACAGGCATGAGCCACCACACCCAGCCAAGAACATGTATTCTTTATAAGTACATTCACAAGTGTATTCTTAAAGGCATTATCAATGACTTATACATAGTAAATGTTCAACAACTGCATCATGATTAAATATAAAACAGCCACATGCACTAAGGTTATTACTATATGCTCATTTAACATTCTTTAAAATAATCCATACCAATTAATCATGACACACTTCTCATTCTACATTACTAAACAATAAAAAACTAATGAAATTCTACCCCTATACTTAAGAAACAGACATTTTTGAAATAAGTACTCACCACAATTTAGTAATACTATTTTCATCTAAATAGAAAACGCTAGCAGTCACTACTAATCATAATTTTAGCCTTCCTTTAATTTTTTCTAACACCTATAACTATGAAAGACTCATTCCCAATTATAACCTACTTTCCTTTCTCCCCCAAGAGTTAATTATCTAATAAGCTCTATCAAACATAAGATATTTGCAGTTTCTCTTATTTGACAGAATCTATAAAACTCTAAGAACACTTAAATTTGAGTAATACTTTGACTTTATATTTTTGCATTTCTTACTTTGCTTCTTGATCTCCTCTTTCCACCAACCAATTTCATGAATCGATTGTATTGCTCTTCCTGATTTGAGAGATCTCGAATTTTTCTGATTTCTTCTTCTCTTTTCCTTCTCTCTTCTTCTTCAGCTTGTTTCCGCTGATCCTCTTCTTTCTGTCTTTCCTGTTCTTTTTGTTGTTGTAGTTTCTTCCATGCCTTTGTTTGCTGTTTCCTCAATGCTTGTTTAGCTATAGATGAAAATACATAAACATTAGTATCTGTTAGAGTTAGAATTTTATAGGAGATAAAAGAAAGAGCTTTAAAAATTATTTTCATTATCACTGAGTCATCTATACAGTTGCTCCTCTAAGTTGTTTATATAGGATTATCTTCCATTTTAGGGCCCTATAATTCCCCAAACTCAAAGCTTTCTGAATTAAAATCTAGAAACTATACTGACATATTAATTCAATTTTAAAAATGTAACAGAAATGATCACCTGTAGTGCTAACTTTTTTGGCCGAATGTGTTTTTGTACTGGTTTTAACTTTTTGCTGTACAGTTTTCGTTTTAGTCAACTTTTCTTTGCTTTCTTTCATCACCTGCTGTTCTTTTTGTTGCCATTTTTTACTGGCTGACTGAAGAGCCAAAAGACGAAGCTGTAATTCTGATAGCTCCTCTTCATCTTCACCAAGTTTCTTTAAAGCAAAAAGAAACAGTTAAAATTTTTAAATTCCATAATTTAACCTCAAACATTTCACCAAGTCAAATCTTTAAGATTAGAATTTAATGTTAGTTTTAAGGCAATTATTTAAAGGGCAAATACAGATAAAATAAGGAAATGAATTTACTTACTGTAGCCCAAGACTCTAATTTAATGCCTTTAATACAAATAGAAGATCAATCTGTGGAAGGTATGTGTATACATGTAAATACGCAGGGTTGGGACAGGAAGGGTATAACTGATAGAACAGGATGATGCAAAAAGGGAAAACTAAGAATTAGAGATCAGCATTTAAAAGAGCTTCCCAGACTTGAGAGAGTAAAAATCTGATGGCAACAAATACAAGAAGAAATCAAGAACCTAGGAGAGGTAAGAAATGAGAATGAATGGGTTCCATAATCATGTGATTTTCTAGCTTCACATGTAATACAGAGAACAGATCCACTGAATGTCAAGACTCAAATTTGCAAACTTTCTTTTTTATGTATTTTTAAATTCTTTAATGTACCACTGAAGATAAAAATCTAGATATTTGCTTACATTTGACTATTGTGTATTCTAAAGCTACAGAAATTTATCTCAACATTTAAAATATTTTGAACACACATGACTTCTTCATGGAAGCTAAAACAGGAAGATGTTAAAAGCAGATGTTTGAGAACTTTTTCAAATTGAAATAATTTCTTCATTTCATTCATTTTATCTCTCTTTTCTTGAGATAAAAAAAGATTAATCTATTCTCCACATTAAAGCTAAAATATAACTGGAAATGTCAGGTTCTTAAGCAGAGGTTCTTAATTAGAGTCCATGGATTTTTTTTTTTTTTTTTTGGCAGAGTCTTGCTCTGTTGCCCTGTCTAGAGTGCAATGGTGTCACCATAGCTCACCGCAACCTCAGATTTCTGGGCTCAAGTGATCCTCCTACCTCAGCCTCCCAAGTAATTGGTACTACAAGTTCACGCCATCACACCTGGCTAATTTTTTCTATTTAAGAGACAGGATCTTACTCTTGCTCAGGCTGGTCTCAAACTCCTGACCTCAAGAAATCCTCCTTCCTCGCCCTCCCAGGGTGCTAGGATTACAGGCATGAGCCATGGTGCCCAGCTGAGTCCATGAATTTTAATGGAAGGGAGGCTCCTTTGGCCTCTCCATTCCTAAAGTTAAGGACAAAACTATGTGTGTTTTTCCTTTATGTGTGTGTATGTAAGGGAAAGGAGGAGTCAAGAGAGTCCAAGATTCCAAAAGGTTATGGTCCACTTATCCAGTAATTTTTTCTTATAGGTGAATTGTAATTATGCTTTTTCTAAAATACAATTAAATAATTCTTTCTATTCTTAAGCATAAAGAAAACAGTGGATCTAAACTAATAGTGTCACCTGAATATGAACTACTATAAATCCCTTTTTTAACTCTAAGTCACTTCAACATACCAAATTTTATTGCTAGGTACTGAAATTCCAGAGCTGAGCTGTCCAATATAGTAGCAATGAGCTACACATGGCTTTTTTTTTTTTTTTTTTTAAAGAGATAGGGTCTCAATGCATTGCCCAGGCTGGAGTACAGTGGCATGATCACAGCTTACTGTAACCTCAAATTCCTGGGCTCAAGCAATCCCCCTGCATCAGCCTCCCAAGAAACTGAGACCACAGGTCCACTCCACCATGCCCAGTGAATTTTTTATCTTTTGTAGAGACAAAGTCTCGCTATGTTGCCCTGGATGGTTTCGAACTCCTGGGCTCAAGCAGTCCTCCTGCCTCAGCCTCTCAAAGTGTTGGGATTACAGATGTGAGCCACCATGACCAGCCCACATGTGGCAAAATGAATTTTAAAATTTGTACCTAAGTCACATTAATCACATTTCAAGTTGTTAATAGCCACATGAGGCTAATGGCTACCAACTTGGAGAGTGTAGCTATAGAACATTTTCATTATTGTAGAAAACAATGGAAATTTAGTTTAAAATAAAGCTATCAACATTGTTCCATTGAGACTTAAAAGTCTGATTACTTTTTGTACTTACTTCTTTTGGAATAAAAGCAAGAAACCACTGTTTATGTTACACAATACAGAAAGCATATATATATATATATATACACACACACACACACACATACATACATACACATATATATATATGCTATTTGAAGTAGCTACTTAAACAGCAAGAGCACTGAATAAGTAGGAGTCAGAGAACCTTATTCAACTAATAAGTTCTGGCACTTAATACCTATGTATCTTTAGGCAAGTCACTTAATTTCCCAAATGAATCCTACCTCATCTATAAAACATACACAATGTCAAGTTACTTCATAGAGTAACTGCGAGGATATTAAAAACTATGTGTTGTATTACCAGTTCTAAATTCAAGACCATCTTTTCCTAAAGCTCCTTGGCTTTTTGAATTATTTTGATTTACACATAAAAACAAATTGAAATCTCAACAGAAGAAACTATAGATATTTCAAATCTCTAACTCAATAAAGAAAAAGCTTGAGTTATCGACTGCCTATTACATGTTAAACACAGTGCTTGATCCTCTGTACTTTATGAAGCCTCACAGGAACCCAGAGAACAGATGGCATTAAGCTTACTTTCCAGAAAAGAAAATGGAGGCAAACAAAGGCTAAATAGCTCACACAAAGTCACTCAGCTAATAAGAGGAGGAGCTAGAATTTGACACCATGTAAAGGTCTACCTAACTCCAAAGCTTTCCCACACAGGATGATCCACAAAAACTAGAAAGTCTCTGAATCAAAATTAAAAGTTTCAAAAAAACAATCAATAAGGTCATCTATGAGTATGTATAACACTTCAATTAAATATAACTTGCAGAACCCAGTGGAAAGAAACTCCAAGACATCGCTCCAGAATTTCTTATCTTTAAGGCTTATCTCAAAATGGGGTTGTATCAATGATCAAAGAAAATGACTGGAAAGCAAGAGAGGATTTCCCTTCAAAAGAACAGACTAAAGCAATCTAAGAATGGGTCTTATAGAGATACCCAATCCCACAAAGCAGTATCTTACCTTTTCAGATAGAATATCTGAGGTACTAATTCTTCTTAAGTTTTGTTCTTTATCTTCTAATCCTTTAAAATAAAATAGCATCTTTTGAATACTCTAAAAGATAGTCACAATCTAAAATAAAATAATGCTATATAATATTTAGTAGTAAATGGTCTCATTTTTTCAATCTCTCAACCAAAAAGAAAGAATTCCATTAAAGAGAATGAAAATCTGAACAAACTTCTCCTATCAGCCTCAAATCTGAAACTTATGAGGCAAATGATACAAAATATTAAATAAATTAGAACTATACTTTGATATAACAACTTCTGAACTAAAACTATTTCAAATAACAATAGAATTTATAGAGTAGATATTCAAGAAGCAAAGCTTCATTATCAAGTAGATTGTCCACAGATAGAATAATTAAATTAATTCAGTCTTCTAAAGTTGATGTGAGGGGGGGAAATGGGCATTTATTGAAACCTTAAAATCTGTACCCCCATAATATGCCGAAATTAAAAAAAAAAAAAAAGTTGATGTGAATTCAACATTTCAAGACTGTATTGGACTTATGCATCAAAGAACTGGTCTTCTATTTAACTAGAAAAGCATTAGCAAAGGCAGTTTAAGTATCAACAAAATTAAGTTCATCCACATTTTCCAGAAATCTAGCCTGGGCCCAGACTTCCAACGAAGCAGTGTACAAAATTTTACATTTATATTATCTAACCTACAACAGGTTTACAAATCACATAATATGGTTATAGTACATTTACAATTGTATTAAGATATTTTTGTAGTTAAAACAGATGAAGTAAAAAAACCCAGAAATCTTTCAAGATGACACAAGTGAAGTTGCAACACTAGGATTTAAACTAGATCTAAACTCTAAGCCCAAGTTTTTTTTCCACAATACTACCCCTGGCAGTGTTCCAAATATCCTAATTTTGATTGCTCAAGTGAATCTACTGGTGAAAAAATATGCACCTTATTCAATAAGGAAAGAAATGACTAATCAAACACCTCAAAGTAAATAGAAGGCAATGATCAAATTTCAAGATAGATGAGTTCTGCTATACAGCTTATTCTATAAATGTGAATTTGTTGCAACATGATTGGTATATTAGAAAATAACTTGAGCATAATATAAATTTTACATCTACTTATATGTGGTTTATCTCAGAGAAACACTAATAATGCAGAAAGTGATCTGAGCTTTGTAGGAATATACAAACCACACATATTCAAACACTTAGCAGCTACCACAGTTCATTATGTTATGCGCCATACCCATTTACATGTGGTGCTACAACGTACTGTCTGATTTCAGATAACACTCCTTGCTCCACTTCATAACAAAGCATAAGCTGCAAATCTTCTACCTCCACAGGTACACTTTAAGACTTTTTCAGGGTAAACTGGCATGTATTATAATATTTCAAGCATTTTTTAATTCATTTAACATGTAAAGATATGCTATCATTTTTCTTCAATTCCTATCTTTTTTTATGTGTCACTGACAAAGTTTGAGTGCTGTTCCTCTAACCCTATTTTCTCCATATACTCTGGTTTTTATTGCATAATTTTGTAGTGTGGTGTTATTTAGGAATGCATATGTCCCATTACAGCAAAATTCACCTTACTTCAAAAAATGTAAGACTAGTAATGACTATTAGACAAAAATAAATGGGAAAAAAATGAAGACAAATAGCTTTCCAATAATGAATGGAGAAAGAACTACATTTTTCTCTTACATGAGAAACCTGTAAGTTTCATTAGGTCATGAGAAATCTGTTGGTTGATTAGGATCTCATTTGTCTATTAAAAATGGCAGCACCCTCCCCCTACCCTTTAATCTAGCACAGAGGTAAGTATTCATTAACCTAGTAGGTACCTTATGGGTACAATGCTACCTTAAAAACAAGTACAAACCATAAATTTCAGACAATAAACTTTACACAAAGATTACAAATGCAGGTTATTTAAACTAACTGAATGGGTAATTAGACTCTGTCTTGCCACTATCATGGGTCTGTACAATAAAAGTAACTCAATTTTACTCAAAACCTCCAGAATGAAAATTGGTCTTATATAGTCATACAGTATTTAAAATATTATTGAATGAAACTCTTAATGTGAACTAGAGATAAAAGTCATCAGCACATAGATGGTAGTAAAAACCATAATAATGAAAGATGAAATACTTACACAAGAAAATTAATTCTAAAAAAATAAAAGAAAAAGGAAATCAGAAAGTTATAAGAAAATCCATATGTACAATATTACAGAAACTCCAAAATCACAGGATAAGAAAAACATAACTGAAAATAGTAGACATGTTTAGCTGCTATGGATCATTCTCAACATTACAGCCAGAGTAATCCTTTGAAAATATAAAACAGATTATGTCAGTGCTTAGCTCAATACCCTGTAAGAGCTCCCCATTTCACTCAGAATAATAAATTCTTAGAAGGCTCTATAAGATCTGTCCCCACCCAATCTCTTCTCTCCCACTATTTATCCTCTTCAATCTTGCCTTTAGTAGCATAGGCCTCCTTGTTATTTCCCAAATATGCCAAGTATCTTTCTGCATAAGGGTCATTATTCTAGTCCAGTGATTCTCAAAACTTTAGAGCATGTTAGCATCAAAGAAGGGCTGGCTGTATACAGATTGCTGGGCCTCATTTTCACAGCTCACACAATTCAGTGTGATCTAAGGCCTGAGAATTTGCATTTCTATTAAGTTCCCAGGTAATGCAGCTCCCAAGGACCACATTTTGAAAATCACTTCTCTTTGTCCAGAAACCTCTTCTTCCAGAAATCTATTTGGTTCTACCCTGTCTTCAAAATCTTTGTTTAAATCTCATTTTCACACTAAAGCCTATCCTGACCACCCTATTAGTGCTGCAACCTGTACCTCCATCCCCTTCCTACTTACCCTGTTATATTTTTTCGTAACAGAACTCACCATGTTAACTGTCTCACCTTCTAAAATGCAAGCCCATGAAGCCATAAATGATTGTATATTTTCTACACCAATGTATTTCCCAAGAGCCAGGAATAAAGTGCTCAACTAATTTTTGAACGAATGATAGAATGAAATCAAAACCATCTACAGAATTTTACAATTAGGTTGTATAAAAATCTAGCCATTGAGTAGTTTCAGTATTGCATAGAGAAGCTGACTGTGCTGGATTAATGAGGAATTGGGAAGTAAAGTGAAGAGTTAGTGCAGAACAGCCATTCCAGTAGTCTCAGTGAAAAGAGAAATACTTGACCTAATTAATTTAAGGGAAAATGCAAGATGAAAAGGAAGAGATGTTTAACTTTTTGAATGGAGAACTCAAACATGTTTATAATAAGAACAGCCTAAAGAAAAAGTGGTTAAAGACAATGCAGAATAAATAACATATAGAGCAAGGACCCAGAGAAGGTGGGAGAAGTTAGAGCCAGGAATATAGGTTAAAACAAAGTAGCCATGAACGGTCATCACTTCCATAGAGTGGGAAGAATGGAAGTAAAAACTGATATGGATAACAAGTTTATGGTCAAGAACTGAAAAGCTGAGATTGAGGTCACCTCAAATAAGGCAAGATTCTACGCTGACAATAAGGGAGGGAGTAGGGTGACTAAAAGGCCTGAAAAAAATCATGAAGGTGTATAAGAGTTGTTGAGAGACATGGAAAAAAGCTAACCAATAACGAGTTAAAAATTAGATAGCAGAGTCTTGCTGAGGATTTGGGGGAAATGCTCATGTAGAAACACTTATTGATTCAGATGTAATTTTAAGCTTCTTTGGTTTTCCTCCAAACCCTTTTCCACACTGATGCCAGTTATTTTTCTAAAACACACATCTGATCACACCATTTTCCTGTTTAAAAGTATCTGACAGTCCACCCCATGTTTAAAAAATAAAATTCAAATTATTTAGATGTTCAAGGCCCTTCCCAATCTAACTTTAACCTGTCCTTTTATAAACTTATGCCCAACCATTCCCCAAAACATATCATATATCCCACCTTGCATCCATATTTGACCAATTTCAATACCCTTAACAAGCCCTCTGTACCTCCTCTGTCTGCTCATGTGGTTCCTTCTGATTTCTCCAATGGAAAACACTCATTTTTCAAGATGCAGATAAAACATTTTCATCTCTATGAAAATTTTCTAAATTCAGGTGGGGATATTTGATCCTTTCTCTTTGTTACTGCAGGCTTTCACATATAACTCTTATTATACTCTATGATAGTTATTTGTGTCTTTTCTATCCCCCTGGGTTATACTTTTAAAAACTGCCTGTGTAAGAATTATGAAATTCTTTTCAGCTAAACTGAAAAGGGGAAAAGTAGCTCCAAACCAGATTCAAGAAGCACAACAAATTCCAAACTGGATAAATAAAAAAAGAAATCTACAATCTAATAGATAAACTAATAGTTAAACTAATAAATCTAATAAACTAATACATCTATTAGTTAAACTACAGAATATCAAAAACAGAAATAGAATCTTTAAAGCAACCAAAGAAAGAAGACAGATTACCTTCAAATTAGAAATCATTAAGACTGATAGCTGACTTTTTAAAATCGACAATGGGAGCCAGAAAATATCTTCAGAATGGTGCGAATATAATTAGACAACTTAGAATTCTAAACCTAGAGAAATCATCTTTAAAGAGGGTAAACAGAAATAGTTTTCCACCCAGCAGAAACACATTAAAAAATTCTAAAGAATATGTTTAAGCATAAGTGATTCTAGACATAATAGGAAGAGTGAGCCAAGAAAGTGCTAAATATACAGGCAAAGCTAAGCAAACATTGGTCTTTGTAATTTAGGGAGAGAATAAGATCTTGATTAACTTTAAACACTGATAAGAATTCATGTTACAATTCCTACAGGAATCAATAACAGATTAGAAACTTAGCATCTAACTTCCAGAATAGCAAAAGAAAAAAAAAAAAAAAAAGATTGAATCCAGCTCCACACTATGTATAAGTGACATTTGAGATATGAGGATACAGAAAGATGGAAAGGATGGAAAATTATACACAAGCATACACTTATTAAGAGAAAGATGGTGTTACTGTTAACATAAAACAGTCTTTGAGGCAAAAACAGTACTAGAAATAAAGGAAGTTACTATATAATAATGAGTCAATTCCCCAGCCTCAACGTTTAAATACTTTAAATAAATTACTTTAAATAGTAAAAGTTTAAAATCACAAATCCACCATTATAATGGCAAATTTTAACACACCTGTCTCAGTGACTGATCAAGAAGATCAAAAAATAAAGATGTGAACATCAGAAGTTTGATCAATCTATATATTCCATTCAAACACACACAGAACACGTATAAAAAATCGATCATATACTAGACAAGAAACCAAGTCTCTACAAACATTTCAAAAAATTGGTAAGCATATAAATCTTATTCTCTGACAGTAATTGACTTAGATATCACTAACAAAAAACTGCCAGAAAACCTACACGCTTGGAAGAAACACACTTCCAAATAGCCTACAAGTCAAAGAAAAACAAAAATTTGAAAATATTAAGAATGAATGAAAAAAACTTACATATCTCAACTTGAGATAGAATAAATTAGAAATTTCACGACCTAAAATGATCTGAATAGGAGAGGGGCTGAAAACTGATGAGTTTTAAAACTATAGACTTATTTCAAGGGAAATTAAAGAAGAGAGGAAAAAAGGGAGATAGAATTTATAAATGCTATAGATATTAAAAAGGTAAGAGAGTCTTAAGAATTTTTTTATATATTTTACAACTTATAGGAAATGGACACATTACAAGAAAATTATAGTTTACCTAAACTGCCTTAACAGAAATGACAGCAACACTCAGTAGCTTAAAACTTTCCCAGAAATAACTCCATTCAGGCCCCAACATTTTACAACAAGATCTTCCAAATATCCCAGCATGATCCCAATCTTAAACTATTTCAGAGAATAAGGAAGAAACCACCACCAACTCATAATGAGTATCATAACCTTATACTAAAAACTGGCAAGGAAAAAAAGAGGAAAAATTACAGGTTATGAATACAGATGAAAAATTCTAAATAAAACATAAGCAAACCTTTATTTATAATTGCCCAAAGTTGGAAAAACCCAAATATCCCACAACTGGGAGATGGATAGACTATAGTATAGACATATAATGGAATATTACTCAGTAATAGAAAAGAATGAGCTACCAATATACACAACTATATGGATAAATTTCAAATACACTATGCTAAGTGAAAAAAGCTAGAATCAAAAGGCAATATACTGCATGACTCCATTTATGTGACATACTGGAAAAGGCAAAACTATAGGGGACATCAGTGGTGGCCAAGCAGATTAAGGGCTGAGAGCATCTACAAAAACACATGGGGAAACTGTTAGAGGTTGATGAAACTATTCTGTTAACTGTGGTGGCTGGTGATGATGACCCAAATGTCTACATCTGTCAAAACTTGAAAAATACTAAATACAAAATACTAAAGATACTATATACTAAAAAAGGTAAATTTTACTGTATATAAATTAAATCCTAATAATAAAGAGGAAGAGAAAAAAATTAACAAAACAAATTCATGACTTAAAAATGATTTATCATGAACTAACAGTATTTAAGACAGACATACAAGGGTGGTTTAACACTACAAAACAATTAACATAATTCATTATACTAATAAATTAAAGGAAATAAATTAGATGCTCATCTCAATGAAAGAAAAAGATTTGGTAACATCCATTCATGCTGAAAATCTCAAACTAGGAATGAGGGGAAAACTTTCTTTACCTAATAAAGGGTACCTAGAAAAAACATTGGTTTAACGGTAAATGTCAAAAGCATTCCCTTTAAGTTAGGCAACAAATATGCCCACTCTTATCATTTATGTTCAACATTGTATTATAAGTCCCGGCCATCATGCCAGACCAAAAAAGAAATAAAGCAAAGATTAGAAGAAAATAAAACTTTTCATTATTCAGTAATATGACTATTGGCATAGCAAGAACAAAAGCATTTACAGGTTTGAATCATTTTAACGATGTACACTACCAAAACAAATAGTTATTCCTTTAGAGAAAGAACAATCTTATTACTAATTGAAATATTTCATTCCGTTACCTTGACTAGATTCAGTAGTGTCGGATTTCAGAGAAAGCTGTTTTGCTCCATCTTTAACTTTTTTCAACCGGTTCTTATCTCCTGGTAAAGTCAATTTTTGCCTGAGTGGTTTTAATTCAAATGCCTGAAAAGTTTTGACCTGTGTTTTCTCCTCAGGAGCTATTTCTTTACTTGAGTCCTTTGTAATACTGACATTATCAGTGCTTGTTTGGTCCTCAAAGTTCAATACTTTAGGATCTTCTTGCACATTCTCTTCTTTGCTACTCAAAGCTAGTTTTTCATCCTTATTGATGCATTCTAATTCCAACTGTATTTGTTTATACTTTAAAAGTAAATCTTCAAAAGTTTCTTCCCCACAGTTTTCACTTTTTGATGAATAATTTTGTTTTCTTGATGGAGATCTTCCAAAACCTTTGGCTGAATAGCATGTTAAGGAAACCAGTTTCCAAAAATTTTCCAGTTAAATTTAACAAAAATATACAGGTTACAGACGATTTTTCTCCCTTTTTAATTTTTCAAGAAAGATGAATTGATATTTTTAACTTACTAAATTCCATTTAATATATGTGCTGCTAATGCCCTCTTTTATTATGTGCCCATATTTCAATTTAACAAGCATCCACATAAATAGTCCACTTACAAAACCACTAGTGCCAGTAATTACCAGTAGTATCCACAGGTAGTCCACCTAGTTAGATTTTAGCATCTTTCCTTCTGTAGGTGCCAAGAAAGCCCATAATGAACTGGATGTTAGAGATTGTTTTCTGAAGCAAGAGGAGAGAAACTGAATGGTTTGTCACAGATGTGGATAATTTACACTGTAGATAATCAGGAGGAAATATTTCTTCTCTTTAATTAGTTCTTCTCATGTCTCAATTTTTAAAAAGAGATAAAAATGAACACTGACAATTAGCAGTTAGACTAATTTATGAATGAGACATTTTCTTAAAAATCTAATACATAAGTTTAGAGCTCATCAAATATACTAAAATCCAACATATGCACAACTAAAATAATTATGGCAGTTATAAAATTAAACAGCATTTTAATAGCACCCAAAATACATTTTGTAAACTAATTTTTCCCTAAAGACAAGGATATCTGAACCAATTATTTTCACATCTTTCTCTAACAGTGATAGAAGAGAATGTCTTCCTGGGAAATGCCTACAAAGTTTCAAACTATAATTTTTATTCCAAACAATTCATACATGAGAATTGTTACAACTCATTTTTCCAGCCTAGAAATTAAGAGAAAAGACAAATACCTTCTGTGGTTTTAATACAATTAATCATTCATAGATCATTTTGAACTGGCCAGGATATAATATTACAATTCCCTAAATGTAGTTCTTTTTTCACTACTCACAGGACAAGCAGCCAGCAAAAGATTTTTAAAGTCCCCTGATGATCAATTCCAAGAATGGGAATCACCACCATTTG
Source organism: Microcebus murinus (assembly GCF_040939455.1). Classification (NCBI taxonomy): domain Eukaryota; kingdom Metazoa; phylum Chordata; class Mammalia; order Primates; family Cheirogaleidae; genus Microcebus; species Microcebus murinus. Next base: position 43,885,240 of record NC_134113.1, on the reverse strand, counting down.
AGAAACTAAGTAAGTATTAATAAGTGTTACAATTAAAAATCTTAACTTTTCTGCAGCAAAACTTTTCCAGTAATCTTTGGTTTTCTGATCTCTTCTCTTTACAGCCAAGTTTCTTGAAAGAAAATTAGTCTCTCAATATCTTTCTTTCTCTTCAATCAAATGGAATCTGGCTTTCATCCCATTAGTCTCCAGAAACTGCTCTGAGTTTATCCACTAATGTTTTTAAATCTTGTTTTTCACCTGACCTTTCTGCAGCATTTGACACTATAAACCATTTCTCTCTTGGCTTCTATAATTCCCACTCTCCCCTTGTTTCCCTACTTGTTTTGTTTGTCTTTTAAGCTTCATGGCTCCTTTCTCTCAAACTCCTGAAATAATAATGCTCTTCAGTGAGCTCAATCAACTTAGTCTCTTTCCCTTTTCATTTTCAGCATTTTAATACATTCCCATAGTTTTACTATTACAAGAGAGAAGTTTGGCCTGGTGATCCCATACTGCAGCCAGAGAGAATAATCTTTCCAGAATACAAATCTGATAAAACCACTCCCCTTGTTTAAATCTCACAAACAGAGTCCAAAATCCTGAGAATGAATATAATGCCTTCAAGATCTGACCTGTGCTTTCCAAACTTACCTTTTCTTCTGCTCATCACAATGTATGCCTAGGTTTGTGTTTAGGTTTCTCCATTCTTCAACTTGACCCCAATTCAAATGTCACCTCCTCTGTGAAGTGAGTGCTCTCCTCTCCCCCTTCTCATGCACTCCGTACATAAATTCTGTAATTATCTGCATTTACAACTTACTTTTCAACAGAGCCATTTAAAGGTACAACTGCAGTAATTAAAAAAAAGAAAGACTAAAAACCTTAGAAACAGTTGCAAAGCGAAAAGATTCAATACACTAACAAAAAATAACAAAAGAACAGAAAATGAAGAAAAGCAATTGAGTTATTACCATAATTGATTAATTTCCTTCAAAGTTAAATGAAATCTCCTAACCCTGTCTATGAAAGATACCTAGAATCAAACCAACTTACCAAATTTAAGCTTGTCAAGATGCAATTTCTAACTGAAACCTGGTTTAAAAAAAAAGAACGGCTATTCAACTTGTTCAGCTGCAGCTGAAAATGGAATGACTTTTTACTGATGACAGACACTAGCCTAATTATGTTAGCTCTCATCAGAATTGAAAGTTTAAAACAGTAGTCATTCAAGAGAGACTTAAACTTATACTGACAGTGTATATTATTAAGAAAAAATAATGAAAATAAGAACTGCAATAGAATCTCGTTTATTCTATTTCTTTAAAGCTGCAACTAGCACATCTTATTATAGTGAAAGAACTTGTGGCAAAAAAAGAAATAGCCCCAGTACTTGGACTACTTCACTTCTAGATTATAGAAATAACCACAGAATAACTTTTATTCTTTCTTTATACAATATTTGTAAAAATTAAAAAGCTGTTGTAATCAGTGGAAATATGAATTAAACTGAGTACAATCTTGATATTAAGGAATTTGAACAAAGTTTTGTATTATACATTTTGTTTGCTCACATTAATACAAAAGTGGCTGAGAACTATGTTTTCCTTCTCAAATTCTTAAAAAAGAACACCACCTCTAGGATGGATAAGGGAGAATTCATGAGGAAAACAATGAGTAGAGGATCAAAACAAGGCATCCGTTTCTTAAATGCAGCATCTGTGAAAAGAAAAATAGCAAGATAGCTCATTTCTAACAAGTTACTACAAAAATCAAAGTCACACAGACAGACTGGATATCTTCCTGTACTTTTTCTGTAACATCATATGCCTGTCTATAAATAAAAACATGTAAGCTTAACAATTAATAAAGGTATATGGCAGAGGCCCAAACTGGTAATGAATGAACAAAGACAAAGGCAGAAAGCAGGCAAGCCCACTGACTTCCCCTCATCTAATATAAAATAAATTAAGAAAAAGCTTAGAGCTCCCACAGTACTTTTTACATACTTCAGTTTGAACTTTTTTAATACTAAACTTTGTTTATTTTCATTGTCTCCATAACATATATTACAAATTGCACCTTTGTATCCTTAAAACACACACACACACATATATATGTGTGTATAAATATATATCCTTAAATAGCTCTCCTGGCTTTGGATTCAGAATAAACAACAAATCCACAGATAAAAAATATCTTAGGCAGAAGTTTTCTAATCATCTTGGAATAACACTGTCTTTTTAAAAGGTAAAATACCTGTATGATTTTCTCTGAAACAATCTTGCAATGCTCCTAATCCAACTTTTGGTTTTAGAAACAAGTTTTTTCAAGACACTAGCACCAGAAGCTGCTGTTTCTTACCTAAATGTATGTTCCCTGCCCCCTTTACATCCCAACATCTGGGAAAGACCATTCTGGCTCTAAGTATTCTGTAAAAGTAATTTTGCGTGTCTTCCAAATAAGTGTCATTATATGTAAATCTTATATATAATGAATGTATTAAAAAATCATTGCACCATGGAAAATACAACTAGTAATGAAAATACTTAAACAATTTTTATGTTATTGCAGAGTAACTCAAGAAATACAAACCCATCATAAAACAAGAAACCTTCAGATAATTGATTCCTCAGTATAAATCCTGAGTAAACTCAGTAATATTAAAAATAGCTGAGAATAAGGTTAGAGGTAGCAAAAATCAGATATTTTGCTACTTTCCTCTCAACTTGTTCATAATCTCCACCCTCGCATATACACTTGCCCACTCTAATATAGTAAAATAAAAATGGTAAGTTTATCTTTCTCCCTCTGGCTCACATTTAGTCAGCACTAAGAGTCACACATTGTCCAAAAGAGACAGAAAATAGAAACATCAAGGAGGTAAACCTTTTCAAAAAGATAAATGAATTTAAAAGCTCTGAATTAACAGAGTTGATAAAGACACTGTTTTTCTCCCCACTTTAAATGGCAGCAATGGGAAGAAAAATCAAGAAAAGTAAAAATAGAAGCACAAAAACAGTAGGATTATGCAGAATGAAACTTTACAACATTCAATGTCAAAGTGCAATATCAGAAAGAAACAGTATTCCCCAAAATGTTTATGAGTATTTTTTCTCCAACAAGCTAAGTCAATTTCACATAAAAGACAAAATTCCTGTACCAGCAAAAACAAATGCTAATGAAACGGGCTTCTAACGTACTATTACAAATCAGATTTGACTGTCTTAGATTTTATTAGCTCACCCTAATCCGTAACACGTTAATGTTAAAAAGCAATATACCCAATAATCTAGGAAACAACGCTAGTGTAACACAGGTTACTTTAGGTATACTGACACAAGGGACAAATAAACGGTTCTGACAGTTCAGAAAAGTTACACTCGTATCTCACAGACCTAGTAATGACGCTAAAGGGAACTTGAGTAAGTGACACACCCAGGGCAGACCGCCACGTTAAGGATACAGCTCTTCCGAAGTGGAGAAGGCTCTCTCCAGCTCTGACTGCTGCTGAATCCGGATCCCGCTCCTCCTCCCAAAGGAGGTCTGCACCCCGGCTTGCCTCCTCGCTCACCCCCTCCTCGTCCCCGACTCCAGCGACTCCCACCCCGGTAAGGCCTGCCTCGAAAGCGGAAACGGTCCAAGGCTATGTGGCTCCGCTCCCAGAAAGACGGCCGGGGACTGCTTTCGGACAGTGAGCTCGAAGGCATCCGTACGGAGGGCGGGTGAGACCGGAACGGTTCTTTGGGTCGGTAGCTGCTGTGTCCCCTGAGGTGGCCCCGCTCCGACGCGTGCCGCGAGCGTGAGAAATTCCTCAGCTGCTGCTGGGAAGAGGACGATGACGAGGAAGAGCCACCGCCTCCGCCGGATCCACCGCCCCGGGCCGAGTGAGGAGGCCTTCGCCTCGGATAAGGTAACAGCCCGCCGCCGCTGCTGCTGCTGCTGCTCCGGCTCCTCATCTGGCTGTTATTATCGTCGTCACTGATCTCCCCATCTTCAAGCTCCCCTTCTTCCTTTGGCGAGAGGCCACTGGAGGCCGGGGCCGGAGTATCTGCTGTCGCCATCCGGGGAGAAGCGCTTTCCACACAACCTTAGCCCTCCGTCCCGGAATCCGCCCGACAATTGCCTTCCTCCTCTGCTCTTCTAACGGCCCCGGCTGGTGCGGCCTTCCCCTACTCGGACACCTAGCGGCCTCTGCTCCCCAACTTCCCCGCACCCTAGCTCCTTGTCGCCGGACCGTCGCAACCCACTTCCCTCTCCTAGCGCCCCCTTGCTCTTCGGCGATCGGGGCTCTTCCGCCTCGCGAGAAAGGGGCTTTGGAAGCGGCTGTCCCGGAGACGTCACTTCCTGCAACAAGCAGGAAACGACTCTCTCAATTCACGCGATAATAATTAATGACAACACGATGCTCAATGGGATTTGTAGTGTTTAGTCTCTCCTCGGGTTAGCCCTTCCGGTCTACGGGTCTCGCCCACCTCAAGCTGGGACAGCTGAGTACGTGCGGGCGTGGGCAGACCTGCTCTTAGCTGCAACCTTGAGAGAGTTTTATAGTAATCAGAGGGGAAAACGCCTCTTACTTTTATTGCCCGGAAGATTGCTGTCAAAGTGACGCAGTAGATCTACTCCCTCTAGGGGGTAGGAGGAAAGAACGGGTTGTGTCCGCCATGTTGGTGAAATCAAACGAAGGCGACTAGAGCTCTAGGATGGTCAGCTCTGCTGGCTCAAGTCCGCCATATTAATAAAGAGAGAGGGAAGGTTGACCCTCCCTCGCCTCCGCCCCCACATACACACCCCTTTTTCCCACCGGGCTCTTGAGACAACTCTTTCGACTAAGGCACGCCTGCCTCGATTGTCCAGCCTCTGCCTCAAAGAAGCTTAGCGGCCAGCTCCTCAGAACAGGCTTAAGACAGCGCCGAATGAGGGCTAAAGGGATATGCCGACCAATTGCGCCGCGGCGGGCTGTGCTACTACCTACAACAAACACATTAACATCAGCTTCCACAGGTAACTTGGGCAGGGAGCGGGGGTGATGGAAAGGGAGCTCGTATTCTGGGTATCCCTTGTGTGGAAGGAACAGGAGGATTCTACCTATTCTAATAATTTTCCCAGCTGGTAGCAGGGAAGCATCGTTTTTGTCTTTGTGTTTCCCAAATCTGACCAATGTTTCTCTCCTTTTGGGGAAGCTTTCTTTACTCTCTAAAAGAAATCCAAGTACTGTGTGGTGATTACCCCTTAGTGAAAAAGTGACAGAAGCCTACCTTAATTTTCTATTCTTTTACTTCTATATATTAGACCGGGTCTTGGCATGAATGACGCCATAAGGGACAGAGAGATCTCCCCGTTCAAGTCAGCAATCACCTTAAAAGCCTGCTGTGTTCTCGTTAAAATTAGGAAATTGTCACTAGCCAAATTGACATGGGAAGCATTTAGATTTCTAATAGTCACATAGAGTAACTGCGGAGGAATTGAGTCATCTTTAATAGCCACGGAATTAAGCAATGTTAATGGAAGTGTAAAAGATATACTTTCTGTTCTTACTAGAACTGAGTAATAAAAAGAACCTGGGTTTTATTTTTTTCCTTCGTTTACTGGAAGAGCGATCAAAATTCTTTAGTTCTATCAAGTCCGAACTCTCAAAAGCACTTTGAACATTGCCTGGAAAATAACAGGTACTCAGTAAATGTTTACCTTGTCTGCAAGTGCCTGCCACGTGGCTGAAGAAAAGAAACATTAAAAAGTTAAGTGAAAACAGGTCTGATTTTATATACCTCACAACTTATATGCTCTTAGAATGCAGAAAATTATATCCTTGACTTTTTTCCCTATTACTAAATGTACCCCTTTATTAAAAGCTACCACTTTAAAAAAAATTTTGTGATGTTTCTGTTTTTAAACTACTTTATGCAAATGTAGTGTTTTATTCATTCATAGATCAAATATGTATCGAGTTCATAATTGCCTTACATTGTGCTAAAGATCCAGAAAGTTCTTACCCTCCTGGAGTTTAGAGTTTAATGGGGGAGAATGACATAAATAGTTAAGTGCCACAGAAGAGACATTCAGAGAGACCTAACTTAGCCTTGAAAGTCAAACAACACTTCTCAAAGGATGTGACATTTCAAATGAGACCAAAGGAGGACTTAGATTTAGTCTTTTATGCTACTTAAGTATCTATTTTATCCTAAGTGTACTCTAGAAGCCATGAGGGTAGGAGAGGTAAGTAGTTTAAAAGGAAAGGTATGATTAGATTTGCATATTAAAAAGCCCTCTGGCTGCAGTGTGGAGAATTACAGTGTTACTTAGAGTGCTGGTCAAGCATCATCAGAGATGAACTTGATGAAAAAGGGGCTTATTACAGAATGTTAATTTACCTATTATTTCCTTCACAGGGAAATCCTGCTACAATGTCAACTAAATTAAATACTGTACTTAGCCAGCTGTACTTCAAACCATCACTGGATCAGGGGAAGTGAAAATTGATAAAGAAAACTAATTAGGAAGCTATGGTAAAACGAGTCCACTCTGTGTCCCACGCTAGGGTGGTATTGACAGTAGGGATGACGAGAAAGGGATAGATCTGAGAAATGTTTAAGGAAAAACTACTGAATTTAGTAATTTCATTTGGAAGATGAAAGAGAGGGAGGACTCCAGGCACCAATAACAAATTTTTTTTTTTTTTTTTTTTTTTGAGACAGAGTCTCACTCTGTTGCCCAGGCTAGAGTACCATTGCATCAGCCTAGTTCACAGCAACCTCAAACTCCCGGGCTCAAGCGATCCTTCTGCCTCAGCCTCCCGAGTAACTGGGACTGCCCGGCTAATTTTTTCTATATATTTTTAGTTGACCGATTAATTTCTATTTTTAGTAGAGACAAGGTCCCGCTCTTGCTCTGGCTGGTTTCAAACTCCTGACTTTGAGCAATCCTCTTACCTCAGCCTCCCAGAGAGCTAGGATTACAGGCATGAGCCACCACGCCTGGCCCCCAATAACAATGTTTGAGAGATGGACAGTGGTACAATAATATGCATATCATTTGCCTGTTATGAAATTAACATTTTCATGTATAACCTCAGAAATTTAAACCTTAAAACGGCATTGATTATGATAAAAATACATTCCTGTTTCATAAATACAAACAATATCTGATTAACTCTTCTTCTAGGACAGTAGATTTCTTTATCCCCATGTACAAGTTATGTTGCCTAAACTTTGTCTCTATTTTTCTTTCCTCTTAGTCCCCTCTAGTCTAAGTTTCCCTAATAATCTGAAAACTGCTCTTACTAACATGACTTCTATGTCTCTCTACATTCATTTTTCATGTTGTGTGATAATTTCCTCTTTGAAATACTGTCTACTTTTGAATTATTTGACACCAATGTTGTGATTATCTTCTTTGGCTTATCTTCAATCTCCTCTGCCAGCCCTTCTCCCCATGCCCTATCCTAGGTCTTCATACTGTTATCAAAATGATTTCAGCTATTCCTGTGGTCTCATTTTAAATCTACTCATTGATATCTCCCAAATCAATGTTTCCAGTTCATATCTCTAATAAATTCCAGAATTATAGGCCAAGTGTCTACTCAGTATTTCCCTAGTCTCCCTCCAGTCACCCAGATACAGTATCTGTATTCATGAACTGCCCTTTCTCTTAAGCCAAACATACCCCACTTCCTGTTTTCTCTTAATTAATGGAAACACCATCTCTACAGAAACTTGGAAGTCTTTATCCCTTGACTTCTTATCATTACCTATTGATTAGATTATTGCAACAGACTTAACTGGTTCACTGCTTCCTTTCATGTATTCTAGCCACTCTTCTATAAAATCAGTGGTGTGTTACTAAATGTTTAACAACTGGCTCTCTAGGGAAGGGGGAAAGCCCTGATTTGTAGTATTTCCCCAATCTCCCTGATATAAATATTCCTACCATGGCTGGTTTCAAACCACCTATATGACATCAGCAGGCCCACACTATATAGTATTTCCACCATACAGATACAATGGATATAACCTTAAGAGTTTAGATAACAGCAAAATAATTAGGAGTTTTTAATGTTTATTACCTTTAGTTTTAATTGCAAATTTAAATATAATTTAAATTTGTTTATTTTTTTAAAAATTTAAAAATACATTGTTCTATTTTATTTTTTTATTTTTTTTAACTTCATATATTTCCTCTAAGGCAGATATAATTTAATTTTTAATAATGGCTATGGTTAACAACCAGCTCCCACAAATTTTCTGTTAACAATCAGCTCTCACATTTTAGCCCTTTAATGGCTTACCAATGCCATTTTGGATAAAGTTCAAAATTACTATTTGACTTAGAAAGCCCTCCAGCATCATTTCATATCATAATATTCTTCCCTGTCCTCAAGATGTTCTTAACACTCTTCACCACTACTTCCCTCGCTAATTCCTTCTTTAAGGGCTCCTGACTAGATTAGCTCTTCCTATTTTATGGCTCCATGCAACCCTAAGACTCATGGATACTTGTAATTACTTTTATGATAAATAGCATTGATTTAGTATTTACCATGTACTGTGCACTGGGCTAAGCATTTACTCAATCCTTAAAACTGCACTAGGTACCATTCTTACCCGACTTTATAGATGATAAAAAGGAAACCCAAAAAGATTAAATAATGGGCAGGTGGGAGGGGGGAGGGGGGTGGGTATATACATACATAATGAGTGAGATGTGCACCATCTGGGGGATGGTCATGATGGAGACTCAGACTTTTGGGGGGAGGGAGGGAAATGGGCATTTATTGAAACCTTAAAATCTGTACCTCCATAATATGCTGAAATAAAAAAAAAAAGATTAAATAACATGCCTAAAGTTATCCAGCTATTATGCAAAGGAGTCACGATGGGTGCCCTGGTTTGAGTCGAGAGACAATGTTCTCAGTCACTCTGTTCTACTGCATCAAGCTATTTGCTTCCCCATTACAGTATATTCTCATAGAGGATAAGTACCATGTCTTGTTTGGTTTACAACCATGTCTTCAGTGCCTAGGACAGTGCCTGAATATAAGAAGCATTCAACTATTTATTAAAATTACAAGCAAAATAGCACTGTTTAATTTACTAAGTGATTTTCTAAAACATCTGTCATTTATGAAAGCCTGGTTCTATTATTATATAGACAGGAATATGTGCATCTGTTACCATGTTAAATTTTTTATTAGTTGTAGGTTATTATAATTTATTACTAAATTAAGCTGAACTTAAACTCAGCTTATGGGCTACATCTCTCACTCTTTGTGCTGAGAAAAATCCAAAAAACAGATCCAAAATATGACTAAGGTTACTGCTGACAAAAACATTATACCAAAATATAAAGTTTTATTCTGTTTCATCACAGATAATCCAAAGATTATTTAGTAATGCCAAATTAACCCTACTAGTTCATTCATTCACTGATTCACTCAGAAAAGTTCATTGAGTGCCTAACAGGTACAATGCTAGTTCCTGGGATAAAGTAGTGAAAAACATAGCTGCTACCCAGAAACTTACAGTCTAGTGAGGGAGATAGAAAAGTAAACAATTAGAATACAGTGATATTAGTGCTATATGATTATATTAATAGCAACATTTAACCCAGTCTTTTATCATGAAAAACTTCCTTAGTAAATGGGATTCCCAACAGTCTTAAGGAAGTAGAATTTGTTTAAGTTAAGGTTCACTTTGAGGCATTGGCTTCATAATTAAGGAACTAGTTTTATTTGTTTATTTTATTCTTTATTTTATTTTATTTTATTTTTTTTTGAGACAGAGTCTCACTCTGTTGTCTTGGTTAGAGTGCCATGGCGTCAGCCTAGCTCACAGCAACCTCAAACTCCTGGGCTCAAGCAATCCTTCTGCCTCAGCCTCCTGAGTAGCTGGGACTGCCCGGCTAATTTTTTCTATATATTTTTAGTTGGCCAATTAATTTCTTTCTATTTTTAGTAGAGATGGGGTCTTGCTCTTGCTCAGGCTGGTTTTGAACTCCTGACCTTGAATGATCCTTCCTCCTGGGCCTTCCAGAGTGGTAGGCTTACAGGCATGAGTCGCCACGCCTGGCCAAAGGAACTAATTTTAAAAAGAGCTTTAAAAAATAATTAAGGAGCTGAAAAATAATTTCAGGTAGTCTTCGTATGTCTAAAGAGTCTTAGGCCAGGTGCGGTGGCTCACGCCTGTAATCCTAGCACTCTGGGAGACCGAGGCGGGAGGATGGCTCAAGATCAGGAGTTCAAAAACCAGCCTGAGCAAGAGTGAGACCCCATCTCTACTATAAATAGAAAGAAATTAATTGGCCAACTAATATATGTAGAAAAAATTAGCCAGGCATGGTGGCGCATGCCTGTAGTCCCAGCTACTTGGGAGGCTGAGGCAGCAGGATTGCTTGAGCCCAGGAGTTTGAGGTTGCTGTGAGCTAGGCTGACGCCACGGCACTCACTCTAGCCTGGGCAACAAAGCGAGACTCTGTCTCAAAAATAATAATAATAAAAATAAAAAAATAAAGAGTCTTATACAAATGATAATGCAATGGTAGTACTTACTTGTTCTAAGTTTTTATTGAGGCTCTGACAAGAAGAATAATATACTTAACTAAAGCTTGATTTTTAGCTTAGGCTTTAGGAAACATTTCCAAACCATTAAATATTGGAACAGAGATCTTTGAAATGAGAACAGATTATCATTAAGAGGTGAGGGCTAGGCAGAGCAAATGTCTTTATCAGAAAATTTTTATTTTCTAATGAAATAGGAAAAACATATATGAAAACTTACAAAAACTATAGAGACACACAAATGTTAACATTTTCAGATCAGGATATGTTTGAGATTTAGGTGGATGGGGACAGGATATGGGAGGTTGCTGACTATAAATCTAGACTGTCATCTCATTGTACTCTCATTGCTGGTAATATGAACAAACCTAGTATATATGATATATTCAAAGCTGTTACCTAATGAGGCTTCATTTGGGGGCTTCTGAACCACGTGATCTTCCAACTTGGATTTTATTTTTTTTAACACTAATCAGTTCATAATTAATACTTAACGGATAAGGTAATCAAACTAAAGAGTTCAACTCAAACTTATTACATGTCAATACTGATTCTTATGTTTCAAATTAACCAGAAGAATTTTTAGAGACAGCCCCTTATATTTATCTCTTCCTTAACAGGTATATACTGGATGCAGATCAGTATGCAGTTGACCCTTGAATAATGTGGGGATTAGGGGTGCTGATCCCCCAACCACACAGTTGAAAATCCACATATAACTTTTGACTCCCCAAAAACTTGACTACTAATAGCCCACTGTTGACCAGAAACCTTACCAATAACAATTAACACATATTTCGTATAATTATATGTATTATATACAGTGTTCTTAAAATAGAGAAAAGAAAATGTTATTAAGAAAATCATAAGTACGAGAAAATATATTTCCTATTCATTAAGTAGAAGTGGATCACCATAAAGCATCTTCATCATTATGTTGAGTATGGAGGAGGTAGGAGAGGAGGAGTGGGTCTTGCTGTCTCAAGGTTGGCTGACAGGGAAGAGGTGGAGGAGGTGGAAGGGGAGGCAGAGAGGTAGGCACATTTGGTGTAACTTTATGGAAACATTGTAATTTCTGACTTTTTTGCTTTTTCATTTCTCTAAAAATGTTTCTGTACTATACCAATCCTTCCCCATTTGCTTTAGTTTCAGTCCCTCTATCATTGAAGGGTCCATGTCATAAAACAAGTCAAAAGCAGTCTTGAATAAGTGTCAGTTTTGTTTTCTAGCACTTGTTCAGAAACACTTATCTCCATCAAATCATCTTCTGTTAACTCCTCTGGTGTGATGTCTATTAGTTCTTGAATTTCTCCAAGTTCCATATCTTGAAACCCTTCACTGCTCCTCCACCAACTTTTTTTGCCATATCCACAGTCTTTTTCATCATTTCCTTGTGAAGTCCTGGACAACATCCAGACACACTTCTCCAGCAGGAATTTATTGTTTTGGGCTTGATGGTTTTCACTGCTTTTTCTGTAACAACAGTGGTATCTTCAATGGTATAATTCTTTTAGACTTTCATGATGTTTTCTCAGGGTTCTTTTCCACAGTGTTGACAGTCCTTTTCACAGAGGACCCTGTGTAATGAGCTTTAAGGTCCTTCTGAACCCCTAATCTAGAGGCTAAATTAGAGACATTGTATTTGGGGACAAGTAGACCACCACTTCAAGGCCTTTGGTATTGAACTTATGGCGGGACCAGGGGCATTGTCCAATATCAAAAGAACTTTAAAAGGCAGTCCCTTACTGGCGAGGTACTTCCTGACTTCATAGATAAAGCATCAACAGAGCCAATCCAAAAAAAGCATTTTCATTGTCCCAGCCTTCTTATACAACCAAAAGACTAGCAGCTGGTGTTTATCTTTTCCCCTCAAGGCTGGGGGTTTAGCAGCTTTATAAATAAGGGCAGTCCTTACCATAAACCTGACTGCATTTGCACAAAACAGTAGAGTTAGTCCATCCCTTCCTGCCTGAAATCCTGGTGCTCACTTCTCTTCCTTACTAATAAATGTCGTTTGTGGCCTTTTTTTTTTTTCCCCAGAATAAGGCACTTTCATCTGTATTAAAAACCTGTTCAGGTAGGTATCCCTTCTCCAGTGATTTTCTTAATGGCTTCTGGGAACTCACTGCTGCCTCTTGGTTGGCAGAAGCTGCTGCTTCTGTTATCTTGACATTTTTTAAGCCAAACCTTTTCTTTTTTTTTTTTTTTAGACAGAGTCTCGCTTTTGTTGCCCAGGCTAGAGTGAGTGCCGTGGCATCAGCCTAGCTCACAGCAACCTCAATCTCCTGGGCTCAGGCAATCCTCCTGCCTCAGCCTCCCGAGTAGCTGGGACTACAGGCATGCGCCACCATGCCCGGCTAATTTTTTCTATATATATATTAGTTGGCCAATTAATTTCTTTCTATTTATAGTAGAGACAGGGTCTCGCTCAGGCTCAGGCTGGTTTCGAACTCCTGACCTCGAGCAATCCGCCCGCCTCGGCCTCCCAGCCAAACCTTTTCTAAAATTATCAAACCATCCTTTGCTAGCATTAAATTCTCCAGCTTTAGATCATACACCTTCCTTTTGCTTTAAGTTGTCACACAATGACTTTTTCTTAAATCATATTACAATCTATAGGTATGCCTTTCTTATAGCAATCCTCCACCCACGTAAAAGCTGCATTTTCAACGCAAAATGAAAAGGTATTTTGCAAAAAGTGCAATGTTTTTGTGCCTGCTGGTATAACTACATCAATAGCCTCAAAAATTTTCTTTTTTTCAATGGTCCTGGATTCATTTATCTTGAAATGGCAGGCAACAACAGCTACAGGCCTCAAGCTACAGTATACTTCAAGTGATTCAAGTTTTTCTTGTATTTTCATGACTTTTCTCTGCTTCCTGGGAGCATGTCCAGCATCACTAGTGGCACTCATATGGGTCCCATGATGTTATTCAAGGTTTATGGTATTGCACTAACCGTGAAGAAAAATATTCAAGAACCACAAGAGATCACTTTTTACCATGATACACAATTTAACTATGTATCAGTTAAAACTGAGACAAAATTGCTTAGGCAGAGATGATCAGTGTCACATGAAGTTTTAAATGGAAACTTGCAACATTTGAGCTAAATACAATAGCAACAGGAGATAGCTACAAAATTATTACAATAGCACAGTATATACCACACTTAATGTTATGCAGTTATGATTTAATTTTGCATCTGTGTTTGTTTACATTTCTCTTTATTATGAATGGAGCCATGCATAGTCCATGTTTGTATAAATTTTAACTTTTTATAATTTATGTAGATCTTATGGTAGTAAATGATAGAATAGTACCTACATATAGTTTAAGTATTCATGACATACCTTTTTCTTAATTTTTTTGATATTTCTACATGGTTCATCTGCAAGTTTTTTTGAATTATCTCAAATCTAAAAAAATTTCCCATTTATTGGAAATTTATCGGAAAAACACACATATGATTAGACCTGCACAATTCAAAGCCATTGTTCAAGGGGTCAACTGTATTTTGCATTTGAAATATTAATAAATATGAAAGGAAAAACATTGCCACAAATTCTGTATTTGTATTAATTGAGCAAATTTTTGTTGAGTTCCTACTGTTTGCAAGGCACTATGCTAAGTATCAAAGATAAATAGATGAAAAGATACATTAATGATCTCTGTCCTCAAGAAACATACAATCCTTTATTTTACTGGAAATTTATTAAAATGGAAAAATTATAAAACAATGTGGTTTAGGTGTCATAATGATGGAACACAGAGGTAAGGAGTACCAGAATCTGCTTAGACTTTGCCTGATAAAATTTAATGTTTAGATATCTGATTTTCTTGACCACTTATACAAGCAGCAGAGCAAAGCATTGTAAAGTTACTCCTCCTTATAATGGTTCTATGTAAACTTGGTCTAGATCAGTTTAGTCGTGTTTTACTTTACTATGCATGTTAAGAACTAGGTTGGGAACAAATATCTCTCTCTAAAAGCTCAGGAAATTCACCAAAATCAGTTTTTTCTTTTTTTTATCATTTATAAAAATTACCATGAATTGGTTTCTGTTTCTGTGTCTGGATATTGTGAGTTTAAAATTTTTTATGTAAATGGAAGACACTTTAAACTATGACCTTTTAAATTTCTTTTAATCATTTAGGTGCAATTAGAGTATGACAGTTGAAATTTGAGTTGCCTATTTTTTTTTTAAGGTTTCCCTTGGATCCTAAAAGAAGAAAAGAATGGGTTCGCCTGGTTAGGCGCAAAAATTTTGTGCCAGGAAAACATACTTTTCTTTGTTCAAAGCACTTTGAAGCCTCCTGTTTTGACCTAACAGGACAAACTCGACGACTTAAAATGGATGCTGTTCCAACCATTTTTGATTTTTGTACCCATATAAAGTCAATGGTAGGTAATGTTACTCTCCTTTTTTTTAACCATTTTTAGAACCCATTCCTTTTTGTTTATACAATGGAGAAATTTAGGATATACTGAAATTCATACATAGTAATATACCTCAAGAAAGTTAGACTCTTATGCAGTAAAGGTGCAGGCTAAAATTAGAGCTTGGGTCTCCTGACTCCAACATTCTTCCCCCAACCCAAATTGTTTTACTATATTGGAATTTTAATTACTACCAAATATTATTAACAATTGTACCACTAATAAGACAAAAAACATACAAGTAATGAAACCTCCAGCATCGCCCTGCTCTGATTTTAAGTGACACCTAACATTTGCTAAGTGCTTTAAGGGCACTTAGGAGTACACCCAGAGTTACACCACAGGATGTCAGTTCAGAGGGAAGAAGCACCACAGAAAACTTCATAGAGCTCAGGCATTTAGGCTGGGCTTAAACACTAAAAGTTTGGAATTCAGGAGAGTGTAATCTTGACCTTGTGCAGAACAATTGCAATTGCATGGTGACAACAAAAGCCAATGGGTTGAGGGGTGAGTGGAAAATAATGAAATGTTGGCAAGTGATACTGAAAAGGAAAGTGAGAATTAAGGTACAAGATGAATTAATTAAAACAATGTTTTATCTAGTAAGGGAAGATATGATCAGAGAGGAAGTCCTAGCTGAGAAAGACAGTCACCAAAACATAAAAGGGGGTAGAATGAACACCAACAGAGGGTTTAGCTTTGAAAAGTAGGACAGGGATTTTCCTCTAAGAGAGGAAAAAATAACTGCTTCTATTATTTGTGACAGTTAAATTTGTAAATATACATGAGTTACTATCTGAATGAGAGCAGAGGTTGTGAACTCTTTGCTCTCAAAGAGTTGGTGAACTAATTATCACAGATGTTAGAAAAGCTTCATGAGGGCAAGAACTTTGTCCTTTTCACTTCTGAATCCTTACCACCTCAAATAGTGCCTCGGATATAATATGGATTCAAATTTTTATTGAACTTGAAGTATACCTTATTTTTGACATTTTGATCATTTATTCATTCAATAAATACAACTAAACTTTACGTTATGCCAGAATCTACATTAGATGCTGGGGATATAAAGACCAAAAGAGTCCCTGCTAATATCCTAGGCAAATGGACCAACTGTAGGTTTCATGAGGACAGGAACCATATTTATCTTAATTGTTAACTGCTGTGTCCCCAGGAATTCATAGTATGTGTTTTAATAAGAGTTTATTTAATGAATTAAAGACACAAATTTATGAGGATATGATATAATCTGGGAACTCTTAAGTAGTTAAGTAGTTTGCTGGAATATAAATCAAGATGGTGAATGGCAGAATAGAGTGAGATTTTAAATGATATGGTATACCATGTAAAGAATTTTTTTCCTTTATATAATGGGTAGGCAAAGAGGAATTTAGCCAGAATAGAAATGCCAAATCTGCTAGAAAAATTATTCTGGAGGCAGAATATGGAGTAATGAGGATCAAAATGAGGTAGAGAGATTAATAAAGAATAACATGGGTAATAAAGAGTAACATAGTCAAGCCATATACGATATGGGCCTGTTGTAGGTAGTGGTATTAAGAATGATGAAGAGGAGAGGATTTATGATAGAAATATTTAGGAGGTAGAATTAATAGGGCTTGAAGACTATTTGAATAAAAGAGATAAAAAACAGGCTCCTCAGGTTTCTGATTGGGGCAGAAAGTTCTTAGCCAGATTTTAAATCCTTGAAGATGTAACCATGAACAATTAATAGAAAAATCTATTTAGAAACTTGATACTTAAGAATATGTTTCTATGGATCCTACCATTTTTATTAAGTAGGACCCTGGGTCTAAAATATTCATTAAATTAAGAAAATAGTATTTAACTAAAAGGAGGATCAAATTAACATCATTGATAATAAACAAAATGTCTAAATACATACTAAATTGACCTTAGTAAGTACACTGCAAAGAGTTTTTAAAGTCTTAGTAGAATCATATTCAATAATTTAAAGAGACGTTGGAAGTCCATTGTCAATTTTCAAATCAGTGTTTGAATCTCTTTGGAGAGAGATCAAAAAGAAAATAGGTGACTAGAGTTAATTCAACCAGTTCAGAAACTTAATCCATGTTTACATGAGATGGGCTGCTGCTGTTTCCTATCAAACTTTTAAAATTGATTCTTAAAAGAATAGTTTACTGTTATCCAAAACTGGACAGTATTTATTTATTTGTGATATTCCATAATTTATATTCAACCCTCTAATTTTATTGGGCTCAGAAACTCAAGTCAAGGAATCTTTTGAAGAAAAACAACAGTTGTACTCCAGCTGGACCATCTAATTTAAAATCAAACATTAGTAGTCAGCAAGTACTACTTGAACACAGTTATGCCTTTAGGAATCCTATGGAGGCAAAAAAGAGGATAATTAAACTGGAAAAAGAAATAGCAAGCTTAAGAAGAAAAATGAAAACTTGCCTACAAAAAGAACGCAGAGCAACTCGAAGATGGATCAAAGCCACGTGCTTGGTGAAGAATTTAGAAGCAAATAACATGTTACCTAAGGGCACATCAGAACACATTTTACCAGCTGCCTTAAGCAATCTTCCTTTGGAAGATTTCAAGATTCTTGAACAAGATCAACAAGATAAAACATTACCAAGTCTCTAAATCTAATACAGACCAAGAATACTTTCATTTAAGTTGAGCTTGCATTGAACTTGATGCCCATTCTTCACTTTTTTCAGAGACAAAGATATTTATGGCCATTATGCCAAAATTCAGTATTTAATAAAGTTTTACTTGAAGTAACATTATTACTGTATAACTTATGAAGACTTGATTACAAAAAATAGAAAATTTTATGAAATTTTCATTTGAAAATGAATGGAAGTGCCTTACATGAGAATTACGTACTTAAAAATTTTGCTAGGAAATTGTATGTTTGCAAGGTGTTTTTGTTTTTCTTTTTAAACTACTGTTAAAGAACAGCTTATGACAAGTAATATGTTTAATTTATATTAGAAAAGAATTATTTCCTGTACCAAAATTGGGATATTACATTCTAAATAAGATGCTAAGTAGGATTTAACCAACATTAAATATGACCTTAAAACTACTGGGTTTTATATTAATTAAATTATTATTGGCATTGTGATTTAAAAATTTATTGAAAAAAACCTAAGGTACAGGGCAAATTTTCTTATTTAAACTTTCTGTATAGTTTTATCAGTAAAAGTGAGCTTGGCCTCTCTCATAGGAATAGATTATAAAATAGGTTGTAAAATATTTTGAAAACAGTATATTTGAATGTGAAGTACTCTTGAGTCATCCAAACTAGGTAAGGCCTCCAAGTACCTCAGACTGGTAGTCTGGTAGCTGATTATATTCACCTTCTAAGAAAATATGTAGTGAAATAATACAAAGTTCAGGATTAACTTTTACCTTAATGAAGCAAATAGATAAATGTATACTACTTTTTTTCTCATAATAAAAATATTACATTTCCAACGTCAAAATTGGTGCTCCCATGTGTGTTGATACCAAAACTCTTAAGCTTTTTTTTTTCTTTTTAACTGCTGTACAAATACATTCTATACCTCAGAAATATTAATGGCATACCAGTATAGTGGGCTTATTTTTTCTCTTCATAAACCTACAATAAAATTTAATCTCAGAAAAGTATTTACTATATCTTCACAGTTTATAAGTTAAAATGTAATCAATCAGCTTACACATCAGCTTGCTTTTTATCTCCTTTTTTAGTAAGTCAAATAGAGCAACCATAGTACATAAGGGAAATGAAATGTAGTTCTCTATAAAGATATACATACGTCTGTGATAAAGCTATGCAAATGCTAATTATCTTACAAAATAGAATTATCATAACTATTCTTATGGTTGCCACTTAAACAATTAAAGGATTTGCTTTATTTCACCAAATGTTTAATAGGAACCCTTTCCTTCAAACAGTTTTGATCAAATTATGTAAAGATTTACTAATATAAATTATTAATAAATAAGTTATTATAAGTTATTTAACCCCTTTCAAGCTTGTGATACAAACAGAAAAGTAGCATATACCTAATCATAAGTTGATGTAAATCTTTTCTATAAAGTAATGACTACGAATAAAAACTTTATTTTTCTGTTTGGATTGCCTACTTTTTTTTTCTAAATTACATTTGCTTGGATCCTGGCAACAATCTATAAGTACTCTCTTTTAATAAGGAATGACTTCTAAGCAAGTGCAAAGGTAGGAAAAGTCTCTTTTAATTCCGATGAGGTACTTACAACAAATATTTATGAAAATCCTTTTGTGGATGTATAAACCTTGTTAGTCACTTTATCTTTTTTTTTTTTTTGAGACAGAGTCTCACTTTGTTGCCCAGGCTAGAGTGAGTGCCATGGCGTCAGCCTAGCTCACAGCAGCCTCAAACTCTTGGGCTCAAGCAATCTTGCTGCCTCAGCCTCCCAAGTAGCCAGGACTACAGGCATGTGCCACCATGCCCGGCTAATTCTTTCTATATATATTAGTTGGCCAATTAATTTCTTTCTATTTATGGTAGAGACGGGGTCTTGCTCTTGCTCAGGCTGGTTTCAAACTCCTGACCTTGATCCACCCGCCTCAGCCTCCCAGAGTGCTAGGATTACAGGCATGAGCCACCACGCTGGGCCAGTCACTTTATCTTTATCCTAAGTATTGGATGTAGTTCCTTACAATTGTCATTACATGTTTTTTTTCTAATATGGTTTCAAAT
The DNA here is from genome assembly GCF_040939455.1 of Microcebus murinus. Lineage (NCBI taxonomy): Eukaryota > Metazoa > Chordata > Mammalia > Primates > Cheirogaleidae > Microcebus > Microcebus murinus. Next base: position 43,865,545 of record NC_134113.1, on the reverse strand, counting down.
AGCTTTTCACCAGTATATAATCATCGAAAATTTACTGACCATATCTACTTCATTACTCAGAATAATTTGGGCAAATAATCATTTGAATAAAAACTAGTTTTTTTGGCCGGGCGCGGTGGCTCACGCTTGTAATCCTAGCACTCTGGGAGGCCGAGGCGGGCGGATTGCTCAAGGTCAGGAGTTCAAAACCAGCCTGAGCGAGACCCCGTCTCTACTATAAAAATAGAAAGAAATTAATTGGCCAACTAATATATATATATAAAAAATTAGCCGGGCATGGTGGCTCGTGCCTGTAGTCCCAGCAACTCGGGAGGCTGAGACAGCAGGATTGCTTGAGCCCAGGAGATTGAGGTTGCTGTGAGCTAGGCTGACGCCAAGGCACTCACTCTAGCCTAGGCAAGAAAGCGAGACTCTGTCTCAAAAAAAAAAAAAAAAAAAAACTAGTTTTTCCAAGTGTAGACTCTCATGTGGTTCATCTTCCCACCCCAAATACAAAACACTAACTAATGCAACCCAGTTCCCATCTTCAATAATATCTTGATATCTTAATATAACATATTAAAAATTATAAAAATAAAACATTATAAAATACAAGCTTTGCAAATTTACTTCATCTTCCTTCATTATTATTTGACACTATTGAATAAACTACCACTCAGTAATATGAGAATAAATTTTTGTGTTTTCTCTGTCATTTTCATGTTACTGTTCTGATAGCATGCTCCAAACCGTCCTCGTATCAAATTGTTTTATTAACATAACATCTGTCTACCTTAAAATTAGCTTCATTCATAGAGAAAAACCTAAAAGGAATCTCCTTAAAATCCTATTTTCAGTTTGTTGAGACTGTCTATCACTCTGACCATAAAACTAATCAAAATTATAATAGCTCTTTTTCCTCTGCTGGTCACAACACAGATCCTCTGTTTAAGCATTCTGTGTCAGCTGGGCACTGACCTCTATAAAGAACCAGCCAAAGGCTAGGTACTTGATATGAGATGAATATGACATGATTTTCTGCCCTCAAGTTGCTCAGTCTCCTTAGGGAAACAAATAATATTTATAATACAATATGATAAATGCTATAAAAGAAAAATGCCAAGTACTTTAGTAAATACTGTTGAATTGGAATTCAATGGAAACTATAAACTTTAGACCTTTTTATAATCAAATGTGTTTCTTTTTAAACAAAATATTCTTTCTTACAATGACTTAACCAAAGGAGGTTGAAAGACACTGGCCGGCGTTTGACCTGAATTACAGTATTATTTTTAATGATCAGTAAGACACCTTTACCCTTTAAAATGAATATTGAACAAATCTGTTGTTAATGGTATCTTTGTTGAAAGGAAAACATAGCTATAAATAAAATACTTCATCAAAGTCAAGTACTGGAGTTTATTTGAAATTTAATATTTTATACAAAATAACAAACTATTAACACAGATTTTTAAAATAATTTAACTCAGAATCTTACACAATGGGTGCACTCTGGCACCCATTCCTTCTCTTACTTTTTCCTTATAAACATACTGTTTGGTAAGTGATATTATCTCTGTTTTATACCTGAAGAAATCTTTGTAAATGTAATTTATTCAGTCAGACATTTACTACATGCCAACTTGCACAAAGGATAGAAATAAATGCCTGTGATCTAGACTAAATACAGGTCTTTTGCCTCCAAATTCTCACTGCCCTCCACATTCTAACCCCCTGTTTAACATATAAATCATGTTGTTAAAATAGGACAAATCATGTATTTAAAAAAATGAAAATAAGATTAATAAAATTTTATATAATAGTAAACATAGTCTATGAGGACATTGTTGATCTTTTCTAGGTAAACTTTAAAATGTTGGTATTTTATCTCATTTCTCAATGTTAGAATACGGGTAAATTTTAATTTTGGTATGATACAGAAAATGGTTCATCTTTATACCAGAATGTGGATTCTTTTGATATTTAGACAGTTGGAAACTTTCTAAAACTAAGGATTTTTTAATGTATATTAAACAACTGCATATTGTATTCACAAGGCTGTATTCTAAGTATGTTGATATTAAAAACTTTCTTCCAGGGAAATTACTGTCATGCCTGTTATTTCCAAAAAGGTACATAAACATTTCTGTGGACATTCTTCCCCTAAATTGACTCCCTAAAAAACTTCTATAGAAGTCCTTCTCCCTAAATTGAAACAAATTGTAAACCAAATAAAAATATGTAAAACCTTGAAGAGGAATTATTTTCATTTTCATTGCTCAAGTTATATATAAATGTACATTATAGTTTATTTGCAATGTCTTAAATACTGGATATGTAATCTAGACCAGACATATGAAAGGCTATAAAAATTCTAAGAGTCTGTCCTGACTAATTTGAGACTCACAAAAATTTATTTGTAGACATAATTATCAAAGCATTATTTTAATAACAAGGAAAAAAGTTTATGATTTTTTCTTAATTGTTTTATGATTATTAAAATATTGTTTTTAATACAAACAAGACAGTATTCGAAAAATATTATCTTAACATTCGCTAAGAGACATTGAGCAAACTAGGGGCTACCAGACATGTTCCCTGTCCTCAATGTTATCGGAAAAAAAAATATTTTATTTGTTTATTCCCACCCCCTCTGTTCCTCATCTTCTCGCTAATGCCCTGTCAGAATGAGTTGAATCTAATAACAACAAATCAGTCTTCAAATTCTGCCTAGCCTTTTAAAGTGTATGCTCCAGGCTGGGCGGGATGGCTCACACCTGTAATCCTAGCTCTCTGGGAGGCTGAGGTGGGAAGATCACTCAAGGTCAGGAGTTTGAAACCAGCCTGAGCCAGAGTGAGACCCCGTCTTTTCTTTCTACTAAAAATAGAAAGAAATTAATTGGCCAACTAAAAATATATAGAAAAAATTAGCCGGGCATGGTGGTGCATGCCTGTAGTCCCAGCTACTCGAGAGGCTGAGGCAGAAGGATTGCTTGAGCCCAGGAGTTTGAGGTTGCTGTGAGCTAGGCTGACGCCACGGCACTTACTCTAGCCTGGGTAACAAAGTGAGACTCTGTTTAAAATAAAATAAAACAAAATAAATAAAATATATGCTCCAAAAGTTTTTTTTAAAAAAATCTTTGGGTTTAATGTCAAGAAGGCAGGTATGTGCCTCTCATATGAATTTTCAGTTTAATAAATAATTAAGCAAATACTACAAACCTTATCTCTCACTCATATCCTTTCTCTTGAACCAGAACTTCCTATTTTTCTTGATCTTAACCACCAAACCAATCTTTATAAACTGCCCTTCCCTTAGGTTGGTCACTTAGCAAACTCCTTGCCATCTTTCAAGTCTTAGCTTGGATACTTCCTCTCTCTTGTGACACCTTCCCTAAACATACCAAAGTGAAATAAAGACTCTCCTTGAGTTCTGTTTTATATACAACTTGGATAAAGTCATCATCTTATCATAATATGATTGTCTACATCTGCAATCCCCAACCCTGGAGCATGGAATGGTACCCATCCTTGGCCTGTTATGAACCAGGCTGCCCAGCATGAGGTGACCAGCAGCTAGCAAGTGAAGCTTCATCTGAAGCTTCATCTGTATTTACAGCCACTACCCATCACTCATCACCGTATAAGCTCCACCTTCTGTCAGATCTGCAGCAGCATTAGATTCTCATAGGAGCTGGAACCCTACTGGAAACTGCGCTGTGTGTGAGGGATCTAGGTTACATGCTCCCTATGAGAATCTAATGCCTGATTGATTACCTGAGGTGGTGATGCTATTGCTGGAGAGCAGCTGCAAATACAGATTATGGTTAGCAGAGAGGTTTGATTGCACAATAAATGTAATGTACTTGAATCATTCTGAAAAATCGTCTTCCATGGAACTGGTCCCTGGTGCCAAAAAGGTTGGAGACAAACAGGTCTACATGTTTGTTTTCACCTTACATTTTCCTTCAAGGCAGAGACTGGTGTGTAGTGTTGGGGTTTTTTTTCTTTTCAGATCTCAGGGGTTTGACATGTGTGTACTGGGGAGTCTGAAATATCAGCAGATTTCAGAAAATCTAAATCACTCCCTTGGCTTAGATTCAAAGGATTGTACATAAAATCCACTGATATTTTCTTAGCAAATAATAAGTGCTTTTTGCTATTGGGATAATTTTTCCAATTGGTGCAAAGTACTAAATGTCTATCCTAGAGATATCCAAACTTATATCAAAGAGCAGAGCACTAAACACAAATAAGTATGTATATTGCTAAATTTAAAGATTAATGCAACAATGAACTTTCAGTCTGTTTTATGATTGTCATAATAAGTCTCAAACTCATGTTTTCTACTAGAAAGGAATCTGTGGTATGGACAGAATTAACTGTTGGAAAGATTTAAACAAATATGTTTAAGTTTCTTCTCAGAGACTTCACTAATACACTCTCACTATCCAATGTGTATATAAAATTTCTCAGCCTTAAATTTGATCAGAGATACTTTTGAAGTGTGCAGGATAGCATACCTACTAATAACTTGAAGAATACAGTCTAGGAAATGCTTAACGAGAAATTCTACATTGTTATTAATAGAAAATTGGCTTTTAAAGTAAGTAGAAGGCTGGGCGCAGTAGCTCATGCCTGTAATCCTAGCACTCTGGGGGGCAAAGGCAGGCTGATCGTTTGAGCTCAGGAGTTCAAGATCAGCCTGAGCTGATCAGCCTGAGTGAGACCCAGTCTCTACCAAAAATATAAAAAATTAGCTGGGCATGGTGGCGCATGCCTGTAGTCCCAGCTACTCAGGAGGCTGAGGCAGAAAGATTCCTTGAGCCCAGGAGTTAGAAGTTGCTGTGAGGTAGGCTGACACCATGGCACTCTAGCCAGGGCAACAGAGTGAGACTCTGTCTCAAAATAAATAAATAAATAAATAATAAAGTAAATAAAAAAGACAAAGACTTTGCTGAAATTTTTAACATTGGCATAGTCTATAAAAACTATGATAGTAAAATCATGATTTTTCAAAAAAAAAGGATACTTTCCAAGATTCCCAATGGATGCGCGAAACCTCAGATATTACTTAACTCTATATGTACTGTTTTTTCCCATACCTACATACCTGTGACAAAGCTTAATTTACAAATTAAGCAAGAGATTAACAACAATAATAGAACTAATATTAACAATATACTGTAATAAAAGTAAAATAAGGGTTACTTGAACATAAGCATTGTGATACCACAACAGTTGATCTGATAACTGAGATGGCTCGTAAGTGACCAATGGGTGAGTACTGTCAACAGCATGGATACACTGGACAAAGGAAAGATTCATGTCCTTTAATAATATGGAACTAATTGATGGGCACAGAGAGAAATAAAAGTCAATTGGAAATCAAGAAGGGGGAGTGGGGAGGTGGGGGGATGGATAAAAGCCTACCTAACAGGTACAATGAATACTATTCGGGTAAGGGGTACACTTATACCCCTGACTTAAGCATTATAAATGCTATCCATGTAACGAAAACATTTGTGCCCCCTTAATATTTTGAAATAAAAAGACAAACAAGGAAAAAGAAAAAGTTACATCCCAAGTGGAATGGAGCTGAATAGCATGAGATTTCATCATGCTACTGAGATGGCATGTATTAATTTAAAACTTATGAATTATTTCTGGAATTTTCCATTTAATATTTTCTGACCACTGCTGACAGTGGGTAACTGAAACTGCAGATAAGGAGGGACACTTTATGTTAAATATATTAATTATACATTAATTCCTCCAAATTATTTCTGTCTTAAGCTAAAATAACTTATTTTATAGAAAACATCAATAATTGGACATTGGAAGAAATGGAAGATAAATATTCATCTGAAGGGTCAGTTCACTGGCACTCTTACTTAGTATGCAATTTCAGCCAGATCTAATAGTCATAAAAAAGAAAACCATCCAATAGTAGAACGTCAAAAAGTAAGAAAAAAATTAATAGTAAAAAATAATTTAAAAAAAAAGAAAGAAAGAAAATCATCCTTGATATCCAGGAACTGACGCGACACAGCTACAGAGTGTTGTTAGGAGACAGCTTAACACTCAAAAGTAAAGCTGGTTTTCTCATAGAACACCAACTGATCAAAGTCACCTTGTGACTGTGATGAAGTAAGGGAGAAGGGAGGAAGACCAGTGCATAATTTTGTCTAAGAGCAGATAAAAACAAGGTCACTATGCAAACCACAAAAACATTAACTCTTATCAGTAACAATAACCTTACTCAATAGCTGGTAACACTGATATTCGCCAATCAGCTTGGTGAGATAATCCAATCATTTACCCAAGCAAAACAGACTGAGACAAAAAAAAATGGGCACATAATTTCTGCATAAAGACCATATAAGTATGTGATCATACTTAAAGACCATACTTAAAGATCATACTTAAAGACCACATAAGTATGTAAGAGAAAGCCTCTCCTGTCATAGTCCTACTTCACAGATTTGGTTCTTAGTTAATTAGATGCCTTACCAAAGAAGAGGGAAGTTATCTTTGGCATGGATTTTGAAATTTAAAATAATGTGAGTTTTTAAAAAGTAACTACTCTTAGGAGGTTAAAACACAACTGTGTACTATGTCTGAAATGGATTTATCTCCTCTTCTTACACAATCGACAAAAAATTCACAAATATATTAAATACTTTAATTATCATTTAGTTACTTTTATTCTTGGCCACCAAAGGTTAATTTCAAATAAAACATGAAATCAGTGACAAGACTCGGATTTTTAATGCTAACAAGACATTCTGCTTTCTAAATAAATTGACTGCACACACTTTAATTATGAGTGGAATAGGAGCAGATATTCTCACAATGTAAGTGGTATTAAGACAATTATGTGAAAGCTCAGTAGCAAGAACTGTGTTTACTTGTATCTTTACATCGCTAGCAGTCAGCAGAGTCTGGCACTTTATAAGTACTAGACAATATTGTTTTAAATGATTTTCTTTTTTCTTTCTTTTTTTGAGACAAGGTCTTGTTCTGTCGCCAGGGCTAGAGTGCAGTGGCATCATCATAGCTCACTGCAACCTCAAACTCCTGGGCTCAAGCTATCCTCCTGCTCAGCCTTCCCAGTAGTTGAGACTACAGGCATGCGCCACCACGCCTAGCTAACTTTTCTTTCCTACTTTCGTGTGCATGTGTGTGTGTGTAGAAACAGGGTCTCGCTTTTGCTCACACAGGCCTAAGGCTTGACTACCCAGTGTTAGGATTACAGGCACGAGCTACCGCGCCCGGCCTTAAATAATTTTCTAGGTCACAAAATTCTGTTTCTACAACACACTATGTTCCCCTCCCCCCCAAATCCATAATAGTATTAATAATTGGCACAAACTCTTCATAGATGAAGGATTCGGATATTATGCTTGAAATGTATTTACAGGGTCTAAATTCACTTTCATTTCGTTATTCTATTACTATCCTGGTGGTGGTTTCACTTCTCAGGGTGAAGGACGTCCGCAAACGCAAAGACCTAAGGTCCCAGATGTCCACATCCTCAGCAGCAAGGTAAACACAGCCGGCCCAAGTTCCAGCAGTCCCTGCTCACGTGAGCTAGGCGGAGTCCTCACGCGCCTGCGGCGCATGCGCGCAGGAGGCGAGTCGCAAGAGGCGGAGGCTCGGTGAGGTGCGGGCTGAGCCCCAAGGGTCTCGCCTCTGGCCGGCTAGACCTGGACCTTGGGGTAGCGCAGGCGCCTGTCGGGACGTGACCGCGCTTAGGCGCGCCGGGCTCACCGCCCAGACTCGCCCAGGTTCGGACGCCCCACGTTGCGCCTCTGCGCCAGCAGACACTCCCCGTCGGCGGCGTGTGGTAGCGCTGCGACGGGCGGTGTGGGCGGAGCTCGCCGCCCGGGGCCGCGGATTGGCTGCCTCGGCCTTGCCTTTCACCTTCCTGGCGGTGGAGTTCAGGTGTGAAGTGACTGCCAGCCCGGAGCCGGCTCTGAGGGGACGCTGTTTGCTTTTCCAGTAGGCGTAGACCTAGTTCATACGAGTTGGAGCTCTCCACTAGCAGCAGTTTCTGGAAAGACTTTGAGTTCATATTTTTTCTTTTTGTTTGATCGGTGGAAGATGTTGGCATTTATGTTTGCCTCTAAACGAGTTTTTTGCTGGCAGCTTGAATGACTTTATATCTCTCAGAAACGCTATATATTTTCTCCCTCAGGTGCTCATAATCCTTACCTTCCATGACAGATCTTGACGACAATATATGCAAAAGATATGTAAAGATGATAACTAATATAATTATATTGAGCCTGATCATTTCCATTTCTTTAGCTTTCTGGATTATGTCAATGACTGCAAGCACTTACTATGGTAAGTATGATTTTTCTGTGTGTGTGGGGGGGAGACAGTTTCACTCTGTTGCCCTGGGTAGAGTGCAGTGACGTCATCATAGCTCACTGCAACCTCAGACTCCCAAGTAGCTAGGACAACAGAAAGGAGCCACCACACCTGGCTAATTTTTTTCTATTTTTGTAGAGACGGGGTCTCACTCTTACTCAGGCTGTTCTTGAATTCCTGACCTCAAACTACTTTGCTGTTCTAAATTGTTTTTTTATAATCTAATCCCCAGAATTTGAAATTGTACCATTGTGAACTTGTGGTTATGAATGGTTGTGTTTACTTAACATCCACAATCTGAATTTAACTTACAAACATAAACAGTGCTTTGAACGTTTTAAACCCTTTAATAGATTCTTGTGTGAGAATACTAGCTATGCCTATTTCAAAATGTCTTTAATATTTTTATGTAATCATGCTGTCTATCTTGGTTAAAAAGTAAGTGAGGTGAAACATAGTTTTAAAGCAATCTCAGTGATGTTTTTAATTTTGAATAAGAATATTAGTAATGTAGTTTATCAGTTTCAAGTGTCCTGTAAAAATAAGAAAGACAGTATAATGTTTATATTTGAGATTTGAAGGATTTGTTTGACATTTGGTCACTTCAGAAGAATAGACTCGTTTTAAAGCCTGAAGCTACTTTGCCATAAGCTACTCTGGACTCAGGTCTTTAAGGCTTTGAAGGGCCTTAGAGCATGAGCATGTCTACACACAAACTTCCTTGGTACTCCTGTAAAGACAAAATACTGGTCAGTTCAGAACAAAGGAAAAAGTGAAAAGGAGAGTGAGAAAATGAATTCTTGTAAATGGTTATATCATAAATGATTGCCATTTCAGATCTTAATCCTTTTGTGAAGAGTCTGTGAATAAATTGGATAGGTGTTCTCCAGGGTACAGTAGGCTATTCATTCATAATGATTCACAATAGGGAATAGGAGTTTGGGGGGAGGGAAGTGAGAGAAGATTCTTGGTGACAGGATTAATTATGACCTAAACTAAATAGAATAAGCCAGGATTTGTAAATTAAAGTGTTCACCTGGGGCCAGTCATCTGCAAATGAATGGAACTGGCCAAGTTTTTGCATATTAAACGTGTCAATAGTTTTTACTTTCACAAATAGGATTTTTCCCATTTTTTGATGAATGCTTGCCCCTCTTTGGCTTTCATTTTCCCATTTTTGATAGAAACATGGACACAAGAAATAGTTCACATTTTTCTTTACTATAAGGAAATCATTCAGTCTTGGTGTTTATGAATCTGTCAGAAGTGGTGGGGAATTAAAACAGGGAAACCATGGGTCGTCTAAAAAAGGAGGCCTTTCTTCACCTTCAATTAATTCTACCATGTAGGCCAGAACTTAAGGTTTTTAAAACAGAAGCCAAGAATCTAGTTTTTTAATATGAAATCTCCTAATCTTTAATTATTGACTCAAATTGTTTGAAAACACTGCTAGCCAAACAAAACATCTGGGAGCTGGATGCAACCTTTGGAAAAGTCAATTTCTAACCATTGAATCAGGTGTGCTCTGAAAGGCAGAGGGAGGAATAAGATCCTGTTAAATAAGAATTTTTTCTGTGTAGGTCTTGAAATTTAATACATGCCTTTCAGAGAAATGAGGAATTAGAGATTCAATTTCCAAATGCCCATGTTTGAAATACCCATTATAAATATTTTAATAGCTGTAAATATTCTCAAAACTTGGACATAACTTATTTGACCATTTCCTGGTAAGATTGCCCCTCTGAAAATATACAAATTTCAACATAAATACAGTCATGTGCCTCATAATGATGTTTCAATGACAGACTACATAGACAATGGTCCATAAAGTTATAATACTGCATTTTTACTGTACATTTTCTATGTTTAGATACAAAATATTAACCATTGTGTTGTAATTAACTAATCCTTTTTAGTAAAAGGATTTGTTCCTGAAGTTTATATTTGGTCTAGGGACCACACTTGGGGATCTGGAGAGCCACATGTGGCTTTGAGGCTGCATGTTCTTCATATAGCCTAGGTGTATAGTAGACTATGCAGTTTAGGTTTGTGTGAGTACTGTCTATGTTTGCAAATGATAAAGTTGCCTAAGGACACATTTCCCAGAACATATACCTATCATTAAGTGACACATGACTATATTTTTCTTTGGTGAATTCATCTCAGTCTCTCTACTTTTGATAGTATTTTAATCCAGATAGCAGTTATCAAAGCTTACTGCCAAGATTAACCTGTGCAGACTTCACAATTTGTGTTCCACTGTTATAATTTTTCAGGTAATTTACGGCCTGTTTCTCCTTGGCGTTGGCTGTTTTCTGTTGTTGTTCCTGTTTTGATCGTCTCTAATGGCTTTAAAAAGAAAAGTCTAGATCATAGTGGAGCTTTAGGAGGTATGTTTTCATTTTGAATGTTTATATAATCAGTGCTTGCTTATATAATTTAAATTTATGTTTTCTAAATTCAGAATATATGAGACTACAAATCATAACATTATATATTTTAGACATGATAAAATTATGTATTGCTCAGCATTCCTGTTAAAATTTCCCAAGTAACAAGCAGTTTTAGTGTGTCATACAAATTTAACTTTGTAATTGATATAAAGTAGATTAATAGGATAGACTTTTGAGAAAGGACCTATTCTGTTCCTTTCATTTGATTAGTCTCCTAACAGAAACATTGAACCATTTCTCCTAGGTGTAACATAAAGGAACAGTTGGAAAGAATAACTCTTGGAAATTGCTATTAATAATCTCAAGCAAGGCAGTCCAGACTTAGTGTTCTAGATTAATTTTTCAGAACCAAGTTGAGGACAGGGTATTTATTCTTTCTTTTAGCAAATATTTAATAAGCAGTTACTACTCTGTGCCACTGTTCTAGAGACTGGGGATGTAGCTGTGAACAAGGACAAGATTTCAATTCTCATGGAATTTTTATTCTTTAGGGCAGATAGATAATAAAATATATAAAACTTTTGAGATAATGATGAAGTTCATGAGAAAAAAGACAATAGTGTATATGTTGTCTTGTTGGAAGATGTGGGTCATTCTTTAAGGAAATCATTTTAAGCTGGGACCTGAAGAAGCTAGTAATGAGAAGATCTGAGAGGATATTCCAGCCTGGCAGAATAACAAATGCAAAAGCCCTGACATGTACAGGCCTGCCTTATTTGAGAGTGAGAAGAATAAGGCTCGTTTAAATAGTAGAGATAAAGTTGAAGAAATAGACAAGGGCTGAGTCATATTGGGGTTTATAGACTACAGTAAGAGTTTCATTCCAAACTAGGTAATATCTCCCTGCCTCAAAACAGGAGCATGACATGATCTGATTTGACATTAGAACTTTTATGTCCTACCAGTGTTATAAACACAAAAATTTGAGGATTCCCCCAAAATACTTCCTATGGGATATAATCATTACAGGATGAGGATTATTTAGAATGGGCAAGTCCAGAAGCCCAATCAGCTCATAAAGTATTACTATTGGACCCATTTTATAAGAGATGAAGAAAATGAGGTTCCCAGGTTCGATAACGGCCAAAATTCACACCGATAACAGTGGCAGTGCTAGGTTTCAAATATATATTTTTTAATTCTAAATCACAATAGGTAAGCGTAGAGGCCCAAGGGCTAGAAGATAGGAAAGGAAATGGTAGCAGGAAAGAAACAAACATAGAGATCAGAAAAGTAAGAGAAGTAGCATGGAGGCTAAAGGAAGATGGAATTTCAAGAAGGACTTGAGCTTTCTTGCTATAGGTCAACAATAATAAATACCAAGGCCAGGATACCTGAGAAAGAACATTTTTTTAGCAAAGCATAACTCTGTATTATTACATTCAAGCAGAGCTTATTCCAATTATTTGTAATAAATGAGTTAATTCTAAAGTGCTAACAGCAGTGCCTGATACATAGTAAGTGAAAAATAAGCATTTGTTAAATAAATAAAACATAATCATTCCTAACACTTGTTGATTATTTGGTAAAAAAATTAACTTGAAAATGTCAACATATCTAGCTAACTTTAATTCTCAACTACTGACTCAGAATGGAAAAAAAAACCTCAATACAACTTGAACAATGTTTCTCATTTATGACAAAAAGAGAATTAGCATGATTCTGAAGAACTCTACCTAATAATAATAAGTACTCAATACATGTTGGCTATGTGTCCAGCTAAGAATTTGATAGTAATTACTTCATTTAATCTCACTATGCCCTAAAAATGAAATCAAGGGTAGATCCAGGTTTTGGGGGTAGGGTAGTGAAGCTTATATAATTTGGGGAGCCCCTTTTAAGAAAAAGAGTACAAAAATATTTTACCTTTGCAAAATTTACAAAACCATAGGACCATGAGAACTTATTGCTAGGGCTCTTCCCAAGGCCTTGGAAAGTACTATTGCAAGTGAGGTGCCCTCAAGTTAAGCTTCAGTAAATTAATGATATATCCTTCTCTAGGTTAAATATTAAAAACTTCATTTTTTATGACAAGAAAACTGAGGCATAAAGAGGTTACATGACTCTTCCAAAGCTATAACAATTATTCAAATTATTCTGGCCACAAGGGTGGCCTTGCCTCTTTTTTGTCACTGTAATTCAGGTCTTATGTTTAGTCTGTCTAAAGTAGAAACATATCTCTGTGAGCCTAAGAAAACTAGCTGAACATTGCTCATTGTCATAAGGGATTGATATATAAGCCAGAATGCTGCTTTATTAATGTGATTGCATCTAGAGCTACCAGGCAAACTGGAATACAATCATCACTGTTCAGGCATGTCCTATTTTTGTAGTCAGGCCACTTGAGAAGCCAGATTATAATTATAAGGTTGCTTTGGTGAGTACAAAGTCTGAGAAGCAGTAATACGTGTACACAAGTCAAAGGGTCCCCTCCCTTGGACAGACTTTGACAAGTCTGCCAACTTCTGGTTCTTTTGGCCTTCATTTTCTATGTTTTGGGGTAACCAATTACTATAAAATGCATATAAAACAATAGATTAGATAGATTTGGGTTGATTAAATTACTATGAAATTTCAGCCTTGCCTTTCCCTCTTCTGCCTCCCAGAGTTACACAGGTCACCTTAGTTAGAATTTGGAATGTAACTCTATTCTCACTATCAGATATTTGTAGACAGTGTTCTTTTACTCTCTTAGATGGCATCTAGATAGAATTTACCTTTATGCTCAGAAGGCAACCATAATCCTTGAATCTTCAAGTTCTTTGTGAGTACCTTATTGTCCCATATATGAACCCCTAATCATTGATAATTAGAGATTCATGGGGTGCAGTGGAGAGGTAGAACAGTCATGAAAAAGAGGCAGCAGTTACTAATCTAAAAATGTAGGCATACCTGGGAGTTGCCAAAAGTTCCAAGATATTTTTAGACTACATGAAGGAAAGCATTCCTTCAGAGCATGCTGTCTTAAATTTACTTCCTCAATCTGAACCTGTCATCAACATGAACATTGATCACTTTATGTAGTATTTTAAGGTGATTGAAGTAAAAGGGATATAGATGCCATTTGCCATTTGTAACATCTCATTGTAGGTTGTTTTAGGGCCTTTCTACTTTGGGGTTTTTTTTTAAAGACAGTAGAACAAATTGTTAATAATTACTATTCATGAAGGGGAAGAGGGCAGACAGTTTGACTTTCAGTTCATATACTTCCATATGTTTTGGCTTTCTACTCCAATAGTTATGTACTACTTTTATAACATTTTAAAAATCAGTTGAAAAAACTTAAAGTTTGAATAACAATAATATTTATCATCGTTGAGCTTTTGCACTGGAACTGTCACTGCTGTCAATACCAATGACATTAGCTAACATTACTTAAGGGTCTCCTACATCCTATTATATGGTAATATAATAAACATATTACAAAAGTCATCTCTAACTTTTTATAGCAAGCCAGTGTGATAGGAATTTTGATTATTCTCATTTCACCAATGTGAAATTGAAGCTTAAAGAGGCTAGTCTCACAGAGGTAAGTAGAGAAGCCAAAGTTTGAACTCCAAACTACTCAATTCGAAAGCTGAAGTGCTTTATTCCTACTTTATACCAAGTTCTCCTATTTCTTACACTTTCAAAATATATTAAACTTAAGTAAAATACCAGTAATTGAGCATCTCTGGATGAATCAATGAATAACTGTCTCATTGGTTATTATATTTGAATTTTGGGCTAAGCAATGGAAAGTGTTACTACAGAAAAAGAAACCTGGTCCCCTGTTCTTTTATTTAATAGAATATTATTTATTTAATAACTCCTTATTAAATAGATACTCATTAAATATTAGATTATTTATTATCTTGTATAATATTGACTCTTATTTAATGTAATTTTATTTAATAAAATTCTTCAGTTAACATAACAATATATTTATCATGAGAGTCACATAGAAAAGAGTATTGTCAACCACAGAATAAGTCAGGGATGGCAGGTCATAGGCAGAAATAAAATAGAAAAACTAGAGATAATGGCAGGCAGCCTGGACAGGACCACACAAGATAATAGTACCTTAGTGTGGTTATCACATTCTGGGAAAATGATCCCCTACCCTGCAGGGCTAGCGTTAGATTTTTGTCAGTCACCCAGACTAGAAACTTTCTCAAGTTTAGACACAAACCAATAAAACTCATGAGAAACCAATTTATAAAGCAGAATGTCAGCTTCTTGGTTACAATGACCTAAATGTTCATTGCAGATTAGTACATTCTCTCCCTAAAAGAAGAACTATAACATTATCAAAAGTTTGCTTGAAAGTTCAAAAGAACATACAGAGAATGCTACCTTTTAAGTAAGAAAGAAGGGAAAATATGAAAAATACACATATCTAACTTAAAAAGAAACACAGAAATAATAAACAAATACAACATAAACACAGGAAGGAAAATAATGCAACTGCTTACAAAGGTTGGAGTTGCTAAAGATTGGGGGGATCTGAGAAGAATTGGCATTTTTCTTTTCTTTTCTTTTCTTTTTGAGTCAGAGTCTCACTCTGTTGCCCAGGCTAGAGTGCTGTGGCATCAGCCTAGCTCACAGCAACCTCAAACTCCTGGGCTCAAGAAATCCTTCTGCCTCAGCCTCCCAAGTAGCTGGGCCTACAGGCATGTGCCATCATGCCCAGCTAATATTTTTCTATATATTTTTAGTTGGCCAATTAATTTCTTTGTATTTTTAGTAGAGACGGCATCTTGCTCTTGCTCAGGCTGGTTTTGAACTGCTGACCTAAGCGATCCTCCCGCCTCATCCTCCCAGAGTGCTAGGATTATAGGTGTGAGCCACCATGCCCAGCCAGCATTTTTCTAAGTATACCTTTTTGTGTAAGTTTGACTTTTAGAAGCATGTTCTATATATTTAAGAAATTAAATCAGTAGGGATTGGAAGGAGGGGAATCTAAAACTGAAAGCAAACTGAAATGAACTCAATTACCTTTCAAATGAATACTGTGAGCACACTGAAAGGAAAAAAAAGAGTAACCGATGAACATTGTTTTTTACTATATACCTCAGTCTTAGGTTAAGAGGAGACGAAAATTACAAGCAAGTCCTAAACTATTTTCAGTAGGTTTGTGGTAGTATGGGTGAAGCATTCCTTTATTTATTTTTTTATTTTTTTTGAGACAGAGTCTCACTTTGTTGCCCAGGCTACAGTGAGTGCCATGGCATCAGCCTAGCTCATAGCAACCTCAAACTCCTGGGATTAAGCAATCCTGCTGCCTCAGCCTCCTGAGTAGCTGGGACTACAGGCATGCGCCACCATGCCCGGCTAATTTTTTCTACATATATTAGTTGGCCAATTAATTTCTATTTATAGTAGAGACGGGGTCTCGCTCTTGCTCAGGCTGGTTTAGAACTCCTGATCTTGAGCAATCCTCTCGCCTCGGCCTCCCAGAGTGCTAGGAATACAGGTGTGAGCCACTGCGTCCAGCCTGGGTGAAGGATTTCTGAACGTATTTTAGATATAATATAGGATTAAGCAAATGAGTGAATTTGTCATTTTGGGACTTGGGGTTCTTACTAAGGAAAATAAGGCATACAAATATAGAAGAGAGGAAGGCAAGAGAGAACCCTGTGGGGATGGATTACAATTTGTTTTGGTATGATCTTGTGATTTCTAAAACGTGTGTGTGTGTGTGTGTGTGTGTGTGTGTGTGTGTATTCCTGTGTGTATATTTGTATGTTTGTGTATATCAGTGTATGAATTATTTGCCCTGTCCACAAACAGCAAAGATACCCCAGTAGCAATGAGCATACTTGAGAACCTAGGTCTTGGTGTCTAACATACATTATCTATTAAAATGAACCATAGCTCCTCACAGAGATGTCTGCTTACAGGGCTGGGGCAGAGTAGGTTTGAGGTGAGCCTAGAATGTCTTGTTATACCAGAAAGAAAGTAAATGCTTAAAAAAAAATGATGAGGCCATGTCAAGGGCAGAGTAGCCAGTTAAAAGGACTCCCAATGACCAAATCTGGAACCAATCTAAGTGCCAACAATAAAGCATGGTAATATAAGCTATTAGAAAAAATAGGAATTCATGAATCTATACTAATAATAATCAGTATAGATTATTAGTAGGGGGGGGAAGAAGGAGGGATCTTTCTTATGTTAGAATGCCAAGAGCTGATTGGAAAATGTGGAGAGAGTGCTGGAAAATTAGCATTCCAAAGATTGGATCAGGCAAAATCATAAAGAAATGGTAAACTGGGGGAAATTTTGATAAGGGGCAGAACATTTGCATGATTTTGAAGTATTTCCCACAGATTGCTTCTTATTCTAAAGGAAAAGATAATAATTTAATGGCAAAGAAATCACACAATACCTTGACTGAATGATCAAAATTAATATCACCAGTGAGAAGAGGATGGCCATCAGGAGCCCCCAGATGTGACACTATGAGAGGGATACAACATCACCCATGTAGTATCTGGGTGAAGAATGCATAACCTAGATCTAATCATTATGGCACATCAGACACCTCAAGATGAGAAACATGTTTTTTAAAAATGGGACAATTAGATTCTCAAAAATGACAATATCAGAAAAGAAAAAGGCCACACTAAAAGAAACTAAAGAGATGTAACAACTACCCTAGACTGGGTCCTATGCTGCAGGGGGAAATGCTACAAGGGTATTATTGAGTCAGGTGACAAAATTGGAATACAGATAGTAAAATAAAAATATTATATCAATGTCACATTTACTGTATAATCCATAACTATACTGTGATTATGTAAGAGCATATCCCTATTGGAACATACAAACTTAAGTATTTAGAGGTGAAGGACCATGATATATATAACTTACCCTCAAATAGTTCCAAAAAGTACATTTTATATATATTTATGCATTTAGAGAAAGCACACACAAATCATAAAGCAAATGGGACAAAGTGTTAATAGTAGGTGAATCTGGGTGAAAAGTATATGAGTGTTCTTTTTTATGGTTCTTAACTCCTACAACCTTTATTAAGTTTGAAATTATTTCCAAATAAAAGTTAAAAATATTTTTTAAAAGTTAGGTTGGTGAGTATACAGTCAGAATGAGAAGAATTATGAATAGTTGTATAAATGTAATGTC
Source organism: Microcebus murinus (assembly GCF_040939455.1). NCBI lineage: Eukaryota > Metazoa > Chordata > Mammalia > Primates > Cheirogaleidae > Microcebus > Microcebus murinus. The sequence continues at coordinate 43,847,609 of NC_134113.1, read as the reverse complement.
CATAGACTGTAAAGCTCTGTCTATGACAGATTTATACTTAATAATTAAGCCAAATATTGGAGTTGTTTAGTTAAACCACCTTTACCTGGACCATGCTCAAGACATAATGACAAATTCAGTTTTTGAAACTCTCGTTTTATAGCTACTATTCAGACTACCTCCATCTCTTACCATATTCTTTTTATATATAATGTATAGAACAATTCATTTGAGATAAAGGCGTTCTTAGGGACAGTCACATCCAGTTCTTAATTTCCTGGGGTCACCTTGATTGAATTTTGTATATTCTTAGTTGTCACTTATTTCTTGTTTTGTCACTTATTATAGATGGCTAATTTAACTCATATTTTCACTCTGATTCATTTTTGTAGAATTAAACTGTTGTGGTGATAAAGATGAAGGTATTTGCTCCCTCTCCAACCAAATTTTATTCACAAGAACATTTTCAAATTTTGTAACAAATAGCCTTTAAGGATTATCTGGGTGATTTTAAAAACCCATTCCAGAATATGTTTGTACTCTCTAGGAATTACCTAGAGAGAGGTTTTATAACTTCTTAAACAACCCACAGCAAGTTAAGTCTCAAGCATGTTCAGCTAAATTAGCAATTGATTTCAATGGCCTTTTCCACATTGCTGTGATATCAAGAATGCATCTTTCTTTTGCCTTTTTTCTTTTGTGTCATGAAATGTAAGCTTCCTTCTTTGTTTTCCTGATTGAACTGCAGGTTTTAATAAGCTTTTCTTGAAATTGGTCACTCATCAAAAGTTGAAAGATGTCCCCTTCTTTAGTTTTTGTTTGCCTGAACAAAATCTAAAAAGGCAGAGAAAAGTCTAAAAATCTATAATCACATTCACAGAACATATTCTGGTTTTAGTGTCACATTAAATGCAGGATTATTTTTGTGTATTTACCCAGGAAAACTTAGCTAAGAAAAACCCTCTATCCCCTCATCATAGTTTGTGAGGCATAATGAGAGAGCAGATCAAAGTTCTTTGAAAAGCATAAAAAGCTCATTTCTTGGCTGGGCGCGGTGGCTCACGCCTGTAATCCTAGCACTTTGGGAGGCCGAGGCGGGCGGATCGCTCAAGGTCAGGAGTTCGAAACCAGCCTGAGCGAGACCCCGTCTCTACCAAAAATAGAAAGAAATTAATTGACCAACTAAAAATATATATACAAAAAAAAAATTAGCCGGGCATGGTGGCGCATGCCTGTAGTCCCAGCTACTCGGGAGGCTGAGGCAGGAGGATCGCTGAGCCCAGGAGATTGAGGTTGCTGTGAGCCAGGCTGACGCCACGGCACTCACTCTAGCCTGGGCAACAAAGTGAGACTCTGTCTCAAAAAAAAAAAAAAAAAAAAGCTCATTTCTTTTGACTTTCCTTTATAAAGTAGGGAGAAAACTATTTCAGGCTATGGGGGAAAATTATAAAAGGTATACAGTTGAAAAATTCTATAATCTCATCTCCCCAGAGAAAGCCATGGTTAGGTTTGGAATTCATCAAACTAGCTTTCTATCTGTATGTGTGTGTATATATATATATATATATATATATGTATATATATATATATATATATAACAGTATATATGATATATAAAATATATATTGTTTAATAATGAAATCACTACTGTTCATTCTGTTCTGCAACTTGATTATAAAAAGTTTGTCTTCTATTCCTATGGCATTGTTTGAGAAGAAACCCAAAATATGGTTAAAAAAAAATCAATATAATATGGCCGGGCGCTGTGGCTCACGCCTGTAATCCTAGCTCTTGGGAGGCCGAGGCGGGCGGATTGCTCAAGGTCAGGAGTTCAAAACCAGCCTGAGCGAGACCCCGTCTCTACTATAAATAGAAAGAAATTAATTGGCCAACTGATATATATATATAAAAAATTAGCCGGGCATGGTGGCACATGCCTGTAGTCCCAGCTACCTGGGAGGCTGAGGCAGAAGGATCACTCGAGCCCAGGAGTTTGAGGTTGCTGTGAGCTAGGCTGACGCCACGGCACTCACTCTAGCCCGGGCAACAAAGCGAGACTCTGTCTCAAAAAAAAAAAAAAAAAAAATCAATATAATAAAAATGACATTCAGTTTGCTGCTTGGTAATAATTTAATTGGTAAGGTGCAAATATATTATAGATATACATTTCTGATTATAGTGTAAAATTAACTGAAAAAATTCTTTTTTTACATCATTAATGTATTTGAGTGTAATTCTGTGTTTGTATGTTTCTTTCAGGGCTAGTGGTTGGATTTATCCTAACCATTGCAAATTTCAGCTTTTTTACATCTTTGCTGATGTTTTTTCTTACTTCTTCAAAACTCACTAAATGGAAGGGAGAAACAAAGAAGCGTCTAGATTCAGAATATAAGGAAGGTAAGATTAATTTTGTTTGATATTATTCAAAATAGTAAACTTTATTCCATCCCAACATAAGCTTTTAATCAGAACCCATTGTTTAGACTGTCAAAAAAGGTAAATTTTTTATATAAGAATTACTTTAATAGCCTAATTTGGTTTGTCATTTATCTCACCACAATAGTACATAACAGCAGAGTTTTAGAAGCACTAGAGTCTATCTTTAATTATTACAGATTTAATAATAACAGAATACAATATGGGTGAAGGTGCCATAGCACTTTTAGTCTTTTTTTTAAACATCAGTCATTTTTCTTAAACCTTAAAATATAAATTTCTATAACTGCATGATTTTCTTTCTGAGAAGAAAATATTTCTTATCCTTTTCATCTGTTTTCAGGAGGGCAAAGGAATTGGGTTCAGGTGTTCTGTAATGGAGCTGTGCCCACAGAGCTGGCCCTGCTCTACATGATAGAAAGTGGTCCTGGGGAAATCCCAATAGATTTTTCCAAGCAGTACACTGCTTCCTGGATGTGTTTGTCTCTCTTGGCTGCACTGGCCTGCTCTGCTGGAGACACCTGGGCTTCAGAAGTTGGCACAGTTCTAAGTAAAAGCCCGCCAAGGCTGATAACAACGTGGGAGAAGGTTCCAGTTGGTGAGTCTTGATTTGAGTTTCTTAAAAAAACAGCCAAAATAAGCAAACAAAAAAACTTCTTAATTTAATGTATTTCTTATTTTAGAACCTTTTAAGAATTGTATTTAGTCTCCTTAAATAAAGGCAAATTAGAAAACTGCTATAGGCTATTAAATTGGTGATAAGAAATAATATTTGTAGGAAATGTTAGCAAGACCTAGATAAACAATACAAAAACATAGAGATTGACCTACAAACATAACAATGGGGAAAGAAAAGAGGGGAGTGATAGAGTATTTCTTGAGGGCCTGTTACATAATTAGTGTTTGATATCATCTCAGTTCCCCATTAACTTTATCAACTACTACTACAAATTGCACATCCAAATCTGAAATGCTCCAAAATCTGAAACTTTTTGAGTGCTAACAGGACGCTCAAAGGAAATGCTCATTATAGCATTCTGGATTTCAAATTTTCGGATTTGGGACGCTTAACCACTAAGTACGTATTATGCAGATATCCCAAAATCTGAAAAAAATCCAAATATGAAACACTTCTGGTCTCAAACATTTCAGATAAGGAATACTTAATCTGTACTGCTTCTTTTTTGTAATCTTCTTCTTCCTTTCTTTCTCCTCCACCCTCTCCTTCTCCATCACCTTTTTCTCCTCCTCCTTTTTTCTTTTCCTCTTATCATTATTATGATCGCTAACATATTAGTTATTATAGTAGAATACCTACTACAAAGCACTGTTCTAACTGCTTTACATTTATTACCACTTAATACTCATAATATTAATAATCATATGAATTGGTTCTTTTCCATCTTAACAAACAAGGAAACTACAGCCTAGAGTAGTTAAGATAAATTAACCACAGTCAACAGCTTGAGAGTGGCAGAACTAAGATTGAAACCATGCAGTCTGGCTCCATGGAACCATTCCACTGTACTGCTAAGAATCTCAGGAGTTACTACAGAGAAAAAACAGTTTTCTAAGTATGCTATGGTCTTGAGACTGCATTAAAGAGAATGCTTTATTTGAATTAGCCATGATTAGAGAGGTATCAAAATTTTTTGTTTTCCTTGACTTTATGTGTTTGCTGAATGTTAACCAGGTGATTTTACGCATGTTTCTTCTTCAGGGACCAACGGAGGAGTTACAGTGGTGGGCCTTGCCTCAAGTCTCCTTGGTGGTACCTTTGTGGGCATCGCATACTTCCTCACACAGTTGGTTTTTGTGAATGATTTAGACATTTCTGCACCCCAGTGGCCAATTATTGCATTTGGGGGTCTAGCTGGATTACTAGGATCAATTGTGGACTCATATTTAGGGGCTACAATGCAGTTTACTGGTAAGAACATTTCCTTATTATTGCATCTTAGTATATTAAAGAAATGGGGAAGAAATCGGAAAAGAAAAGTAAAAAAAAGACGTGACAATTAAAAATAAATCCAAAGATGCAGGGTGTTGAGGGACCAAAAATGATAGGGCAAAGTCTCTTCCACAATTTTGTTTTTCTTTTGTGTTAAATTAATTGAAAGAGAATTAGTCATGCAGAGCAATGATTAGAAGCTATGTGGGGAGGATATGATGGTGCAGGAAACAGATGCTTTTGCTTTTGGGCCATCACCATCACCCAATCCCAGGAAAGCAGGACATTTGGGATCATATAATTTTAATTTGTTTTCCAAGTCCATTTGAGGGATAACTATTGTACTAATCTGACTAATACACATGACCTACTTTCCTACTGTGACATCGTGCTTGCTGTCCTGACCACTGAGTTTTTAGCCCCACTCACAAGACACATGGGAAAGTAAGTTTTCCTCAGAATTTTCTGTGTTTTGCTTCTGAAGCTCTCGTGTCCTATCAGTGTGCTGACATATTCTATTAGGTATATGTTTGCTCCACACTCTCACCGACCATGTCTTCACCTTTGATTGACATCATGAGGAGCCGGGAGGCTAGAAACAGTTTCTCTGAGTACAGTCCTCCCAGTGCTCTTCATGCCCCAGAATAATCTATGCTCCCTTCCATTCTTCTCCCCACCCATCAGAGTATTTGCTCTCTCAGTTTTGTTAGTCTCATTTAGATGCTAAGGAAGAAGCTATCTAATTTGAATTCCCATTAAAGGGTCAATAACTCTACACACCCCCCCACACACACATATACAGAGTACACATCTTTTTTAGAGAACCTAGGTTTCTTTTTTTTTTCCAAGCCCCCGAGAGCCTAGGTTTCATTATAACTGGTGAAGTTCTGATCATATTGAGTGGATTGAAAAAGAAATGTGCACATTAGGGGAGACTACTAATTCATCCTATAAATCTTTGTGTTCCTCCTTTGTGCCAACACTATGCTGGGCCCTGTAGATGCAGTCCTGAGACCACAGACATGAACCTTACTCTCTGGGACATCACAGGTTGATTGTGGAGGGGAAACCATTGAGAAGGCAGGCCCAGGCTGCCAATTTCATGCCCTTTCTGCTTTTAACATTCTCTTTTCCACTTATGAATCAACTCCAGAGGTATTGAGAACATTACCAAAGTGTGCTGAAACTCATTTATTCAAAGAGGCCTTTTGTAATCAAGGGTTCCATATCTCTCATCATATAAATCATGTCATTTTACAAGTCACTGAGAATCTTTCAAAAAAGTATCTACTTTGGAGGAAAAAAGGTAATTTTTTTTTTCTTTTAATCAAGTCATTTGGGTTTTCCACCTCACTTTCTTCTTTTCCACTTCAGGTTTGGATGAAAGCACTGGCATGGTGGTCAACAGCCCAACGAATGAGGCAAAGTACATAGCAGGGAAACCCATTCTTGATAACAACGCAGTGAATCTGTTTTCTTCTGTCCTTATTGCCCTCTTGCTCCCAACAGCTGCTTCGGGTTTTTGGCCCAGGGAGTAAACTTTTATTTCATTTCCACAGGTCAAAACTGGTGAGTCCACCTAAATTTGCAATTCCAACTTTTATCCTAACAATAATACTTGTAGTGGCAAAGCAGAATTACTAGTTCCACCCTTATTCCATTGTGGTAGAATTCTGTTTTCCTCTCAACTCCCTGTAACAGCTAGCATCTTTCTAGTGAAAGAGAAGAGTTCATAGAACTTACACGTATTTTTCTTCTGCTGAACGGAGGTTCTTGAGCAGTGAAGCTACATTGTCCCTACATATTGCTATATATTGAATTGAAAATTCCTACATAGTCAATGTATTCCTACATAGTCAGGTATTAATTTGTTTTTGTTTGTTTAAACCAACATAGTCTAAAAGTGATGATGTTTAAAATGGTTCTCAGTTGAGGCAAAGAAATGCTACTGTGCCAGTTACCCAAATGTTGTATCTACCTTAAATGTTTTAAGCTAATATATGTGGAAGCCTAAATAAGTGTAGTATCCTACACTTCTCCATTTACCTTGCCATCACAATTGTGAAAAATGTGGAAATTGGTCCCTAGTGACTTATGTAGCATACTCCACACTTGTTCTTCCTTCCTCAGGGTTAGTGATGATAAAAAAAAGTAAATGCCTTTTTCATATGACCATTATAAAGTATGAAAAAAATATTTTTAACTAAAAGCAAGAGAACATTATCTTATATCTAAAAAATGTGCACCTTACTATATAGTTCAGTTGTTCTCTGAACAGAAACTATCTTGAATTCAATATTCTTAATGTATTGTCTAGCTTTCTTTGAAGTATGTATAAGAATATGGTTTATTATTGGCATCCCAAACAGAGTCAGTGGAAAATTATTGTATTTTTTAAAAATTTACTATGCTATAAGTTGCTGGAAAATGGTATGATTTCCTATTATGTACATCTAAGTTGTGCTCTTCTTTACATTGTAGTCTCAACTAAAGTGAATTCTGCTTTTCAGTTTTGTTCTTCACTCTGATTTACTATGTGCTAAAGGAGTTTTGACGTGGAATGGATTATTTTACTAAAAGTATTTTTAAATGTTTCTCATGTGATCGCTGTACCTTTTTTTCCTGGCCCATTTTGCTTTCGTAAAGAAATTGGGGAAGGAATCCTTGAATAAACCACCACATGAGTGGATGAAGGCTAGAATTCTTTATTTGTGATCCTACTATAGTGCCAATGTAGAGCTGACTTAGTTCAGGAAGAAAAGCAAAACAGTCAGTCACACCCTTAATCCTTAAGCCAATCAAATCAGTAGTTTGCATGTTTTAAAAAAATACTTGTGTCTGGGCCTCAAGCCTCAAAATTCTGATTTACCTGATCTGGAGTATAGCCTGGACATTGAGGCTTGTTAAAGCTGTGGCTACACATTAGAATGATTATGTAGGGAGTTTTTATTTATTTATTTATTGTTTGAGACAGAGTCTTGCTCTGTTTCCTGGGGTAGAGTGCCGTGGCATCAGCCTAGCTCACAGCAACCTCAAACTCCTGGACTCAAGTGATCTTTCTGCCTCAGCCTCCCAAGTAGCTGGAACTACAGGCATGTGCCACCATGCCCGGCTAATTTTTTCTATATATTTTTAGTTGTTCAGCTAATTTCTTTCTATTTTTTTGTGGAGACAGGGTCTCATTCTTGTTCAGGCTGGTCTTGAACTCCTGACCTTGAGCGATCCTCCCACCTCGGCCTCCCAGAGTGCTAGGATTACAGACCTGAGCCATCATGCCCGCCCATGTAGGGAGTTTTTAAAACACAGTTGCAAAGGCCCCTTTCTAGGCCAAGTAAATCGGAATGTCAGAAGATGAGGTCCATGTGTGGGTATTTTTAGAAGGCTCGGGGAAATTTTAATGTTTAGCCAGGTTGAGAACTAATGAATGTCTGAAAGCACTATATCTAAAAGTAGCTTTGAAAGAATGAGACTTTTCACTTTTAAGAAGACAACTATTAGCACCAGCACAGTATGCTATCCTTATGGATAAATAGCCTCTGGTAACTGCACAATGTTTTACAACTTTACACTTACCAAATCATTGTGTCAATTTTTTCATGCAGATTGCATGGTGTTCTAATATGCCTTTTTAGCTTTCCTGGAGTTTCATCTTCATCACATACTGGGGGATAAAAATATTTACTGGGAGCATCTTGGGTTTGGTGGAATAACCATATCATTAAGAGTTTGGGGAAATACTGCCTTGTAATCTTTTATTTGAAATCTTAGGGCTAGTTGTGTTTTGGAGTCAAGATTTTTCAAATTTTGGAAAATTAACAGTCTATATAAAATATTTCACTCAAAACTACTACAAACGTCCAGGGTAGCACCCCATTATCAAATATACTCCTGTTTTTGTGGTGCATTATGAATAGCTCCACTAAATGTGATAACTAAAGGCCATAGAGCCTCAGATGAGATCATGTCAGGTTTTGTCACCAAACTTGTGAAGTAACTTTCTGTTTTTATAGCATTTGGATATGAAAATTGCAGATAAGAAATTGTGGCTGTGTCCTTTTTTTAATCTTAGACATATTTTACTGTAATATATTTGTAATTAGATATTTAACCAATAATTAAGGCCTATTCTTCCCCTATGCAGAGTAGGCCGTTAATATTTTTTGTTGTTGTTGAGACAGAGTTTCACTCTTGCCTGGGCTAGGGTGCCGTGGCGTCAGCCTAGCTCACAGCAACCTCAAACTCCTGGGCTCAAGCCATCCTCCTGCCTCAGCCTCCCAGGTAGCTGGGACTACAGGCACGCACCACCGTGCCCGGTTAATTTTTTTTTCTATTTTTAGTTGTTTGGCTAATTTCTTTCTATTTATAGTAGAGACAGGGTCTCACTGTTGCTCAGGTTGTTCTCGAACTCCTAAGCTCAAGCATCCTCCCACCTCAGCTTCCCAGAGTACTAGGATTACAGGCGTGAGCCAACGCGCCTGGCCTAGGCCGTTTATATTAAAAAAAACTTTCCATGGAAAGAGTTCCATGTGACAGTATGATAAAACAATATGTACTGCTTACCTAGGTAGCATAAGGGTATACTATTTTTTATCATACTGTTACACAGTAGAGGAGAGCAAAGTGTATGTGGCTCAGGGAAGCTTCCAAAGGAAACCTCAAGGAGTAGCATGTTGAAGACATATCAAATGGTGCCACCACAAAAGCAAAAAATTAACACAGCAGGTTGTTCTATTCTTAGCTTTTCTCATTACTTGAGTTATCTATGCCACATATATCTCTTTCTTATTTCTAGCAGCTGTATGTGTAGGATGCTGGCTGCATAAATGCCAACCCCACTATAATGAGATAAAGGCCTAGTGTAGAGAGAAATATGTGAAAAGAGATATTTTAAACTTTGCCACATGCCTGCAATATGAATAGCAGCTACCTGTTATGCTCAGTGGATATACTAGGGCCTAATCATCTGATCTTCCTGATGTTTTATCTAATGTTCCTAGTGCCATCACAATGAGAATGAACTACACTAAACCACCAAATCCCAAGTGAATTGTGCATGCTTTAAAAATGAAAACACAATTATGCAGCTTAGTTTAATCTCCTCATAGAATAGCTGTTGCTATAACTCCAAGTGGTCTTGAATATTTTAAAAATGCATGTGTTTAATGTCTGTTTGTTGAATGAAGTTGTTTGACTCTGATCAGTGTTTCTTTTAAGAGTCACACTGCAAGTTGATAATCAGCAACAAATTCCTGGAAGGATATATGAAATAAAAAACCAGTTTGTCTACTTGAATTTCTGGGGATGACTTCAACATTTCTCAATTACATGAAACAATATTAATGTTTTGAAACTAATGAGTTAGGAAATTATTATAGAAGAAGTGAAAGAGTGGCAGGGCAAGGCTCCTGAAATTATTTTTCCTGCCAAGACTAATGTTGGCCATGCATAGTGGCTCATGCCTGTAATCCTAGCACTCTGGGAAGCTGAGGTGGGAGGATTGCTTGAGCTCAAGAGTTTGAGACCAGCCTGAGTAAGAGTGAGACCCCATCTCTCCTAAAAAAAAAAGAAAAAAGAACTAAATGTTAATTCTCTTCCATTTATCATAACTATCCCCTTCAAAATTTATGAATGTGGCAACTCTTTTTCTAAGCTTGGATTTTGTTTCGGTTTTATTAATGTTTAATTATTTAAGTAATACACTAAATCTATTCTTTTTTAGAAATTACAACATTGAAGGTAAAATATTCTTTTGCCCCCACAACTCCATCAGCAATCCTGGCCCTCTCCTATCATCCCCAAGATAATTACTTATATGACTTTAGGATATTTTGTACATAATACTTGTTTTAAGTGTATTTTAACACACTGTTTTAAAATCAATGAAATGGTTATAATTAGTATTGTTTTTTTAAGCTGCTTCAAGTCAGGTTCTTACATCCTAGAAAAATCTAGGAAAAAAGATCAGAAGGATGTATATCAAAACATTATTGTAGTATCTGATAAGATGATGGATGTTTTAAATTTTTTTGAAATAATTTTAAGTATTTAAGTACATGAATTATATCTCAAAGCTATTAAAAATACATATATAAAACTTATTTTAAGTACTTTTCTAAAAAGTCTACAATCAAACGAATTTCTTCTATGAATAAAAAAAAATGTTCAAAGTAAACAAAACCGTCTTTGGGAATTACCCTTCTTTCCCATCTGCCCCTGCCCATATTATTTTAAATGGTATTCTTTCTTTTTACAAATTACCTTATTAGCAATGAACTGAAAGAGTAAAGAGGAATTTTAGTATCACATAATGAATAGTAACAGTGGATACTCAAATGAATTTTTTGATACTTTCACTTTCCAGTTGTTGTAAAAATTAACATAAGTATCATGTATCTTCTTGCCCGTGTAGTGAATCTTCTTTGAGACTGGATTTTTGCAGATTTTTGAAATTCTTCTGATCATGCTTAGCTACTTGTATATGGAATTATACATAGCAAACACCTTATTGCATGTCAAAATTCTCAACACTTTGTCATAGAATTCTAGAATAAAGAACCTTAAGGAATTTTCTTAGCCTATTACCCAGACTTGAAGCTAAAAAATACATATGCCATCTCATATGAGTGAGTATAATCTTTTCCAACTCTTTAATCATTCCTTTCTTTTGCCTACACCATCCATTATGCCAGGAATTCTTTCCTCTTCTACTTTATTGATCCTTCAAAAACCAGGTCAGGCCGGGCGCGGTGGCTCACGCCTGTAATCCTAGCTCTTGGGAGGCCGAGGCGGGCGGATTGCTCAAGGTCAGGAGTTCAGAACCAGCCTGAGCAAGAGCGAGACCCCGTCTCTACTATAAATAGAAAGAAATTAATTGGCCAACTGATATATACATAAAAAAAAAAAAAATTAGCCGGGCATGGTGGTTCATGCCTGTAGTCCCAGCTACTCGGGAGGCTGAGGCAGAAGGATCGCTCGAGCCCAGGAGATTGAGGTTGCTGTGAGCTAGGCTGACGCCATGGCACTCACTCTAGCCTGGACAACAAAGCGAGACTCTGTCTCAAAAAAAAAAAAAAATTACAAAAAAAAAAAAACCAGGTCAGTAGCACTTCCTCTCAGAAGCTTTTCCAGACCCTTTCAGGCTGAATTGGCTATTTTCTACACATTCAACACTTTCACCATAGCAGTTATCACATAGTAAACATTCATAGAATAAATAACCTTGATGTATTAATTCTTAACCTATTTAAACTACCATTTTCCCTATTGCAAAAATACAAGCCAGTGTACAAAAGGCTCTAAACTTTTCTTTAGGACTAAATATGATTTTAAAGTCCATTATGAGGTCAGAATAATAATAGTGATTCTATTTCCTCTTTTTTTTTTTTTTTTTGAGACAGAGTCTCGCTTTGTTGCCCAGGCTAGAGTGAGTGCCGTGGCGTCAGCCTAGCTCACAGCAACCTCAAACTCCTGGCTCAAGCAATTCTCCTGCCTCAGCCTCCCAAGTAGCTGGGACTACAGGCATTCGCCACCATGCCGGCTAATTTTTTGTATATATTAGTTGGCCAATTAATTTCTTTCTATTTATAGTAGAGACGGGGTCTCGCTCTTGCTCAGGCTGGTTTCGAACTCCTGACCTCGAGCAATCCACCCGCCTCGGCCTCCCAGAGAGCTAGGATTACAGGCGTGAGCCACCGCGCCCGGCCTCTATTTCCTCTTGATCTCAACAAGCTACTGTTTTAAAAGTGATGGGAACATCTATGATTATCAAAGAATAAACTCATCAAAACTGTATGCTATGGATATAGGTTCCCACATTTCTGTTGGTATTATCTGTGTAGTGTTCATTATAGTAATTCAATTATAGTTTTAATAAAATTTATTCCTAAAGTTGGTCTTTATAATGAACTACTAAGATAGTATTGAAAAAGGTTAATTCCCCAATTTTTTTCCCTTAAAGTGATACACTAAATTGTGTCCAGACACTGACCATTCACAAGTGTGTTTCTTCAATTATTAGCAAGCAGTTTCTCTTTCAATTACATAGCTTGAGCCCTGTCATGTAGAATGATTTTGAAATAACTTTTTTCAGATTTTTAAAGTAATACTTTGATCACATAAAATTTAGAAAATAAGAGTGTAGAGGGAAAAAAGAGTCAGAATCCTCCTATTCAGAGATCAGAGACAAGCACAGTTATTATTATGGTATGTATTTTTCCCATGTTTTACCTGAATTTTGTTTTTTGTTTTTTTTACATAATTAGTATCATAATTAGTATTCGGTTTCACATCTTGATCTCATCACTTAACCCATGGTGTAAGCATTTTCTCTTGCCATTAAAAATTACTTGAATACATTTCAATTAACTTGCCAATAATAAGCCACTAGCTTAGGGATCACCATACTTTAATGCCTTATTTGAGGGCTTATAGGGTTTTTTTCCTCTATGTGTTATAACGGATAGCACAGTGATGACTGGTTTGTGGAAAAGTTTTTGACTACTTTGTGGAATTACTGCATCAAAAGCTATTGATAAGTATTGCCTAATTACTCTTTGGTAAGATTTCAACAGTTTCTAGAACCACCATCTGTGTATAAGTGTACTAGTCTCATTGCAACCCCAGCAGCACTGAATCTCATTGGTTCCTTAATCTTGGCCATTTAGATTAAAAATGGCGTGTTTTAAATTTATAAGAAATGAATCTTGAAGAATATAAAAAAAAACATAGTCTATATAGTCTTCCAGAGGAAAAGCATTTTGGAGTAATAATAGTAGTAGTTTACACTGTGCCAGGTACTGTTTTAAACATTTTTCAGCAGGCATTATTCTCACAACAACCCTACAAGATAAGTACATTATTCACTTTTGTACCAATGAGAAAACAGCTCAAAAAGGCTAAATGATAAAGCACAGGTGACAGGTGAACTAAAGGTGGAAGAAAATATTGAGATTTGGGGAATTACTATTTGTGTTGTGATAGCAAAGCTATAGCTTGTTCAGCCAGTGAGTGAGATTTTCCAAGAGAAGAAAAACTACCTAACAGGTAATTGTGCTAACAGAGCAACAGGATAATTGAGCTATTGCCAATCAGCGGCCTTCTCTAATTGCTTTCTGAACTTTTGTTTTTTCTAAAGCAATTGACAACAGGTTTAAAAACTCACATGCTGGCTGGGCGTGGTGGCTCACGCCTGTAATCCTAGCACTTTGGGAGGCCGAGGCCGGCGGATTGCTCAAGGTCAGGAGTTCGAAACCAGCCTGAGCGAGACCCTGTCTCTACCAAAAAATAGAAATAAATTAATTGACCAACTAAAAATATATATACAAAAAAAAATTAGCCGGGCATGGTGGCGCATGCCTGTAGTCCCAGCTACTCAGGAGGCTGAGGCAGTAGGATCGCTGAGCCCCGGAGATTGAGGTTGCTGTGAGCCAGGCTGACGCCACGGCACTCACTCTAGCCTGGGCAACAAAGTGAGACTCTGTCTCAAAAAAAAACACAAAAAAAAAAAACTCACATGCTCAATTGGTGAATCTAGTTACACTTCTTTTAAGGAGAAAGGGCAAGAGAAAGCCAATTAATGTCAAAATAATTATATCTTGGAGTACATTGTATAAAGGAATACTATTTAGTTAAAAATATTTTAGATGCATATTTATTTGACATCAAAGATGTTCATGACTTATTAGTTCAAAATACAGAATTGACAATATGATCCTGTTTTGGTTTAAAAAAATTCATAGGTATATAGAAAAAAGGTCAGAATGTATATACACTGAAGTGTTAATTATACCTGGCAGGTGGGATTATTGGGGTTTTAATATCTTCTTTATTTTAACTATTGTTTTACATCTTCTGTAATGAATATCCTTGCTTTTGTAATTAAATAATACAGTTATTTTTGCTGAAAGGGATGAGGGAGAAGAAAAGTGGTCACTTGTACAGAGGGAAAACAGTGATCTTTTCAATAAAAAATGTTGGATCATGGCCGGGCGCTGTGGCTCACGCCTGTAATCCTAGCTCTTGGGAGGCCGAGGCGGGCGGCTTGCTCAAGGTCAGGAGTTCAAAACCAGCCTGAGCAAGAGCGAGACCCCGTCTCTACTATAAATAGAAAGAAATTAATTGGCCAACTGATATATATATAAAAAAATTAGCCGGGCATGGTGGCGCATGCCTGTAGTCCCAGCTACCCGGGAGGCTGAGGCAGAAGGATCACTCGAGCCCAGGAGTTTGAGGTTGCTGTGAGCTAGGCTGACGCCACGGCACTCACTCTAGCCTGAGCAACAAAGCGAGACTCTGTCTCAAAAAAAAAAAAAAAAAAAAATGTTGGATCATTATCCATATGGGAAAATACATACATATCTTGACTCCTTCCTCATACCACACAGAAAATCAAAACCAGATAGATTATAGATCTAACTGTGAAAGCTTAAACAATAAAGTTTTTGAGAAAAATAGAACAACTTTGTGACCTTGGAGTGGGAGAACGATTTCCTAAATATTAATAGAACACAAAAGTGTTAGCTAGAAAGAAAAGAAGTTAGGCTATATTAAAATTAATAATTTTTATTCACCAAGACTCTATTAAGAATTAATATGTAACCCACAGAGTGGTTGAAGATATTTGCAGTGTAATATCCAACAAAGGATTCCTATTCAGGATATAAAATAAACACTTGCAAATTAATAAGAAAAAACCCCCCATCAACCCAATAGAAAAATAAGCAAAGGACTAGAACAGCCACTTCATAAAAGGAGATATCAAAATAGCTAATAAACATCTGGAAAGGTGCTTCTTTAGTCATCAGGGAAATGCAAATTAAAACCACACCGGATACCACCCCTACCAAAATAGCTAAAATGAAAAGCAGCAGAAATACTAAATTATTGGAGATGGAGTTCAGTTAGAACTCTTGTACCACTACAGGGAATATAAATCGGTACAACCAATTTGTAAAAGTGTAATTAAATAATACAGTTATATACAGTGTTTAGTAGTATCCCTAAATTTGAATGTACACACACTTTGACCCTTTAATTCTATGCCGAGTACACACACTCAAAAGAAATAGTCGTACCAGTTCTCTTCATAGGAGTACCAAACTAGAAACTACTCAGAGGTCTCACAGTGTCATTTCTGCTGCAGTTATTGGTCATAAAAGTCATGAGGCTGATTAGATTCAAGGAGTAGGGAATTACACAGTATTTTTTTTCTTTTGAGACAGGGTCATGCTCTGTTGCCCTCCTTATAGCTCACTGCTACCTCAAACTCCTAGGCAAAAGCCATCCTCTTGCCTCAGCCTCCCGAGTTGCTGGGACCTCAGGCACTTGCCACCACACCCAGCTAATTTTCTCTGTTTTTGGTAGAGACAGGGTCTCACTCTTGCTCAGGCTGATCTCGACCTCCTGAGCTGAAACAGTCCTCCCACCTTGGCCTCCCAGAGTGCTAAGATGATAGGTGTGAGCCATCGCCCTGGCCTTACTCTAGCTCTTGATGGAAGGAGTAGCAAAGTTATGTTGCAAGGGGGAAAGGTGGCAGAGAGTTGTGATTGATGTATTGGGAGTCATTAATCTAACACCACCATATGTTACTTCCTCAGCTCCTGGGCACCTAACCTCTTTCTCCTGGGCAATCTCATCCCTCAGGCAGTGCTTTTGGACAGGATTCAAAACAATCTCATGATAGGGTTTCACCAGGTCATTTAAGTGTTCCATAGGAAAAATCCCTTGCTTTGAGAGTTTCTGGGAATGCTAGTCCATCTCGGTGTAGGAGCACCTTTCTGGTTCATCATCAGAGTCAGACATTTTCTCGTCCTCTGGAATCCCTGGCCAGGAGTCAGCCCTCAGGAAAATAGTCTGCTTTAACTTTCTCAGACATAAATCAAGCACCAGTTTATATCTCTGTTCAACTAAAGGAAACACTCTCTAAAGATACACTTAATGCCCCTTCACTATGCCTAGTGTTAGAAGGCTGAGGTTGGGGATTTACAGCTTGGCTATCACTCCCTCTAAGAAACTCCTCACTACTCTCACCAAGCTCTCTGGACCTATTTTATGACTTATGTGGCTAGGAGTCTACAAGTTGTGCAACAGGTTGTCTATACCATTCTTTTTGTAAGTTTTTCATGGAGAGGCATATGTCTCATCCTCAATTTAGTCTCCTTATGTCCATCATACCAGCATATCAATCAAAACTAGGCTATTAGAGTCAAAACCATCCCAACGCCCTGTTTGTTACCAGTGTTCACATATGCTATGATGTGTGGCTACTGTATAGCAAGGGTATGACAAAGTACAGTGAGAACTCTGTACTTAACTGCTTGAGTGATCTGGGAAGACTTGGCCAGAGAGCATTAAGTGGATCATTAAAAGATGGGCAAAAGTTTGCAAAGTGAAGATGGTGGGCACTCCCAGAGGTTATGATTAGCACATCCAAAGACTGAATTGTGAAGGGCATTACATATTTGATGGGGGGGGGGGAAGGTTCATTGTGACTAGAGATTAGGTGGAGGGAAGTTGTATGAAATGGAGCTAGAAAGGTAAGTTGAGATCCATTTGTGAAGGGCCCTAATACTAGCTGTATGACCTTGGGGCCAAAATAAAAAAAATATCTATTTCTCTGCATGAAAAAGTACCTGAACTTTCTGTTCCACCATATTGTTGATGTTAAATTAGTTAATATATGTAAAAGTCCTTTGAAGAAACTATGTGTAGTAGACATAATAATGGTCTCCCAAAGATGTACATATACCAGTTCAGTCCAGAAATGATAAATATTTACCTTACATGTCAAAGTGGACTTGCAGACATAATTAAGAATCTTAAAATGGGGAGATTAATCTGGATTATCCAGTTGGGCCCAGCCTAATCACATGAGTCCTTAAAAGCAGAGAATCAGTAAACAAGGTGGTGGACTAGGAGGCCACCGGCCTTCCTTCCCCACCAGAAACAGCAAGTTATTAATAACGGTATACCAGTCTGGGAATGCTAGAGACTAGTTAGAATACTAGAGCATCTAGATTATGATAAAACAAAGAGGGAGTATCAGCAAAAGGGGTAGGAAAGAAGGACATTATATACTGATTTAAAAAAAAGTCAATGCTCCAAGAAAATATAACAATTATAATATTTAAGTGCCAAACCTCATAGCTCTTAAATATATCAAGCAAACTTTGACAGAATTGGAGGTAGAAACAGACAGCAACACAATAATAGTAGGAGACTTCAATATTCTACTAAACTTTCAATAATGGATAGGCTAGGCACAGTGGTTCACACCTATAATCCTAGCACTTTGAGAGGTCAAGACAGCAGGATCACTTAAGTCTAGGAGTTCAAGACCAGCCTAAGCAATATAGCAAGACCCCATCTCTACAAAAAAAAAAAAAAAAAAAAAATTTTTTTTTTAATTAGCTGTGCCTGGTGGTGTGCACCTGTAGGCCCAGCTACTTGAGAGGCTAAGGCAGGAGGATCACTTGAGCCCGGTAGTTTGAGGTTACAGTTAGCTATGATGATGCCACTGCACTCTAGCCCAGGCAACAGAGCAAGACATTGTCTCAAAACAAACAAACAAACAAACAATAATGTATAATGGATAGTATAGTATCCATTATGGAGTGACCACACAGTAGATCAATAAGGAAATAGAGGAGTTGAACAACACTATAGATCACTTGGACCTAACAGACATATACAGAACACCCTAACAATAGCAGGGTATACATTCTTTTCTAGTGCACATGGAACATTGTCCAGAATAAACCACAAAACAAGTCTTAACAAATTAAAGAAAATTGAAATCATACAAAGTATCTTTTCTAATCACAGTGGAATAAAACTAGAAAGCAATAGAAAACTGAAAAACAAAGAAAACTGAAAAACATCTGCAAATATGTGCAGATTAGCACACTCTTAAACAACCAATGGGTCAAAGAAAAAGTTACAAAGGAAATTAAAAAATACCTTGAGACAAATGACAATGTAAACAACTTACCAAAACGTATGGCATGCAATGAAAGCAGTACTAAGAAATTTATATCTATAAATGTGTACATGAAAAAAGATCTTAGAACTGGGCACAGGCCAGGTGCGGTGGCTCACGCCTGTAATCCTAGCACTCTGGGAGGCCGAGGTAGGTGGATTGCCCGAGGTCAGGAGTTCGAAACCAGCCTGAGCAAGAGCAAGACCCCGTCTCTACCATAAATAGAAAGAAATTAATTGGCCAACTGATATATATAGAAAAAATTAGCCCGGCATGGTGGCACATGCCTGTAGTCCCAGCTACTCATGAGGCTGAGGTAGGAGAATCACTTGAGCCCAGGAGTTTGAGGTTGCTTTGAGCTAGGCTGATGCCACAGCACTCACTCTAGCTTGGACAACAAAGCGAGACTCTCTCAAAAAAATGAAAAAAAAAAAAAAAACTGGGCACAGTGGTGTATACCTATAGTCCCAGCTACTCAGGAGTCTGAGATGGGAGGATCATTCCAGCTCAGGAGTTCAAGGTTGCAGTGAGCTATGACTGTACCTGTGTATGGCCACTGCACTCCAACCTGGCTGACATAGCAAGATGCCATCTCTAAAAACTTTTTAAAAATAAAAAACGAAGATCTCAAATAAACAACCTAACTCTACACCTTAAGAAACTAGAAAAAGAACAAATGAAAGCAAAAGTTAACAGAAGGAAGAAAATGATAAAGATTAGAACTAAATAGAGAATAGAAAAACAATAGGAAAAAAAAAGGCAACAAAATGAAGAGTTGGTTTTTTGAAAAGATCAACAAAACTGACAAACCCCTAGCTAGATTAAGAAAAAGAGGGAAGATTCAAGTAACTAAAATAAATTAAAGAAGAGACATTATATACTGTAAGAGAATATGAGAATACTATGAACAATAGTACAGCAACAAATTGGATAACCTAGAAGAAATGGAATAATTCCTAGAAACATATAACCCACCAAGATCAAATTGGAGAAAAAGAAAATCTGAGCAGATCAATAACAAAGAAGAAGATTGCATCAAAAACCTCCCTAATTGATCATAACCAGTTACAGTTTCCTTTGTTCCTTCTCCACTCTCACTGCTTCACTTGACCAGCCTGAAAACTAAAAGTAAAAATAATTAAAAACCTCCCAACAAAGAAAAGCTCAGGACCAGATGACTTCACTGGATAATTCTACCAAACATTTAAAGAATAATTAACATTAATTCTCCTCAAATTCTTCTAAAAACATTGAAGAGGAGGGAACACTTCCAAGCTTAATGTATGAGGCCATTATTGCCCTAATATCGAAGTCAGACAAAGACACTACAAAAAAATTACACACCAATATTCCCAGTGAATATTGATGCAAACATCTTCAATAAAATATTAGCAAAGAGAATTCAATAGCACATTAAAAGGATTATACACCACAACCAAATGGGATTTATTCCTGGAATACAAGAATGGTTCAACATGAAAATCAGCCAATGTAATATACCACATTAACAAAATGAATGGCAGAAACCACATAAAATCATCTCCTTTGATGCAGAAAAGGCATTTGACAAGATTCAACTGCCTTTCATAATAAAACACTCAATGAACCAGAAATAAAAGAAAACTACTCAACATGTTTATGAAAAGCCTATGACTAACACAATACTCAGTGGTGAAAGACTGAAAAAACTTTTCCTCTAAAATCAGAAACAAGACCAAGATGTCTATTCTGGCCATTTCAAAATAGTATTAGAAGTCCTAGACAGAACCATTAGATAAGAAAAAGAAAAAATTTGCACAACTTCTGAAAAGGAAAAAAAAAAAAGAAAAAAAAAAAAAGAAAAAGAACAAGTATCCAAATTGGAGAGGAAGAAGTAAAATTATCTCTATTGATAGTTGGCAATATCACATATGTAGAAAACCATAAAGATTCCACCAAAAAAAAAAAAAACTGTTATAACTAATAAATTCAGCAAACCTGCAGAATATGATATCAACACACAAAAATCAGTTGCATTTTTATGCACTATTAATAAGCAATCTGAAAAAGAAATTAAGAAAATAATTCAATTTACAATAACATCAAAAGAATAAAATACTTAGGAATAAACCTAACCAAAGAGGTAAAATATTTGTATGCTAAAAATTACAAAATGTTGCTGAAAGAAATTAGAGAAGATACAAATAAATTAAGAAATACCTTGTGTTTATAGATTGGAAGGCTTAATATCCAGAATATATAAATAACTCCCACAACTCAACAACAAAAAATCAAATAACTCAATTAAAATATAGGTGGAGAACTTGACATTTCTCCAAGGATGATATACAAATGCTAAAGAAGTAGATGAAAAGATAGCATCACTAATTATCAGAGAAATGCAAATCAAAACCACAATAAGACCACCTCACACCCATTAGGATGGGTACTATAAAAAAAAATAAAAATAAAAATAACAAGTTTTGAGAAGGATGTGGAGAAATGGGAACCCTTGTGCCCTATGGTGAGATTGTAAAATGGTTCAGTCACTATAGAAACAGTTTAGAGGTTCCTCAAAAAATTAAAACTAAAATTACCATATGATCTAGAAATCCCATTTCTGGACATACGGCCAAGATAATTGAAAGCAGAATCTCAAAGAAATATTTGCATCCCCATGTTCCTAGTATTGCTATTCACAACAACCAGGAGGTGGAAGCAACCCAAATGTTTGTCCATATATGAATGTATATGAGTATTTATACCTTGTGATATATAATATACAATATAATATTACATAATATATAAACAAAATGTATTATACACATACAGTGAAACATTATTCAGCCTTAGAAAGGAAGGAAATCCTGTCACATTGTATAACACAGATGAGCCTTGGTTGAGGACATTATTCTTAATGAAATAAGTCACAAAAAGACACTGTATGATTCCTCTTCTATGAGATATCTAAAGTTCATAGAAACAGAAAGTAACATTGTAAAACAAAAGGGAAGATAAATTTTTACACAAAGGAATGGGAAGCTTATTGGACCCCAGTCATGTACACACTGAGATGGAATTTGATTTGTTGAACTAGGCCAAATTGGAAAACTAGCTGAATTGTTTTTATTGAGCTTGATCACTAACTTCCTAAAGAGATAGCTGTGACAAACTAGATTCATCATCAACCAAGGACATCCTAAGCTGTTAACCAGCCATCATCAATCATGGACTATACTAAAACTTGCCAGATATGTAAACTTATAGCAAACCTTTACAAGCCCCTGTCCAACCTCACCTGAACAGAACACCATTTAGCTGCTTGCTAGACCTGCATCTCCAGAATTGCAATTCCTAAGACTCCAATTTAAATGCCTTCTCTTTTGTTTGCTGCTCCACATTATTGGTTTTGTTTCTTACAAGTTGACACTTCTCATTGCTGAAAAGTATTCTATTGAATGGTGTCATAAACAGCCTCCAAGATGACACCTGGTATAGTTCCTTCCCATATTGAATAGGCCTGGTCTGTGTCACCAATAGGACATTGAGGAAATGACAGTGTGTGACTTGTGAGGCTAAGTCATAAAACGCATTATGACATAAAAGCAGTTTCTACCTTGCTTTCTCTTTGATTACTCATTTTGGGGAAGGACAGTTAACCATATCATGAGGACACTTAACCAATCAGCAACAAGGCCCATATGGGGAGAAAATGAGGCCTCTTGCCGACAGCCAATACCATGTGAAATAGATCCTTTAACCTCTGTCAAGCCTTTGGCCTGGCTAGAATGTTGACTGAAACCTAATGAGGGACTCCAAGCCAAAACTACCCAGCTAAGCTGCTTCTGAATTCCTGACTTACAGAAATTATGTTCATTATAAATATTGATCAGTAGTTTTCCTTTGTTGTAATTTGACATTAGGGAAATGCTGTTCTCAGAGTAGTGAGTTAGGAAATATTCCCTGTCCTTCTATTTTCTTAACAGATGGTAGAAAACTCATATATATATATATATATATATATATATATATATATATTTTTTTTTTTTTTTTTTTTTTTTTGAGACAGAGTCTCACTTTGTTGCCCAGGCTAGAGTAAGTGGCGTGGTATCAGCCTAGCTCACAGCAACCTCAAACTCCTGGATTCAAGCAATCCTGCTGCCTCAGCCTCCAGAGTAGCTGGGACTACAGGCATGTGCCACCATGCCTGGCTAATTTTTTCTATATATATATTAGTTGGCCAATTAATTTCTTTCTATTTATAGTAGAGACGGGGTCTTGCTCTTGCTCAGGCTGGTTTTGAACTCCTGACCTTGAGCAGTCTGCCCACCTCAGCCTCCCAGAGTGCTAGGATTACAGGCATGAGCCACTGCGCCCGGCCATAGACTCGTATATGTTGTTCCATAAATCCTTGGTAGAATCCAACAATGAAACTATCTGGGCCTGGTGATTTCTATTTTGGAAGGTTATTAATTATTGTTTCATCTTTTAAATAGGCCTATTTGGATTATTTATTTTTCCTTATGTGTTTTAGTAGACCGTGTCTATATAGTAGTGGGCAATGGCTAGGTAAAGGGTGGTGGTGGAAGGTAGGGTGTAGAGAGCATCCCTGGAACAAGAAACAGCCAGCAGAAAAGCCCTAAGGCTTTGGTATCTTAAAGAAAGGGACGGGTGGCATTTTTTTCCCCAAAGTATTACTGGGGTACAAATGTTTTTGGTTACATGGATCACTTTTGTAATGCTGAGTCAGGATTATAAGTGTGCCTGTCACTAGATAGTGTTCATTGTACCCATTAGGTAGGTTTTTACCCATCCCCTTCTCCCTCCTCCCCACTGATTGATTTCCATTGAGTTATACTTCCCTCTGTGCACATGAATGGATTGACAGAAGGGTGGCTGCCTTGGCTGAAACCTAGTGAGCAGTAGGGAGAGTGATGCAAGGAGGTGGGAGCAGCAGACAGAGAGGAACCTGATTCCCAAAGAGCCTTGCCTAGCTAAAATTTAGGACCCTATCTTAGTGTAAAGTTTTCAGTGGTGAAAGAAACAGATAGAGAGAGAGTGAGGCCAAACAACGTGGCTTTATTGAGCACTCCCAGGTGAGGTTCACAGGTCCCAAAGAAGGGGGGCCCAAGAAGTTGCACCTGTTTGAAAGGGGTGCAGGCCTTTATACTGTTTGGGGCAGGATAGGGACTTTTGGCGGGAAGAGCTGGAGTTTTTCCACTGTGACCTTTGGTGGTCATTGAGAAATAAGATTGGCTGGCAGTATTTGCGGAATCCAGGAGCCAAAACTTTCTTATCTGGGTGGACATCTAGGTGTGGTTATTCTCAGCGTGGCCTGACAGTTGTCCTTGGTGGGTCTGGTCTCGTGAGCCTTTTCTTTTTTGGTCTAGGGAGGGGAGAGGGGCCCTGCCACCAGCTTTACACTTAGGACAGTGGAAAATCACTGAAAGCTTTTACAGATTTCTTGAATCTAAGATTTAGCCTCATTCTGAAGTCCTCTAAGATCTGTATTCTGCAAAGCAAAAGAACCTGTCTGAAGAAATTCATCTGTAATGACTAATACAAGAGTAGATCAATAGGCAAACACAATTTTTTTTTTTTTTTTTTTTGCATAGGGACTAAAGCAATAATTCTCAAAATTGGCTGCAAAGAGGAGAGGAAACACCTGGGGAGTTTTGAAAATTCCTACTGCCTTGGTCCCTCCCCTTTGAGAGAGGTGATCTAACTGGTCTGAGATAAGGGAGGAGGATTTCTAAATGCTGCTCTGTGATTCAAATATGCAGCTTAGGTTGACAATCATTAGAAGCTCTCAAAGTTTTACTGTTTTTATTCTGCCACATATGTATCCATTTTCAGAAGGAATTTTTAAAAATAGTCAATATATGTTTATCAGGAATTGTTCTGAATGCTTCACAAAGGTAGAATTTTCTAATTCTCATAACAATGTCACAAGAATTTTCTTATTTTCCATATTGGATACATAAGGAAATTGAGACATAGAGTTTGAATAATTTACCCAAGACCACATCACTAGTATACAGAAAAGCTGGTATTAGAACTCAGGAAATCTGGCTGCAAAGTCCTCATTCTCATCTGCTTTTTACAAAACATCTATTTATGGATCCAAAGGGCAGTGACAACCTGCCTGCTTTCCACATTGCCAGCACAAATGAAGAGAACTGCTTATTGTAATTCAGGTCCTCCAAAAACCAGACCTGAGCCCTAAAAAGAAGGAAAAAAAGTAAAGAAAGAAAAAAGAGAAAAATACTCTACATAGTAAGGCAGGAAAGAAATTATGAACAAAATAATCGTCTCCAAAAGAGAACAAATTACAAATTCATATATATATATATATCCTCCTTCTCCTGCTCTAAATTATATATTTTTAAAAAGAAACACTTAATGAAATTTAGGAACTATAAAGAAAATTAAAAGAAATATGAAAAACATTACTCCCCTACTGAATATTGTAACAAAGGGAAAGGCCTGAAGAAAAAAAGAAATACTTTCTGTCTCTTTAAAGCTTCCCCCACTCTTTTTGGGAACTGCAGCCTGGCCTGCATCCCTGAGGCAGCTTAAGTCCTTTGTTAAAAGAGATAATGCAGCCATCCCAGGTGGTAACAGTCCTCCAGGTGGGTGGCTGACAGAGTTCACAGGCTGTGTCTTTGGCAGAGGTGGGATGATTAGAATAGTTAACCACAATACCCTAGAACTGAGGAGCCCTCCCTTTAAAAGCTGTGTATTTCTGCTAATGTGCAAGAAATTTGGATTTTGAGACAAGAAGATCTACTATTTTTCCTCCTTTACTGACAAAGTAATAAAACTTCTTTTTCCTCCTCCTCAAACCACTTATCCTCATTCTTCTTATTCAGCCTCTCGAACAAATGCCAAGTTTTCCAGTAACAATATGTTGGTAGATAAACTGAAAAAGTAGGTCACTCTAGTTTTAGTAGTCTAGAAGGTAAAGTGCAAGACCTCTCTCAAAGCACGAAGTAAAAACAAAGTGAGATGGAAATTAGGAGAGATAAGCAACTGGAGGAAAAAGGTCAAGAGATCTAATGTATGAGGAATAGGCATTCTAGACAGAGAAAAGGAACACATTGCATGAGAGCTAGACCAAATTATGTAAATTAAAAGAGCTGCCAGAATTCCAGGGTAAACTAAATTGATGAGAAAAAATATAGATACAACCACATAAAAATTCCTGAACATTGAAAAGCGAACATTATTTCCTTTATTTAGAAAGAAAAAGTTGCTGAAATAGAAAAGGAATCAGATTTGTATTGGACTGCTTATCTATAATGCTGGAAGCTTGAAGGTAATACTATTGTACTACCTTCAATAGCATCTTTAGGGAGAAAAAAAGACAAGCTTCTTTACTTATCTATGATGTAATTAACCTGTCAGGAGAAAGAAAGGTCTTTGAGAATGTGCAATAATTCAGAGCATAGATCACTCACATGACTCATCTGAGAAAGATAGTAAAGAAGAGACAATAAATCTGTACAAGCACCTCAAAATAGTGAGAAATGAGAGAAAAAATAGAATGAGCTACACACTTTGCATATGCATGGTTATATGTAAGTGGATAAGGCTAGACTATTTGAGCATGTGTAATATAAACAAGGAAACTTGGAAGAAGGAATCTCTGAGTCTAGTACTAAAAGTGTGGAACTCCTAACATTTAAGAAGGAATGTGCAAAAAGAAAGGAATTGAAAGTTTCTCAAGGGTAGAAAGAAAAAAGAGAAAGAGAGTAGAATTATTCTAAAGATTGTAAGGGCTGGGTGCTGTGGCTTGCACCTGTAATCCCAGCACTTTAGGAGGCCAAGGTAAGAGGATTGTTTGAGGCCAGTGAGCCCCACTGCACTCAGCCTGCACAACACAGCAGAACCCTGTCTCAAAAAAAAAAAAAGACTTTAACATATTGGTAGAAGTAGAGAAGAAACAGAGTACCTCAGAGGGGACAATATTTGGTATTTTGTTTCTAAATAATCATAGAAAAATGTATGTTTAATTATAAAATATAATGGAAAGTTTTAATAGAACTATTCAAAAGTAGAGAGGAAAGTGAAATAAATATGATCAAATGAGCTAAAATATGCAAAAGGATGGTAAAAAAATAAAACAAACATATATGAAGTATGAAGGGAGAAATAAAATCTAGTATAGGAGTCATTGTACTCAATTTAAATTTAAAGATAAAGGCTGTTTAAAAGATGCTTGATCTGGCCAGGCGCAGTGGCTCACGCCTGTAATCCTAGCTCTCTGGGAGGCCGAGGCGGGTGGATTGCTCGAGGTAAGGAGTTCGAAACCAGCCTGAGCAAGAGCGAGACCCTGTCTCTACTATAAATAGAAAGAAATTAATTGGCCAACTAATATATATAAAAAAAAAATTAGCCGGGCATGGTGGCACATGCCTGTAGTCCCAGCTACTTGGGAGGCTGAGGCAGGAGGATTGCTTGAGCCAGGAGTTTGAAGTTGCTGTGAGCTAGGCTGACGCCAGGGCACTCACTCTAGCCTGGGCAACAAAGCGAGACTCTGTCTCAAAAAAAAAAAAAAAAAAAAAAGATGCTTGATCAAAACAGTAAACTTTACAAAGGAATAGGCAAAAGATATCAAACAAATGCAAACAAAAGGATTACAGGCATGAGCCACCATGCCCAGCTCATTAATATCTTTTTATATCTTCCATTTCTCTCCTTCTTACGTTCATATTCTCCTTTACTTCCATGAGCATATTTAAAAAAAAAATTTAAGAGACAAGAGTCTTGCTCTGTCACCCAGGCTATGGTGCAGTGGCATAATCATAGCTTTGTAAACTCAATCTTCTGGGCTCAAGCAATTCTCCAGCCTTAGCCTTCTAAGTAACTGGTACTACAAAAATATACCACCATACCTGGCTAATTTTTGAATTTTTTTTGTAGAGATAAAGTCTTACTATGTTGCCCAGGCTGGTCTTGAACTCCTGGCCTAGAGCAATCCACCTATTTGAACCTCCCAAAGTGCTGAATTACAAGTGTGAGCTACCATGCCCAGCCAAGTATTTTTAAAATTTATAATGGTTATTTTAATGTTTTTGTTGTCAACTTTATCATCTCTGTTATTTCTGGTCCTGTTTCTATTGATTGATTTTTCTTCTAATTATGGATCATATTTTCTGCTTCTCTACATGCCTAGTAATTTTTTATTAGATGCTGGACATTGTGAAGTATTGCATTTTTGTATCCTTTTAAAGAAATTTCTTCTGATGCTCAGTTAAATATACTTTAAGATCAGCTTGATTCATTTGAGGCTTGTTAATATACTTCTTGTGGCACGTCTATAGAAGACTTTTCTCTGGGCTATTTACCCATGATTTTCTGAAGGCTGTACCCAATGCCCTATATATGATGAGGTTTCTCCATTCTGACTGGTGGGGACAGAAACTATTCCCTGTATGAATGCCAATAATTGTTCTGCCTACTCCTTTCCAGTGTCTATTTCCAAGATTTCTCTCACTTGTGTGCAAATCAGTACAAAACCCTTCTATAATTCTTTAGAAGTCTCTCTATGTGCAGTGCCCTACTCTCTAGTTCTCTGTTTCACAATTTCTAGCAGCCTCAATTTCCCTAAACTCTGATTTCACATCCATAACTATTTTAGTAGTAGTCCTTAAAAGTTTTTGTATTAATAGTATTCCTTTAAGGATTATTGAACTTTGTCCTGGTAAGTAGTTAAGTTACTTTTGGATCAAATTCATCTTTTAAAAATTTGATTTTAAGTCTTATAAGGTGACTATAGGTATCCTTTTATAGAACTAGTTTAGCTCCACTATTAAGGTGGAACCCTCTTGGATTGCTAGTGAATGACCCATTTATTTAATGAGCTCTCTCCACTCTGTATGATGGGCACTAAAATAATCCCTAGGATTTCTGAGCTCTAGAAATTTTCTACATCATAGCTCCTCTGTAAATGATCCTTCCTCATCCTTTGTTCTTTGCCAAACCTTGTGGAGTTTCATCCTTCTTACATGCAGATTAGAATTTAGTCTCAAAGATTCAAGGAAGGGACCCTCAAGTATATTTAACTAAGCATCTCAAATTTCTGGAGTTATTTTTCTAGCTCCTTTCTCTCTTATTTGCTGTCCCACAAATTTTAGCTGCCTCATAATCCTTGAATTTCAATCAAATTCTTCTCATCATAACAGGACCTTCCTGAACTGTGGTTAGAAATTGTCCCCAGATAGAAAGCCAGGGCAATCATAGTGCTCATCTAAATTATTTCCATTTACTCAGTGATCACAGTCCTGTGCTGTCTGTTGTCCAGTTGTTTCATTTTTTTTCCAGTTTTCTAGTTAGGGGAAGGGAGTCTCAGAGTAATCTTTATGTATGTAAGCAGAAGTCTAGCTTTGATGTAATAGTCAAACTGATTCTTTGTAGCAGTCCCTGATATTCTTGAACTTACAAAGTAAGTGTATGAGAATGGTTGATGAAAGTTCCTTTGCATCTGAACATAAAGAAAGCACATGAGGATGGAGGTAGTAAAGATGCTATTATTGCTGTCAAGCCCATAGTTCACTGGCAGTGCTTTTTTCTAATGAAAACCACACTTGAGGATATTATTAGAAGGCCATAAAGAAGACAAATTTGTTAATTTTCCTTTTTACTACAGAGAGTCCTAAGGGGTCCTATTGGGGAAGAAAAGAATGGTTGAGTTTCAGCCAAGTTTTACCTCTTTCTTATTGAATCATAATAAATAATATAGCTTATAAGCTCTGTGCCTGGAGAGGATTTTGTGTTTTCCCCAGTAGAAGTGACAGCAAATAATATACTCATTATTAGTAAACAGTTTTCAATTATTCATTGATTTAACAAATTTTTTTTTTTTTTTTTTGAGACAGAGTCTCGCTTTGTTGCCCAGGCTAGAGTGAGTGCTGTGGCGTCAGCCTAGCTCACAGCAACCTCAAACTCCTGGCTCAAGCAATCCTCCTGTCTCAGCCTCCCTAAGTAGCTGGGACTACAGGCATGTGCCACCATGCCCGGGCTAATTTTTTTTTATATATATATATATATATATATATATATATATTAGTTGGCCAATTAATTTCTTTCTATTTATGGTAGAGACGGGGTCTTGCTCTTGCTCAGGCTGGTTTCGAACTCCTGACCTCGAGCAATCCGCCCGCCTCGGCCTCCTAGAGTGCTAGGATTACAGGCGCGAGCCACCGCGCCCGGCCTAAATCCACAATTGTCCACAATCAGAGTGGGAGACTTCAACATAAGAAGTAGACAATAAAAGCAATAAAGATAGAGAAGATCCAGGGCGTGGTGGCTCACGCCTGTAATTCTAGCACTCTGGGAGACTGAAGCGGGAGGATTGCTTGAGCTCAGTAGTTCAAAATCAGCCTGAGCAAGAGCAAGACCCCATCTCTACTAAAAATACAAAGAAATTAATTGGCCAACTAAAAATATATAGAAAAAATTAGCTGGGCATGGTGGTGCATTCCTGTAGTCCCAGCTACTCGGGAGGCTGAGGCAGAAGGATTGCTTGAGCCCAGGAGTTTGAGGTTGCTGTGAGCTAGGCTGACTCCACGGCACTCACTCTAGCCTGGGCAACAAAGCGAGACTCTGTCTCAAAAAAAAAAAAAATTATACGAAGTATGCTCTCAAACCATAGCAATTGAATTATAAATCAATAATAGAAAGATAATATGGCCAATCCCCAAATACTTGGAAATTAAATGACATATTTATGTGTAACTATATTGGTTTTTCATTGCTGCTATAACAAACTACCATGATTTTAGTGGCTTAAAACAACACGAATTTATTATCTCACACTTCTGTAGGTGAGAAGTCCAATGCGAGTCTCACTGGGAGAAAATTAAGGTATAGGAAGGGCTGCAGTTCCATTTGGAGGGTTTAGGAGAGAGTCTTTCTTTGCCTTTTCCAGCTTCCAGAGGCCACCCACATTCCATAGCTCATATTACCTTCCTTTCCTACATCTTTAAAACCAGCAATGGTGAGTCATATCACTCTGACCTTGATTTTGTTTTTTTTTTTTTTCTTTTTTCCAAGAAACTCCTGGAATTGATGACCTTGATTTTGTCATCACATATCCTCTAATTCTCCATCTTTTAAGGATCTTGTGATTACACTGGGCACACCTGGATAATCCAGAATAATATCACTATTTTAGGGCCAGATTATTAGCATTTTAATTCCTTCTGCAACTTTAATTCCCCTTTGCCATGTACCCTAATATAGTCACAGGTTCCAGGAATTAGGATGTAGACATCTTGTGGCCAGAGAAGAGAGGAAGGCATTATTCTGCTTTCCATTATAACCCAAGGGTCAAAGTGGAAGTCTCAGGGAAATTAAATATGTACATATTTTTAACTGAATGAAAATGAGCATATGCTATGTCAAAATTTATGGATACATCTAAAACAGTGCTTACAGGGAAATATATTGCATTAAATACTTAGAAAATAATAAAGATCTCAAATCCGTAATCTGCACTTCCACTTTAAGAAACTGGAAAAAGAAGAGCAAATCAAACCCAAAGCAGAAGGCAGGAAATATTAGGTTATTAAGTATGGAATGTCTGATTTCCTTAGAAACTAAGTTTGACAGTTGATATCTCTGACATTTCACTTTGACACTTTTGTGTTTTGTTTTGTTTTGTTTTATTGTGAAGGTATATCCTCACTCTTTCAAAAGCATGTTTTAGCTTGTGATTATCCTTCAAAAAAATTTGGAGCAATTTTTGTAAAACCATGGATAAGTCAAAAATGTGTGTTATTTAAAATATGAGTTTCATCATGGAACCAATGCAGCATAGACAGCTCGAAATATTAACAAAGTGTTCGGTAAGTAAGTGGCTTATGAACGCACAGTACACTGATGGTTTGAGAAATTCCATTCTGGTGATTTTAATCTTGAAAATGAGCCATGTGGTTGACCTGAGACCAAGGTGGATAATGATGAACTGAAAGCTATAGTGGGAGTGAATCCATCTCAACCTACATGTGAATTAGCAGCAAGGTTTGACGTTACTATTCTAACAATATTGGACCACTTGGGCAAGGTAAAGAAGCTGGATAGATGGGCCCTCGTGAATTAAATGAGCATCAGAAGAGAAATTTTCCCAAAGCTTGCCTTTTTTTGCTGTCATGACATAAAAGCAAAACATTTCTATACCATATTCTTGCATGTGATGAAAAATGGATTCTTTTTGACAATCACAAGCATTCGGCACAATGGTTGGATAATGATGAAGTGCCAAAACACAGTCCAAAACCAAATATTCATCAAAAAAAGCTAACAATGTCTGGTGGTCCAGTGCTGCTATCATCCATCCACATTACAGCTTCATGAAACCTGGTCCACTGATTACAGCAGACATCTACTGCAACCAATTGGATGGAATGATGAGGATGTTTGTGATTAAGCAGCTGAGATTCATCAGTAAAGGCAAGCCAATCCTCTTGCAAGACCACATGTCACAAAAAACAATGCTGCCCAAACTATAGAAGCTGGACTTGGAAACTCTCTTTCATCTACTGTATTCACCAGACCTTGCACCAACTGACTACCACTTCTTCTAGGCTTTGGCCACTTCTTGCAAGGAAAAATATTCAATTCTCAACAAGCTGTGGAAAACACCTTTTGTGACTTCATTGCCACTCGCTCTCCAGGCTACTTTGCTGCTGGCTTAAACAAGCTACTGTTAAGATGGCAAAACTGCATCAATAGTTTAGGCACACACTTTGATTAGTTGTACTGCTTCTTGTTTGAGATACAGTAAACTAAACTTTTGATTTGAAATTGGACATTTCATACTTAGTGACCTAATAATTACAAGTAGAAATCAATGAAATGAAAAATTGAAAAATAATAGAGAAAATTAATGAAACCAAAAAGGATTCTTAGAAAAATAGATAAGTAAAATTGATAAATCTCTAGCTAAACTGACCGAGAAAAAGAGAATATATATTAACCAATATCAAGAACAAAAGAGGGGAGATCACCACAGATCCACAGACACTAAAGAATAATGAGAGACTACTATGAACAACTCTAATTAGGACCAGAAGTAACTGAGGAAAGTTTGTAATGTGATGAAAGGGGATAAGAGAGGAAGCTGACACCAAAAAATAAAGGGACTGATAGGTAGCCCTGAGAATGAAGTCGATACCTACAATTTGCATTTGATACACAAAATCCAAGTGGCTCAGAGAGTTTTTCCAGAGATTCACTTTAAGGCTGGTGTTTTGTGATGTTGCAGTGCAAATTTAAAGATATACAATAATTAAGGATGCTAGTAAGAGTTTAGATGCTCAGTATGATATCTAAACCTGGTAGTGAGGAGTGTGGGACTGTTGGGGAGCTAGAAGTTGGGAGGAAGATGGAGAGAAACCAAGAATGGGCTGATAAATAGACTGGGGAGTAGGGGTGCACTTGGAGATTCAAGGAATTGAAAGTTTATACAAAAGCAAAAAAAAAATACTGAAAATAAATGCATAAGAAAGCTGGTACTTTGGTCATTTATTTTGCACCTACCATGTTCTAGCCATTATTCTAGACATGGGATATAATGGTGAGCAAGATAGGCAGAGCTCTACTAGTGTAGAGTTTATAGGTTTGTACTGATAAATAAATAGATAATTATAATACTCAATGGAAGTACTTAGAAAGGAGTATAGAAGAATGGTACGATTTTAATTGAGACCTTTACCAAGTAGGAACGAGTAGCTAATAGGAAAAACAAACAAGTGGTGTTGGATGCTTTCATTCTCAGTATATACCTGTACTTACAGACTTCCCATTAGACCACAGCTATCCAAAAGCTCTGCATCTCAACATCACAAGTCTCTCATAAGAAATCTCAATCCCATTATTTCACCAGGGCAAAGCAATTTCTCTGTTAAGAGACTTTTCCATTCCCTGCACTTATTTCTCAAGAAGATGGAAAAGTATAATCATTCAGGCCTAGATTAAGTGGACAAATCTCTTTAGAATTTCTAGTTCCATATAACTACTGATGTCTAGTTTTTAAAAATGCACATACTGCAGACTGACTCAGACTGTTGCCATTCTGAACTGAACCTTTTTAGTAATTTGGAAATTGCTGGTATACATTCTATTGCCGATCATATCAAACTATACCTTCATCTGATACAATTAGGTATGCCTCATACTCTAGTTATTTCAAAATAAAATTTATAAATGCAAGTATAAAAATTGTCAGCCTTCCATATTTAAGTTATTATGAGAATAGAAAATATCCAAGGGAAAAAAAGTGTCTGTACTGAACATATAGTTTTTCCCTTGTCATTATTCCCTAAACAATACAGTATAACAACTATTTATATAACATTTACACTGCATTAGGTATTATAAGTAATTTAGAGATGATTTAAAGTATACCCAAGGATACACATAGGTTATATGCAAATATGCTACCATTTTATATAAATGACTTAAGCATTCATGGATTTTGGTATCGAGGGGAGTCAATCCCCCATGGATACCCAGGAACATATTTACAGTTAAACAATATTTTTAGCTTCTTTACTTGGCCTCCCTTTGTAACTCTTGAGATGGTACTTTTTTTTTTTTTTCTTGGTAGAAACTGGTAAGATCTGAGAATCTGAATGCTGGACTTAAATTCCTTTTTTGACAAGAGAGTGTAAAGTTTCCTGAGACACTTTTAGTTAACATCTGTCACCCTAGGGATAGATGGCTTGTGAACTGTACCTTCCTCCCTCTTCCACCCAAGACACATAGGCTTTTGGTATATTCTAGTTTTCTACAACTCAGAAGAAAATCTCCAGATAATTTTCTTCTTTTTAATGTCGAAGGACATCTAAATTTTGCAGCCTTGAATGTACTGTGAACAACCTGGTAAATTTCATTGAGTTGTTAGTGCCCCCTTGTGGTCAATACTTACACTTACAGGTCTGGTTTGGTTTTGGTTTGGTTTTGGGTGTTTGTTTTTGCCAGTGAGAAGCATTTTAACTGTTGCTTCAGGTGGACAAACAATGGCTATGAAAGCTACAAAGAACCACAGGGAGATAAGATTAGAACCTACCTGAAACTGTGGTCACCTGCACTGCACCAGAGAGGGTGGATACCTGGTCAGGGACTGGATTGAAAGAAGAAGGTGTAGATGCTGAGGGTTGGCAACATACATGACCACAACACATTATTGCAATTGTTTTTGTGTTGCCTCTTACACTAGAATATGAGCTACATACAGACAGAGATATCTTGCCTGGCACGCATCAAATGTTGTTGAATGAATGAATAATGTAATAAATGAGATCACTTCATAGAAAGTTCTCATTAGTTGTTAGCTATTATTTTCTGTGTTATTTACTACTCCTATTAGATGTTTAAAATGGAAAATGTTTTGGGTCAATTTTTATTTAACAATGCCCCATATGCCCAAAGGCATTTCTCAAACCTCATTTCTAATGCAGTATTTTATAGGCTTGGCTCCATTCATTCATTTGTTCCAATTAATACATATTGAAAATTACATTCAAGGATCTGAACATACAAAAATGTGACAGACACAATTCCACCCCCATGAGGAGAGCGTACTAGACTCTACTGAAAATTCCTGCTTTGCTGGCAAGCTCTAAATTTCAGTTCCCTCTTCTCTGGAAGCTGCAGGAATCATGTTTTCTTTTTTTTTTTTTTATTCCAGCATGGAACATCACGGAACTGAAAGGAATCATGTTTTATTTTGTTTTTCTTCAGGTTTCTCTCCTTTATGGTACTCCTGTTTTTCCCGCCACTTCAGCCCCTAATACTGAATTAATTCTTTTTTTCAAATGATTCCATATTAGAGTATATTAACCCAAACTTCTTGTATTTGTAGAAAAGCTATACAAAAAGAGTACATCTATAAGCACTAGAATTTATCCGAGTAGTTATAGAACTGTTTTTGAATTCCCCTTTTTTCTTAAGGAGAAACCTAATTAGAATAAGAATTATTCCCTGTAACAGTTACTAAAAGGAATCAATGTTTCCCTGATTAAAAATGCGGGGATAGGCCGGGCGTGGTGGCTCACGCCTGTAATCCTAGCTCTCTGGGAGGCCGAGGCGGGCGGATTGCTCAAGGTCAGGAGTTCAAAACCAGCCTGAGCAAGAGCGAGACCCTGTCTCTACTATAAATAGAAAGAAACTAATTGGCCAACTGATATATATATAAAAAATTAGCCGGGCATGGTGGCGCATGCCTGTAGTCCCAGCTACTCGGGAGGCTGAGACAGAAGGATCGCTCGAGCCCAGGAGTTTGAGGTTGCTGTGAGCTAGGCTGACGCCACGGCACTCACTCTAGCCTGGGCAACAAAGCGAGACTCTGTCTCAAAAAAAAAAAAAAAAAAAAAAAAATGCGGGGATACAAGATAATTCTACATGGAGAAATGGAGCTGAGAAAATATTTAAATGACTGTGTAAAAGACATGCATAAATAATAGTGGCAAAGTTGGAAATAGTTTCCTGAGCTCTTGAGTTTCTCATTCTCTTACTACTTATTCAGCCCTACTCTGTTTGCCTTTAGAATATAATACACCCAGTGGACTTATATTTATGATGGGTTGCAAAAATATACACGCTTTATTAGGCTAAAACAGGATATCTCAACCTTGGTATCACTGGCATTTTGGGCTGGATAATTCTTTGTCGTGGAGTGTTGTCCTGTGCATTGTAGAATGTCTAGCTGCAACCCTAGCCTCTTCCCATGAAAAGCCAGTAGTGAAAATATCACCAGACATTGCCAGATGTTCTCTGGGTAGTATAATCACCAATGGGTGAGAACCACTGGACTAAATCAACCATCTTTAGTTAGTTCCTGAGCATTACAAGTTTATTTCCACTCCTATCACCCTATTGAAACTGTCCTTTTTTTTTTTGTAATTCACACATAAGACTGAGAAGAAACTGATCTAACCTAGATCTCCAATTATTAATGCTATCTTGTAGTTAAACCAGTAGACACCAGTCCTTATTTAACTTGGCTTCTCTGGCCAGTCCCATGGTAATGGGTTATCTGAACTTATTAACATTAGTGTCACTAAAGTTGGTATACAACTCCCACTGCTAAATTTGACTGGCTTTAAAAAAAAATAACTTGACCTCTCCAAAGCATTGCATGATTCTCTTTTTAAGACGTTATCTTCTCCTTGACATTGAATTCTAGTTTTCCTTCTATTTCTTTGGGTGTGCTTTTACAGCTCCTGTTTCTCTTCCCATCCCTTAAAAATCCATGTTCTCCAGGGCTCTGTCCTGGGCCCTCTGTCCCTCTTACTTCACACATTGTCACTAGAGTGACCTCATCTACTCCTGTGGATGCTACTTCTCTCACTGCATTGATGATGTCCTTGACCTTGTTTTGAGGCCAGATCTTTCTCATAAACTATTGGTCCAAAAAGCCAATTACCTGCTAGATATTTCTACTTGGGAATCCCTCAGGCACTTCAAAATCAAAATGTCCAAAACTAAAAAAGTACAATAAAAAAATTCATTTTTTCTCCTGTGTTT
The DNA here is from genome assembly GCF_040939455.1 of Microcebus murinus. Lineage (NCBI taxonomy): Eukaryota > Metazoa > Chordata > Mammalia > Primates > Cheirogaleidae > Microcebus > Microcebus murinus. The sequence continues at coordinate 43,810,755 of NC_134113.1, read as the reverse complement.
TCTATTTCAATTAAAGTCATCACCATTTACCAGTTTCCTAAGCCAGAAATGCGGGATTCATGTTAGATTCCTATCTCTCTCACTTTGCCTAACCATTGCTCCCCACGTCTTGTTAACTCTATCTTCTAAGTCAGTACTTGACAAACTATATGATGGATAAGAATCATAAGGAGAGCTTGTGAAAACAAAGATTCTTCTTGAATCCTGCTTTAGAAATTCTGATTTAATGGGATTGGAAGAATGGCAAAACTGAGAATCTGCATTTCTAGCAGGCTTCCAGCTGCTGCTGCTCTGCAGACCATGCTGTGTCACACTGCTCTAAGAGAGTTCTCATTGTTCCTATTATAAAACATGTATTTCAAGGTTCTATATGACCTTATCTACCTGTTTACATTCATCTCTCACCACTCCTCTGACTTGCAACCTATACTCCAGCTTCATCTACTTTCAGTTCTTCAACTATGCTCATCTCCTCCCTGGTTATTTGTCCCATGGTGTCAGGTTTTAGTCTGAAATATTGGTTCCTGGCGTGCCTATGGCTGAAGAATGACCAGATATGCCAAGTTAGGCAAGCATGAAAATGAGGTTTATTTAGGAGAAGGTAGGATTATAGGGCAAGAGCAAGATATAGGTTTACAAAGCATTATATATAGACACAGATGATGACCTGACCCATTGTTGCAGCAAAGGGAGAGACAAAGGAAGAGTGCAAAAAGGACCTTGGTTAATGTCTGCATCTTGTTTTATAGTGCCTGACTGGTATCTCCCCTAGTGGTTCAGATGGCACAATGGAACCACTTTGATCGGACAGCTGTGAGTTGCATTACTATGAATGCAGGTTGTTCTAGGTCAATTTCCAGACTCTATGGTACCTATGTGGCTTGGCCCGTGGGCTAGAGAGTCCTCTGCATTCTTTTGAAGCTGGAGTGCTAAGTTATGATTGGCCAATTCGTAGGATATTCCCTCCTCCCCAGGTATGGCAGTTGCTTGGGAGATTAGGATGGGGCAGGACCAAGTGGGGCCATAGCACCCACTTTCATCCCTAGGAGACCTGGAATGCCTTGCTATCTACCTAACAATGGTATGCTCTGCCCTGAAATCTGAATACCTATCGCTTTGCTTGTCTGATTCCTATTCCTTCTTCAATATTCAAACAATTTTTTTCATTCTAATGGTCCACAAATTCAGGCATGGAAGTTTTTTTTAGAAAAAAATCTTACTTTACTAAAATTGAGCTTACCAGACAGGACAACATAGTGAGACTTTGTGTCTAAAAAATCTTTTTTTTAATTAGCTAAGTGTGGTGGCGCATGCCTGTAGTCCCAGCTACTTGGAAGGTTGAAGTGGGAGGATCACTTGAGTCCAGGAGTTCAAGACCAGCCTGGGCAATATAGTGAGACCCCATCTCAAAAATAAAAAAATAAAATAAAATAATTGAACTAAATTGTTTGGCTCCTATTCTACTGGGTAATAGAAACTAAATTTTTTTTTTTTTTTTGAGACAGAGTCTTGCTTTGTTGTCCAGGCTAGAGTGAGTGCCGTGACGTCAGCCTAGCTCACAGCAACCTCAAACTCTTGGGCTCGAGCGATCCTTCTGCCTCAGCCTCCCGAGTAGCTTGGGACTACAGGCATGCGCCACCTGTTAGGGACCGACCTTCCACAGCCCCACCGGACAGAAAAGCAGAGACATCGAGGATGCAATCACACAAGAGGAGGTTTATTTTCTGGCTAGCCAGGGTCCAAGCCCCAGAGCACCAACGCAGTGGCCACTCTCGCAGGCAAGGACCCCGACCGGAACAACGGCATGCCTTTTATCCCCACGGTGCACAAGCTGCGCACAAGCCGACTACGCATGGATCATGCGTTGACCTTTAAAATGATTGGTTGCCCACTGTTGCCTTTTGAAATAATTGGCGGGTTGGTTGCCCTCTATTGCCTGATAGGCCAGTTGCCTGTGCTTCAATGACCTCATCCCATAATTCCCCTTACAGCGGTGTAGCAAGCAAGCAATGACCAGAAGCAAAGGTTTGCCCGTTAGCTCATTGCCCCACCCAAGTGAATTCCCGACAAGTGGAAGAATTCCTCTGCCCTTCCTCTGTCCTACAAATTCCTCTGCCTTACACACCATGCCCGGCTAATTTTTTTTTTATATATATATATCAGTTGGCCAATTAATTTATTTCTATTTATAGTAGAGACGGGGTCTCGCTCTTGCTCAGGCTGGTTTTGAACTCCTGACCTTGAGCAATCCGCCCGCCTTGTCCTCCCAAGAGCTAGGATTACAGGCGTGAGCCACCGCGCCCGGCCCAGAAACTAAATTTTAATGTGGGTAATCTTAATCAGTTCAGAGTCTCCACCACATCTTGCCCATGTTGTATCTATGTTTTAGATGATTTATGAAGTTCCAAGATGCTAGGTGGTGGGATATCTCAGTTATCATCATCTCAACATGCTGGTATCCACCCTCTATCCACAGTCTTAAACCCACTTAACCTTCAAATGCTGTTGTGTCTGCCTTGTTCCAGCAGCAAAGTCTCTTCAACTAGGGTGACCAACCACCCTAGTTTGCCCAGGAATGAAGCGTTTCCCAAAATATGTGAATTTCAATGCTTAAATCAGGAAAGTCTTGTGCAACTTACAAGAAACATTTGAAGACTCTCAATGCACTGGCATTGAGGAAACTCTGTAAGCCTATTCTAGGCTTTCTGTCTAGGTATTCTATGTAGTCCTCTCTACTTTGTGCTTCCTGGTCTATATTAGACACAGGTGAGCTTCAGAAAGATTGTTACCTTCTTGGGCTTCATTGAGGAAGGGACAACTATATTTCCTTTGATCTTGGATTCTCCAAAACTATCTGAAATACCATCATTATGAATATATTGGGCTGCAAATAATAGACAATCCTACTACAGTGATGAAGGTTGAAGCGTGATAGGGTGCAAATTCATGTAGCTCCTTTGCACCAAAAACAAGCCCCCTGCAAAAAATCCCAAGAATAATTCTACAGCTGAATTATACAAGTTAACAATGAACATATAACACACTATCAAATGGGAAAAATTGCCACAGAGAGGTAACACATAGCTCTAACAGTTTCTGTAAGAGGAGAAGAACAACCTCACAGGTTTTGTGGTGGTTATGAGGTTGAGTTTATGGACTACTTCTAATGTATGTAAGTCCTAGTTTTGAGATCCTGTTTCAAAAAAATCAGAAAAAAAATAAATATATAAAAGTCAAATTTGATTATGTCAGTCCCCTTGATTAAAATCCTTCATTTTGCTTAAAGACATGTTCAGTATTGACCCTTGGGTTCCCTGAGGGTCTCTTTTGGAGTTCCTCTTTTCTCTGCATTCTTGTCATACTTCCAGTTGCTCAACATTAGAAGCTCCTTCCTACCTCAAGCTATTTACATGCTGTCCTTGCAAAGCTTTCCTCTCCATTTTGCCTAAGTTCCTCCTACCTAAAGATAACTTTCTCCAGGAAGCCTTCTCTAGCATGCTATACCAGTTGGGTTCCCATATAAGCTTGCAAAATACTCTGAACTGATTCATCAGGATGAAAGCATTCACTGTATAATTGACTATGTCTGTCCCCCCCTTGCTAAAATGTAAGCTCTGTGAGGACAACATATCTTGTTCAGTACAGTGCCTGGCATATTGTGGGCACATTCAAATATTTGTTGAATGAATGGCCTTTTTTTTTTTTTAACTGGTTTGAAGTGTGAAAGAAGTCTGACAAAAAAAAAGTATGTTTGCCTAACTGACACCAGATTTCTAGCAGCAAAATTTCAGAATACCAGTGTGGTTTCTTGGTAGAGAGTATTTCATGAAAGAAAGGAGAAGTAGATGAGGAAGAAAAAATCATCAAACAAGCGAAGCTCATTAAGGTGGAGTTAACATTGAATGTCAGAAGCTTCACAGAAGACAGAAAAACTGGGAGCCAGGGCATAATGGCTTAAGATGTATTATCCATCCATTCTTTCTCAAATATTTATAGAGTGTCTATTATGTGCCTGGCAGTTGAGGTTAGGCAATCAAAGGTGGCCAGGTCTTAAACAGTCCAAACAAATCTACAGCCTAATGAGGAGACAGAAATACTTAGCAAAGTAATTTCCATGAAGAGTGGTAACTGCTGATAAAGAAAGTTTACTGGTGTCACAAAATACCTAACTTAGTGGGGAGGGATGTGGGGGAGGATTGGGTGGTCATAGAAGCCTTTCCGGTTTAAAGTGAGACCTGAAAGAGCAGGAGACCAGGAACTGAAAAGAGTTCAGTAGCTATAATTTGGGACCTCACAGGGAAAGAGATTCAAAAGCACGTTGGCAGATTTGGCTTACAGGGACCCCCGGTGTGAGAGGTCGTTGGCCTTGTGAACATCCCCTGGGCAAGAACGATAACATTCCGCACTTCATTTCATCTGAGCTAGATTTGCCACAAATTACTGGTTCCTTATTCCCTCAGGCTCCCACCAACTGTATGGCAGCGGTGGCCCACAGGCAGCCCGACCCTGCCCCAGACTGCCCATTGGCACCACGCTCACACCCAACTCCACCCCGGGAAGAGGTCTCAGAAGCCCCGCCCACGTCCAGGCTCGTTCTTCTGGGCCGAGTCTCAGGGGCTGTCCGGGCCGGGCCCGGCAGTCACGTGACCCGAAGTGTGACGTAGGAGGAAGGAGACGCCATTAGAGGGGAGGCGGAGAGGGAGCGCTCTTCGTCTTTCCTCCCGTGCCTGACGTGGTGTCTCGGGCCCTTCATTCTCGGACATTCCCTCGGCCCTTCCAGGCCTCGCCCGGAGGAAGGAGTGGAGACGGCGCCCGGGTCGGCGCGGCCGGTGCCGGAGGGGGCTGAGCCCGTCGCGGCTGTGGGGAGCTTGGCGCGACTCTTGGGCGCGAGCGGCAGGGAAGCGACGGGATGGCTGCGGCCGGCGGCGGCGGCGGGGCGGCGGCGGCGGGCCGAGCCTACTCGTTCAAGGTGGTATTGCTGGGGGAAGGCTGCGTGGGGAAGACGTCGCTGGTGCTGCGCTACTGCGAGAACAAGTTTAACGACAAGCACATCACCACTCTGCAGGTGCGGACCCGGGGGAGCGGGAGTCTCAGAGCCCCTACTCCTCCGGGGCTGTGAGGACTTTGCCGCCCCAGTCCCCTGGATCTGGGCTGGCAGATCTCAGGTCTCCCACCTCCGCCTTCGGATTGTCTTTCTAGATCCGCCCAGGAGACTCAGCTGAGTCGAGGCAGCCTGTAGACGTAAGGACAGGCTGTTGGGAGGGAAGTGGATGGGCCCTGAGCAGTCCCTAGTGTTCCCTGTGGTGGCTGCGCACGTCGTGGAGTCCCTATCCGTGGGCTAGTTTTTCCCCTTTGATGCGCTTCCGCTTGGGCCTTAGGTGTCATCAACCCTACTGTCTCTGAGTGTTACCCCTTTTCTTTCTTTCGGAATTAGGAACTTAGCTGAGGATTTGAATTTGCGAACTAGTTGATATGTAACTTCAGCACTTACTGATGACTAAGTATTATGCAAGTTCCATTTTGTCCTGTCTTCGAATAACTGGAATGGCAAAATAGCCATCTCTGGAGGTTTTTTGAAATGACCGCTTACCGGTGCTGGTTACGCAGTTTCATCGCAGCCTGCGTGTGTCGACTTGTGGGTCACTCATATTCTGCTAGGTCAGTCGACCCACGGTGAAACGTCATGTGAATACCGGCCAACAATTGGCCCCCAAACTAAAAACTTAGCTGCTGCTGTTGCTATTTATTTACATATAATAAAAGGCCGGCTTGCTTCTGCAGTTACATTGGAACGGTGTTAAAATGTAATCATTGACTGAGAGTGAAGCTAGACCTCTGAGGGAGTTGTAGTCTCCCTGCTGTCCCAAATAAATCGTTTTGCATAGGTTAGAAGAAATTTATACTACTAATCTGAGTTTATCAATTTGGTCAGAGGCAGTAAAACCTACTAGACTTTTGAGCCTAATTGTCTAGGTTCATGTCCCACCTCCATCCATTTAGCTAGCTGTGTGATCTTCGGTTAAGTTACTTTAACCTGCCTATGCCTAAGTTTCTTCTGTTAAAATGGCCATAATAGTAGTATCTAGCTTATACGGTTGTTAGGATAACTATACTTAAAAGCACTTCGAACCTGGCCGGGTGTAAGCTCTCTATTTTTATTATTACTGCCCCAGTTTGCACAATAGATCTTAATTAGTGATCGTGTAGTGTGCAAGGCCATGGACGCTATTTAATAGAATGCATAATCTCCTAATTGTGACATTTGATGTTTGATGCTATTATTAAACTACTGAGTCTAGAATTTACAAAGATGCTCTGGTTCTGATTTCATGTTCTATTTTTACTCCTCTGTTTTTACTCCAATGAAAAACGTATCTGAAAAAGTGAATGTTGGGAAACTGCATTAAAAAAAATCCTTGAACAAGAATAGTTACAATATTTAATAATGAGTTTTTGTTATTGAGTGTCACTAGTGAGAGCCTTGTATTTTATTTAGATCAAGGAAATTCATAGGCTAAATATCTATGATCATTTGGAAATTTAGAAAATCATTTAGGTAAAGTAATAATAGTAGCTAGCATTTAGTGAATTCTTACTGTGGTGAATATTTTACTTGCCTTCTGTCACTTGATTTTTATAACAGCCTCTAAAGTGTAGTTAGCCCCATTTTACAGGTGAGGAAACAGGCTTAGTTAAGTGGAGTAATTTGCTGACAGTCATTGTCATAAGTCATTGGTATGGTGGTGCCCATTGAATCCCCTTCTGACTTAAAATTTTGAGCAATTAAGTAACATTTCCTCTGGATATTGGTAAACAACCTCTCTGGTGGTTTCCTTTATGCAACGATCTAAAAGAGAAAACTATTGTAATTGAGATCTTAATGTTTTTTTAAAAGATTATTATTATTTTTAAAAGATTATTTACCCCTTCAACTTAAAAATTACACTATCATTATACATTTCTAAAACATCCTCAAAGCTAAAAGCAGGCTAAAGATTTTTGAATATATGAGAGAAGCCACTGCAGTCCTACACAGGAAAGGATAAAGTTATGGTAGCTCTCCAGTATTAAGAACATAGCATTCTAATTTTAACTATATAGGTAGCTTTCACACAATCGGTATCTGGATTATATTACAGAATTAAAGGTTTTGTTGTATACCAGTGAATGGTAACAGCACTATATCTAATTCTTTCTCTTAGGTATCAGTTTATCTCATCTTTCTTAATTTTTTCAGAGAAATTTGATTTATATGCTTTTAAGACATAACTATATGTAATTTTAATTTCCAAATAGATCATGCGTCAGAAGATAAGAGAGGAAGAGTTCACTTTTTTTCTTGTTAACAAAGTACCTCTCTTTGTAAACTACTTTGTGTTTTGCAAAGTACACTCTCATGCATTTATATTTCAAAAAATTGTAGGACTGATAGGAACCTAAGTTAGTTTATGGTTCCCTGTTTCAGTCTTTTGTTTAACATTTCAGTCAAATGATTGTCCACTTTTTTTTTTTTAACATCTTGGAGGTAAGATGAACTAATAGAAAAAATGGAAAGCTCACGATGTCCTGAGGTCGCCCATATCATTTTTAAACAGGTCAAATTTCCAATAAGTTTTTCGGTGTATAATGCCAAAATCTGTTTCCCTGTAGTTTCCAGCCCTACCTAATTCTGCCCTGTGAATCTTGGTGTCATGTGACATCCCTTCTGATAGTTGAAGATTGCTGTCATATTCCCTTGAGTCTTGTCTTCTCTTGGGTGAACAGCTCCATCTAGTTCCTTTAACTGGATCTCCTGTGGCATCATTTTAAATCCTTTCATTATTTCAACATCTCTTCTAAATACTGTTTAATCATTATCCTCCTTTCCTTAAAGTGTGATGCCTTGTGCTTTACAAATGATTGCAGATGTAGTTTAAACTGAGGAGAGAAGAGCAGACTGTCACCTCCCCTACTGAGAATCCTTTTCTAACACTGAAGTTGAAGAAATTCTATGAGCTTTTTGGGTAGTTGTCACAGTGGTTAATACTGAGTTTGCTGTCAACTTAAACATCTTAGTCTTAATTGCTTCCAGAAAAGGCATTATATCCTTCAAATTCTCTTTTCTTTGATTTTGTAGTTAAGGTTTTTTTTTGTTCCCAGTGTACTTGACCTGTTAAAGTTAGTCTTGATAGATTTGCTCCAGTGGTTAAAGCCTGTTACTGTCTTTTTAAATCTTGATTCTGTAATTCACAAAACATTCATTGGGCTTCTGTAGGTGAGACACTGGGTTGTGTCCTGGACATGGAATGAAGAATAAGGTATGGAACCTATGGTCTGTATTAGCTACTTTTTTTTTTTTTTTTTTTTTGAGACAGTGTCTCCCTTTGTTGCCCAGGCTAGAGTGAGTGCCGTGGCGTCAGCCTAGCTCACAGCAACCTCAAACTCCTGGGCTCGAGCAATCCTTCTGCCTCAGCCTCCCAGGTAGCTGGGACTACAGGCATGCGCCACCATGCCCGGCTAATTTTTTATATATATATCAGTTGGCCAAATAATTTCTTTCTATTTATAGTAGAGACGGGGTCTCGCTCTTGCTCAGGCTGGTTTTGAACTCCTGACCTTGAGCAATCCGCCCGCCTCGGCCTCCCAAGAGCTAGGATTACAGGCGTGAGCCACAGCGCCCGGCCTGTATTAGCTACTTTTAAACTTTTGTCATCTGAAGATTTGGTAAGAATACTTTCAATGTTCTCATCAGATCATTGATAAAGACTAAGAGAAAGGAGAGAGAGAGATGGCCATGTACGAAGCTCTGCAGCAAGTTTTGCTATAGTCCAGTGACACAAGGATATGCAGAATCTTAGCCTGGAACTTTTTCAGATTATGTATGAGCCTGAGGCCATCCCCTTCTCTTTCCCCTTGAGTGAGAAACACAGTTATTAATGGAGTGTTGTGCATATTCATGATAATGGAAGTAGATAAGCATAAGACTGATCTCTATGGGCTCCTACCTATTAGACACAAATCTTTTAATAAAATTTAAATAATTTTTCCAGTTTTGCAATTCTTTTCACCATGGCTACATCCGTCATGCCTGAAAAGTTGGCATGAGATGCTTTGTCAAATGCTTGCAGAAGACAAGATACACTGTTTCTGCAGTACTCAGATCTATTAGGAAACCATATGATGTGGTGGAAAGAGACAGGACTTTGAAGTTAGGCTTGGGTTTTTTGTTTTGTTTTGTTTTGTTTTGTTTTTAGGAGACAGGGCTCACTGTCGCCTAGGCTGGAGTGCAGTGGTGTGATCCTAACTCAAGTGATCCTGCCACCTCAGTCTCCCAATTAGCTAGGACCACAGGAGCATGCCACCATGCCCAGCTGTTTTTTTTTTTTAAACTTTTTGTAGAGATAGGGTCTCTCTATTGTCCAGACTAGTCTCGAACACAGGGCCTCAAGTGACCCTCCCCTCAGCCTCCCAAAGTGCTGAGATTATAGATGTGAACCACATGACTGTCCTAGAGTTGGTTTTGAATTGACTCTCACTTCATAGCCATCATGATCTTGCAGGATATGTCTGCAAGTGGTCTCCTTATCTATAAAATGTGGTTATCTCACTCATAGGACTGTTACGAGGATTACATAAACAGCCATCATATGTAAAGCTCCTAGCCTAGTGCCTGGTACATATTTGTTTAATAAATGTTTGCTCTTGAATGAATAGATGGTGCTTGATTTATGTCTGTTTATTTCTTTCATAGTAACAGTTACAAAAGGTAATAGTATTAATTTAACATGAATTATTTTGAGAACCCATGCTATCTGAGAGGTCACTATATTTTAGAATTGCTTATAATTGAGATGTATATTTTAAAAATAAAAAGAATTCACTCTAGAGTTTTATTTAACTGGGATTGACATTTCTGGAATTCACTTTTTACTTTGTTGAAAATTGTGATGTTTGCCATACTAAATTGTTCTTTTTTTCCAGAGCTTCTCCAAGTTTACTGATAATTATGGAGTAATCTTGTAGGTAAAGTCTCTGAACTTTATAGAGTTGCCAAGCTCTCTTGTGTGATTTCTTCACTGATTTGAGCCTTTGACAGAAACAAGAAGGACAATTGCAGTGAGGGAGTTACTGCTATTCTCTGAAATTTATTAAGGCAATAATGTTGAATCTAAACAATTCAATTCAAGAAATGTTTATTTTAGGCCGGTTGCGGTGGCTCATGCCTGTAATCCTAGCACTCTGGGAGGCCAAGGCAGGAGGATTGTTTGAGCTCAGGAGTTTGAGACCAGCCTGAGTAAGAGTGAGATCCAGTCTCTACAAAAAAAAAAAAAAAAAAAAAAAGAAAGAAAGAAATTAGCTAAACAACTAAAATAGAAAAAATTAGCCAGGCATGGTAGCATGTGCCCATAGTTCTAGCTACCCTGGAGGCTGAGACAGGAGGATCACTTGAGCCCAGAAGTTGGAGGTTGCTGTGAGCTAGGCTGATGCCACAGCACTCTAGCCCAGACAAGAGAGTGAGACTCTGTCTCAAAAAAATAAAAATTAAAAAAAAAGGGAAATGTTTATTTTATACCTGTTATATGTCAAACATTATACTAGCTGAGGAATATAAAGATGAGTAAGGTACTTTAACTATCAGTTACCTTTATTCTTAAAGGATTGTGCCATTTTGGTCATAACCACTTCTTTGGTATGTCTTTATATTTGTGCCTCTGGGTGAGGTATCTGTTTTTTTTTGTTGGAGGTGCTTATTGATGATTATGCACTGTAATTTAGGTACCTTCTATCACTTTTGACTAATTTCCTCTGAAAAAAATAACTTTTATAATTAGAACCAACAGCCCTCTTCTCTTTCAAAGTTCTAAATTGTAGAACTCTACCTGCCTCCTGAAGTTTATGATAGATGCATGATGTGATTAGCAAAGTAGTGGTGTAAGGTTGGCTGGGCAGGTAGTATCCTGATAGTTTGATAAACTGAAGGAAACTAAGACATGGATTAAATTTCCCAGGTCTCACAAATAGAAATGGTTTACCATTTTTTTTCTTCAGCCAAGTCTACTACTACTTTTTGTTTTTTTTAATACATCTCCTGAGTAAGACTTGGCATTCAGATTCTAGCAGTGATTATACAATTTTTGTCATAGTCTCTTGTCTGGGAATCTTGGTTTGTTTGTAAGATTAATATTTTGAGTGTCTGAAGTATCTTCTAACTAGCTCTGAAAGCCAAATCACTGTTGATTTAGGCAATTTATTACAATATTTTTATACAGTTCAGTAGTTAATCTTTTTTTAAATCTGTTTTTCCCCTTAGTATTTTACTGGATACACATAGACTTTAGAAGGCTGAGTGATTTTATTTTCTGAAGAGTTTTTCTGAATTGTGGCCACGAATTTCTAATATATAAGCATTCCATATCTGACTGCCATTTTCTGCTTTGTGCTTTGAGGTACTTCTTAGAAGTGACTTTTTGCCTTTCCTTTTGAAACTTTATTTGGAATCTAAACTGATTTAGACTCTAAACTGATTATAATACCTTAGTTTCTTAGTTTTAGAAACTAAGAACAGGAAATGTAGAAATATTCAAGCACTCAGCTTGATTTTCTGATAGCTGATTTTTATTGCCTTGCTACAGAGGGCTAATTTTATAAATTATTTTCTTGAATCCTATCATATCTGGAAGTGGTAATAGGTACTTTAAATACTTAAGTCTGCACTGGTGTTAGTGACTAGCAAAAATAATATAACTAGTTATATATATGTATATGTGCAAACATGCATATGTGCACACACAGACATACACTTCTATTAAGGAAAGTCTGTTGGAATTTAATAGATACTAAAGACAAGAAGTATTTGTTTACAGTTCAGTTACTATGTTGTTTTCAACTAATGTGTTGTAGTTATAAAATGCTGCTTTAGGTATTTTTGCTTTGCTAGTGTGATAGTTAACAAGCACAGCAAATGATCTGGCTAACAATGAACAAAAAAATTGATACATTAAAAAAAGACTTTCATTTGGCAGATATAATTTATCTTATTATTTCTCTCATTCTTATTTTTTAAACAAAATTTTTTGTTTTGCACTATGTTTTTGGATAGGATGTGTAAATAAGCATCAGATACAAATGACAAATGATAGCTGAGTTAATAAGATCATTAATTTTTTTAATACTCCTAAAGTTTGGAATGAAGTCATTGAAATTAAAAGTAGTGGTGCTGTATTTTAGGATTTGGAGGAGTAGGCTGGAAAATGTGCCATTAATTTGGTCCTTGTTACTTCATGCCTACCGTGAGAATATTCTGGGAGGTGAGCTGGTGTCTAGGAACACTTACTGCCCAAGGGGAGGAGTGCCAGATTAAGAAATGTGTGTATGTTCTAGAATAGCAGCTTTGTGCAATGGCAAAAGCATTGTCGAGTCAGACAGGCTTCAACCCACTGCAGCACCTGGCTGAGTTGTCGGATTTAAAGAATCTCACATTCTCAACTATAAAATAGGGGGCTAATGACCTGCTTCACAAAGTTGTTGCAAACATTATATGAGATAGCCTAAGCACAGTGCTTGACACATAGTTTGTACTTTTTTCCTCTCTTCCTATAGTCCTTGAACTTTTGAATTGCTATTGTTTAATGTCTCCCCCGAACCCTCCTTTTGTATTGGTTCTTTACTGAGATGTTGCCAGACACTTATAAATCTCTTGTAAGTATGTGGAAATTGTTTTGGGTATGTGCATGTGAGTAGTTTTTATTTTTTGAGAGTGAGTAGGTCATGACTTTTTTCAGATTCTTAAAGAAATTCATGATTACTTCCTTCTCCCATCCTCACTACCATGTGTCAGAATTAAAAACCACTGCCTCAGAGTAAGTATTATCACCACTAATGGTATCTCAGTAGTCTGGCCAAATTAAGTGAGCCTGATAGAGATTATTAAAAAAGAAGAAAAATTTCAGCCTTTTGATTTTTTGCTGCTATCTTGATGTTACTTATGTTAAGTTTTTCAACTTTATCCTCAAATATGATTGTATTTTTTAAAAACAATTTTTGCTGTTGATGAAATGTAAATGTTAAAAACTTAGGATATATAGAAAATGAGATGATTTATAATACTTAAGTGAGTAGGGCTTAAGTTTTTCATTATGAAAGGAAAAAAGATTTAGGAGGGATCCCTTGATCATATATATACTTTACTGGTGTATCACATATTTGAGTTAAAATAATTTGGTTTATAAGGAAACTTTTAGAAGCACATCTCACATAAATTGAGTTATACCTATATTGTTTTACCTGGGTACACTGTAAGTGTACAATAACAATATTTTAGTGTCTGTTATGGACAGGGATACTATGATTTTCCCCACTGCTTCTACTGGAGAAGTGTTGGAGAGCTCAGATCTCAGTCAAGGAGGTACCATACCATAATGGTTATGATTCATGTCTGGAGCCAGACTTACTAGGTTTCAAATCTCACTCTGTCACTTACTTTGTAACCTTGGGCAAGATACTTACCCTCCTTGTGTCTCAGTTTTTACATCTGTAATACTTGGGTAATAATTATAGCTGATTCAGTAGGGTGCTACTGACATCTGTGAATTAAATGAGGTTTTGGCGTTTTGTATTTTTTTTTTTTTTGCAACATTATTACACACGACTAAATGAGTTAATATTTGAAAAGTTTTTAGAACATAGCCTGTTTAATTGTAAGCACTGTGAAAGTATTAAGTAAAAGTATGTAATCTAGTTAACAGAATACTTATACCCATGAAAAGATAACTTAAACTACAAGAGGGACATGCAGATTAGCTTCCCCCAAATTGTTCAGGATAGAGAAATTTAATGTGGATTGTATATGTAGTATAAGAAAAGTTGAAAATTCAAGGAAGAAGAATATAGGTCATAAGCTGGATTTGGGTAGGTGGAATTCAGATAGAAAATAAAATATAGACCCAAATTAGAGGAGAATTTTATGAACAGAAAAATTGGAGGGAATGTAAATAGGCCATATATTAATATGTTAGAGTATAAGTAAAGAAATATTGTAAGCTATCTAAGGAAGACAGATGTGGACAAATTATGGAGGTCTTTGGACACAAAGATAAATAAGGCTTTGGGACTCACATTTGTAGATGAGGGCTCCCCAACTTTTATAAAGGAGAACTTTTGAATGATTTTGTAAAAAGTGCTTAGCACAATAATTGGCAGAAAATAGGCATTCAGTAAATGCTAGCTAGTATTAGCAGCAGTAGTAGAAATGGTTGTGCAGTATTTTACTACATGGATGAACCATATTTGTGTATTTTTAAGTAATTACCTATTGATGAACACTTAGGTTATTTCATTTTTTTTCCTTATAATCAATGCTATGATAAGCACTCTTTCCATAAAATTGTTTTGTATATCCATGATTCCCAAGGAGAGGCTTAATATTGTCCTTTAAACTTACCATACGGGGGTGGTGGTAAGTTTCAGATGGGATGGTAGAAAGGAAATTAGGAAGCTTTACCAGCTCTAATGTATTCCCTTCTGCTGAAAAATTCCCACATTGCTTGTGACAAAAAGGTTATGGTATTAGCTGCCAGCAGGGATCTTGTTCAAGCACATTTATTAAAAATGATAACTTATTGTGGAACCTTCCTATGAGTTGTAAGATTTTTTTTTCTTTTTTTTTGAGACAGAGTCTCACTTTGTTGCCCAAGCTAGAGTGAGTGCTGTGGCGTCAGCCTAGCTCACAGTAACCTCAAACTCCTGGGCTCAAGCAATCCTGCTGCCTCAGCCTCTCAAGTAGCTGAGACTACAGGCATGTACCACCATGCCTGGCCAATTTTTTCTATATGTATTAGTTGCCAATTAATTTCTTTCTCTGTATAGTAGAGACGTGGGTCTCACTCTTGCTTAGGCTGTTTCGAACTCCTGACCTCGAGCTAACCACCTGCCTCAGCCTCCCAGAGTGTTAGGATTACAGGCGTGGGCGACTTCCGGGGCCCCCGCTCTTGGGGCCCCAGAACCTCGTCCATAAAAAAAAAAAAAAAAAAAAAAAAAAAAAAAAAAACAAGGATTACAGGCGTGAGCCACCACGCCTGGCAAGATTTTTTTTCTAACAGGGAAGCTTTAGGAAGATAATTTGGCATGCAGAGCAGAGTGTGAGGTAAGACCAGAGGTGTTTACATTACAACATAATGTAGGACCAGTAGTAGTAGAATTCCAGAGGAAATATGAAGATTAGGCTTTGTAGGTTTTGAAGGAATATGTACTGACAAGGGAGGAAGAAGATATTTCTAAGGTTCTAAATTTTAGTGACTGGGAGAATGTGATCAAAATGTTAATGTTGGAATGGAAAACCAATTCTGGAGGGAGATGAGTTCAATTTTAAATATGTTTGAAACGAGAGGCATTAAAGTTGACCTATCCATTACATAGCTGAATAAGATTCAGATTTTGATTTTCTTCAATATGGCATTGATACTGAAACCATGAAAATGATTGGGTTCAAATAAATTACACGGTTAGTAATTGGCAAAGCTGAGATTCAAATCCGAAGTTCTGCTCCAAAGTTGATGTTTTTAGCTCCTATACTATAATGAGATTGTTGTCATAATGTATTTTTGATTTTCTCATTTTCCAAATTGTTTCTGTTGCTGTTTTGTCATTTAATTTATTTTTTACCCTTTTCTTTACAATTTTTATTTAATAAAATATCTTGAATATGGCTTGGGCCTTGAAGGCAAACATTCTGTATTTGATCCTAGCTCTGCCATTTATATCTACCTGTGACCTCCTTAGTTAATTACTGCATCCAGTGCCTTTTCTTAGTTCCAGTTTTCCTTGGTGTGCCCACAGCAAAAAGTGCTTCCTGAAATCTAGGTTTCTTCTTCAGTAATTCACTCTTGTAGCCTTTTCTCATTTTTACCTTCCTTCTTTGTACTTTCTTCTACAAAGATATACCTACCTATGACTATCTCTATATATATCTCTGAATTCAGCTTTCGATTCCTTTTTTTTTTTTTTTTTTTTTTTGCGACAGAGTCTCACTTTGTTGTCCAGGCTACAGTGAGTGCCGTGGCGTCAGCCTAGCTCACAGCAACCTCAAACTCCTGGGCTTGAGTGATCCTTCTGCCTCAGCCTCCCGAGTAGCTGGGACTACAGGCATGCGCCACCATGCCCGGCTAATTTTTTATATATATATCAGTTGGCCAATTAATTTCTTTCTATTTATAGTAGAGACGGGGTCTTGCTCTTGCTCAGGCTGGTTTTGAACTCCTGACCTTGAGCAATCCGCCCGCCTCGGCCTCCCAAGAGCTAGGATTACAGGCGTGAGCCACAGCGCCCGGCCTCGATTCCTTTTTTAAGCATGTCAGGTAACTCTGGATTCTGAGTATATGTCCTCTCAATAACTTTTTTTTTTTTTGAGACAGTCTCTGTCACCCCAGCTAGAGTGCAGTAGTGTCATCTATAGTTTAGTTTACTGCAACCCTAAACTCCTGGGCTCAAGTGATCCTCCTGCCTCAGCCTCTCAAGTAGGTGGGCACCACCACACCTGGCTAATTTTCCTATTTTTGCAGAGATGGAATCTCACTCTTGCTCAGGCTAGTCTCGAACTCCTGACCTCAAGCAGTCAGTCCTCCGACCTCGCTCTTCAGTAACTCTTGATTCTGTTTTCTCTTTCCTATCTTCATTGTCTTAGTTTTTGTTTCTTTCCAACAGCCTGCTTTCTCCCAGGTCTAGTCCTGTCCTTTCTAGTTCAGCCTCCCCTCCTATCCCAGAGTCATTTTCCTGAAAATATGTATCTTCTATTTTTCCCCATTGCTTAAAACCCTTCAGTGATACTCCATTGTCAGTATTACTATTTCTTGACAGCCATTCCTTAGGATGAATTAGGTATTTCTCTAGGGAAAAAGAGGTCAAATGAGTTTGAGAAATGCTTGTATACAAGCTGTTAGCCAGCCTTCCTTTGGGCAGAATTTTGATGTGCTAATGTGCATTGTGAATGTACAAAGAGCAATATATAGCATTTCCCAAATATACTTGATCGTAGTATGTATATATGTTTTTCAATACATGTCTTGTGTATTATATACATGTCTCTGAATAGGTTTTATTAAGACCCACAAGGTAAAGTGTATACTTTTAGACATGGAATTCTAGGACCTTTTTGATTCACCCTTCGCCTGTCTATGTAGTCTCATCTCTGGCATTGACCATACCAACTTGGAGTTCCCCATTGGGTGGGGTCATATATTTTATGCTTCAGTGGCTTCACCCATCTGTCAGAAAAAAACCCTACTATTCCTAAAGGGGAAATCATTACCTTTTCTCTGAAGCCACCTTTGACTCATCCAGACAATCATTACATTGCCTTTCTCAGCACTCTTTTTACAGTGTGACAAGACTCTCCATTTTAGCAATTATCATATGGAATTGTAATTCTCTTTACATTTTATTTCTCTAATATAGAGTATAAGCTCCTTGAAAGCTGGAACCACATCCTTTCATATCTGTGACATTAGTACTTATCACAGTTATTAAATATATTTTAAACAATTGAGTTATAAAATAATTTCAAGCCGGGTGCAATGGCTCACGCCTGTAAGCTCAGCAACTTGAGTGGCCAAGGCGGCAGGATCACTTGAGGCTAGGAGTTCAAGACCAGCCTGAGCAACATAGCAAGACCTCTAAAACAATTTTTTTACATAATTAGCTGGGCATGGTGGTCCTAGTTGCTTGGGAGGCTGGGGCAGAAGGATTGATTAAGCCCAGGAATTCAAGGTTTCAGTGAGCTGTGATCTCTCCACTGTACTCCAGCCTGAGTAACAGTGTAAGGTCCCATCTCTAAGAAAAAAAAATAATTGCAGAACCATTTTGAATAATACTGATATTCATTACAGTAAGTAAACACTTCCTTTATCTTAGAAATCTGTTAAACTCTATTTTTTCCCACATGTGTAGGGGAAAAACTAAGAAAAAGTACTTAGTATTTCCTGTTTATTTTTTATAACTTGTGTTCATAAAACAAGGTTTTTTAAGATGAAAATGTAAATAATGTTCTGTCTTTAATGAAAATGTTTGATCATTAATTTAAAACTAAATAATTACTTTTTCAGATAAGTTTTACCTTTAGATGTTTCACTGATCTATATTTGTTAGGATAAGGAACATTTTATATGAAACATTGTTTAATGTATATTTCTCTTCTTAGGCATCATTCTTAACAAAGAAGTTAAATATTGGCGGGAAAAGAGTAAACCTTGCCATATGGGTAAGTTAATCTTTTCAACTAAATAAGTAGAGGCCTTTACCTGTTCTTGATGTTGTAATAACAAATTGACTCAAGGAATAGGAATTGAATTTCTAATTTTTTTAAGTTAACTGAAGGCTATTCAAAATTTTTTTTTAATAAAAAGAATTTCTGGCCGGGCCTGGTGGCTCACACCTATAATCCTAGCACTCAGGCCAAGCCGGGAGGATTGCTCAAGGTCAGGAGTTCAAAACCAGCCTGACCAAGAGTGAGACCCTATCTCTACTAAAAATAGAGAAATTAATTAGCCAACTAAAAATATATATTAAAAAATTAGTTGGGCATGGTGGCGCATGCCTGTAGTCACAGCTACTCAGGAGGATGAGGCAGGAGGATGGCTTGAGCCCAGGAGTTTGAGGTTGCTGTGAGCTAGGCTGACGCCATGGCACTCTAGCCTGGGCAGCAGAGTGAGACTCTGTCTCAAAAATAAATAAATAAAAATAATTTCCTAAAATTTGGTAAATTTGGAATACAATTGTATATTTGAATATTGTTGTTATAACTTTTCAACTAGAGAAGGGTCAATTCAAAGGGATTCCACTTCAGAGAGAGGATAGGGTGATTTGCAGATGGTTCTAGTGTGTGCTCTGTTTCCCTGTCTCTTCTCCTTGTGTGGGGAACCTAAAATTTAGGGCAGGATCTGTTCCTGGCTTATAATGTGGTGTTGGCCATTCTGACCCTCTGCTAACTTACTGGTTTTTTAGTGGGAGTGAGGAGGTTGATGAGAAGAGGAGGGTTGGGAGGGAGAAAATAGCTTTTGTATATCAGCAAAACATTACCTATTGGTTATAACTTGATTTGAATTTTTTTTTTAGGTAACTTGTTTTGTTTCTTTTAACAGTGTTTTGGGGTTATCTGTGACCTTATGCCCTACTTTCCAATTAATCAAAAATTCATTGTAATTGCAGTAGCAGATGCATATTTTTCTTCTAATCTAATAAGCATTTGTTACTTTATTTAGGATACAGCAGGTCAAGAGAGATTCCATGCGTTGGGCCCAATTTACTACAGAGATTCAAATGGAGCTATTTTAGTTTATGACATAACAGATGAAGATTCTTTTCAGAAGGTATTCCGTTTACTTTATGGGTAGATGATTTAATCAGAAAAACACTGATTTTCCAAGTTTTCATTAATATACCTTTGTTCACTAATGTGATTTGTTTTTAAAAGTAAAGTATGCGGTTTGTACATATATGGGTCACTCATTTTTTTTTTTTCATTTTTTAATATAGTATTTAACTCATATTCATGTTAGAGTAATTGGGTTATTGCATGGCTTTCTCAAATATTAAGAAAGGGAATTAATTAGAGTTAAGCTTCAGAAAAATATAGGGCTTTGTTTCTCCCTCTTAAAGAAAAACCACCCACATTTCTTTGATTCCATATATTGGATACCTGAAACCTTGGTGTGGTTGCACAGGCTCCCTTTTTATGAACAGAAAAATGGGAGAGCAAGATCAAGTTAACGAGGCGGGAGGATTGCTTGAGCTCAGGAGTTCGATCCTAGCCTGAGCAAGAGTGAGACCTTGTTTCTAATAAACATACAAAAATTTATCTGGGCACCTAAAAATAGGAAAAAAAAAAAAAAATTAGCCGGGCATGGTGGTGTGCACCTTTAGTCACAGCTACTCGGGAGGCTGAGGCCAGGAGGATTGCTTGAGCCCAAGAGTTTGAGGTTGCTGTGAGCTAAGCTGATGCCACAGTACTCTAGCCAAGGTGACAGAGCAAGACTCTGTCTCAAAAAAATCAATTTTAAGCTCTTTATCCTGGAAGATATAATATAAATTTTAGAAGGACAATCTAGGTTATGTCATATTTTAGATAGAGTTCCTTCATTGTTTATTCATCTTCAAACATACATCACAAATACAGGGTTTTTTAAATTGCTTGGGACCAAAAATGAGTTACCATTTAACTTAACTTTGAATTCTCTTTGTAATTAGGATGGGTTACTTATTTGACCTTTCCTCCTAAAACCTTTCTTGGAATAAATTTGTTAGTAATGTGTAACCAAAGCTTTTCTTGCCTTTAGTTACGGGGTGTCTTCTTGTATAAATTACTTGCCATTTTAGTTTAGTTTTTGTTTTTCTCTTAATTCCCTACCCCCCCCCCCGCCCAACCCCCATGTAAATCTGATGGAGCAGATATACAAGTTAGCCCTTGGACTATTAATGATGTCCAAGGAGTAAAAAAATGAAGCATTAGGTAGATTGCAGATACAATAATAATTAAAAGTTATTTTGAGGCTGCTGTTTGGTGTTATTTGCTATCTCCTCTTGGCTTTTTGCATAAAAAGAAATAGTTTAAGTATTTTATTGATTAAGAGAATTAGGTCTTTTAGATTGGAAAGTGGCCAGTTATCTATTGCTACATAATGAAACACACAAAACTTGGTGGATTAAAACAACAATTTATTATTTCTTATGATTCTGTGGGTTGGCCTGGCAGGTCCTCTGCTCTATGTGGTGTCAGTGGAGTTATTCGTGCAGTTGCAGTGAAATGGGAGTTTGACTGGGGCTAGAATGTCTAAGAAGGCCTGGTTCTCCTCCATATGGCCCCTCACTACTGGTGTCTTATTCTCCATTACTCTCTCCATTTGTTCTCTCATTATTCTGTATGCCAGCCTGAATCCCAAGAGTTAAAAGCAGAAGCTACCAGACCTTTTTACAGCTGAAGTCTGGGACATGCACAGCATTACTTCTGCCACATTTTCTTGGTCAAAGCAAGTTACAAGGCCAGCTCAATTCAAAGGTTGGGGAATTCAGCTCTACCACTTGATGGGAGGATTGACAAAGAATATGTCACCATCTTTAATTTACCACAAAATCTATGAGAGTAAGGAATAAGATACCTATGGAGAGATACCTAATTGGAGATGAATAACATTTTTAAAAATATTGGTTAGATTAGTAGGTTGTTATATTATTACATGTACAGGAATAATACATGACTGAATTCCGGTGTGTTTCTTTTGAGGCGATGAGGATGTACATACTATGTCAGTACTGTCAAATTTTTCTTATGTGAAATCAAGGGTGGAAGTTAAATGCTTTGAAAACTTTATACATGTATGTTAATGAAACAAAAAGATGGGGCTGTACCAAGAAAAATGTAGTTCAGTGCTGTTACAAAGATAAGGTGGTGATAATAATTACCTTTGCTTTTATAAGGATTTGAGATTTACTAAAGACAGTTCCTCTGCATTCTTGCAGAGGATAGGAATGTGGAGCTGTCACATTTGTATCATAGGACACAGTAAGTGCATACCACATATCTAATGTAGTTCTTGTAATTTATAGATGTGTGTGTATTTTTTTTGGAAGGTATTTAAGTTCTAGGTAATTTGCTTACATACAGATTGACTTCCATTGCAAAAAAATGAAAGCAGGTGTCCCAATTTTTTATGTTATATTATTATAATCAACATATTTAAAATCATGAGTTTAAAAGATTAATTTACTTAATTTTAGTTTACTTCAACTGTGCCTACTGATATGCTTCATTCATAGTGGAGAATCCGTTTGTAACAGAAACCATTGTACACCAGTGATTCTCCATGAAGGGATAGCAGTGTCTGGGGAGATCTTGTCCCAGATTTTGTCACAACTGGAGGGGGCTACTGGTATCTAATGGGTCGGAGGCCAGGGATACTGCTAAACATCATACATTGCACAGGATAGTCTTCCACACGGAGAATTATTTGAGCCATGATGTCAGTACTGCCAAGATTGAAAAACTCAGTCATATACTAAATAATGAAAATTTGTTTTGCCACTCTTGTTTTTGGTGCCCATGCATCTTTTTTGTTGTTGTTGTTAAGCGTATGGCACAGAAACCCCTGTATCCTCTGTGTAGGAACCAAATAGGATACAAATCGGGTACAAAAAGACTATTTTTAGTCCATTTGTTCTTGACTGCAGAGTGATACTATATAAGCATCTATTATCAGAGGCTGGGGTTGACATGTTTTTGCTCTGGTGCATAGCTTTGCTTGGATCTGTGGAAGATTGATGAAAATTTGTATTAGAGGTGCTTCTGTGTATACCCATATGTAGATATATAGAGAGATTCTTTCATGTGTTTATATGTATGTGGTTTGCAATATATGGCAGTATTAGCAGTCCCCAACCTTTTTGGCATCAGGGACTAATTTCATGGAAGACAATTTTTCCATGGACCAGGGGGTGGGTGGAGGCAGAGCTCAGGCAGTGATGTGAGCAATAGGGAGCAGCTGTAAATACAGATGACACTTTGCTTACTTGCCTCCTGCTGTGCACCTGCCTCTCCCCAACCCCCAAGTTTCATGGAAGACAATTTTTCCACGGGGTCAGGGGTGGGCAGAGCTCCGCAGCCTGGTCCCTGACAGGCCACAGATAGTCTGTGGTCTAGGGGTTGGGCACCATAGCAATAAATGATCTTTCAGTGATTAATTTCTAGTGATAACTAAATATATGGGCTGTTAGACAAAATTCTGAGTTATTTTTGACAATGTTGCTTTTTTGAGTGTTATAGTAGTAATTCTAACAGGATTTATTTTAATATTTGCTCTTTTGTACACACAGGTAAAAAACTGGGTCAAAGAATTACGGAAAATGTTGGGAAATGAAATCTGTTTATGTATAGTTGGTAAGCATCATTACTCTTTTTGAAAAGGTCCTTTGTTTCCTTAATGTTTTAGCAAAGATGTAATAAACAAGTAATTTTTGTTGTAAATTTATATGAGAAAGGAAGAAGAAATATTTAAATATTTTAGATTAATTTAGGATTTGGCAGCAATTTTCCAGGAGATTCAAACTCTATACTTGAAGGCATGCTTTGGGGAGCAAGTGGGGAACTAACTGCTTGAGGCCTCAAGTTCGCCAGCCTTGCTTCAATCCGACATTTATTTTTTCACTGTAAAATTTTGTTTAGAAAAAAAAGAGTTTAGAAACTATTTTAAAATAAAATTAAAGCCAGTGTTGTTGTTCTATACATTTAACTATACACATTAATGTAAAGGACAGATTTTTCTGCAATGATACAAGTAGATCATGATCCTAGGGTAGAGGAATATTCTTAGTGAGATAAAGGAACTCTAGAACTCACTCTCGGACTTCTGGAATTTCTGTTTGGTTCCCTTTTTCTGTAGATTATAATTTCTTCATGAACATATCTCAGTTTGGGGGGAAAAAAGGAAAAATAGATTATTATTTCTATAATTATTGAGCAATAAAAGTATAATAAACACTGTCCTTGTACACTCCATAGACATTATCTCATGTAATCCTCATAACCTTCTGAGGGCTTTATAGAGGAAGCTGAGTCCTGGAGATACTTAATAACTTGCCCAATATCAGGCAGCTATGAGAGACTAGATTTGAATTGAAGTCATACTGACTCCTATGCTTATGATATTAATCTTCATGATGTGTAACCTCATGTTGTTTTCCCTCTTCCTTTCTACATGGCTGATAATAGTAAGAACGACCTGGGAGAAGCCAAGATAGTTTTAGTGGAGGACAAAGATAGTATTTGCAGAAATGAAAGAACAGAATGGTTACCATGGGGAAATCCTGCTTTTAGCCTTAAGATTTTTTTTTTTTTAACTTGGGTTAACATTTCTTATATCTTGTCACCATTAGACTGATAACTTTATAGCCCCAGATTATGGTGTAAGTCTGAGAAAAGAGGCCAAGGAGATGATTTCCCCTGCTGTTTGGTCTAGGTGCTAGATGGTAGGCTAGATAGCAGGAATATTTCATAATTTTGACAGTCCATTTACCATTGTTCCTAAACTTGGCTATTATTAAGATAACCTGGAAAACTTTAAAATATTTTAAAATATTTTCTCAGGCCTCATTCCAAATAGATTAAATCAGAATCTTTATGGTTGGGGCTAGGAATTAATTCTCTCTTTTCACCCTACCTTCATTCCTTCCACAAATTTTTTTTTTTTTTTTTGGCAACAATACACCTTCACACAAATATTTTTGAGTGGCTCCTTTGTGCTAGGTACTGTGCTTTTAATTCTGATTTAGTCTATATTCATGATGGTGTTTGGGAACAACTTTATTCTGGCACAATTCAAGATTCTCATTCAGATCATCATGTTACTATTGTATGAAGAGTTGTTGTGACTCTTGTTATCAGGACACTACTTTTTTTTTTTAACTCATTTTGACAGTTTTCACTTCACATTTATCTAAAATAATATTCCCTGTAACTATTACTGATTTTTGAAAGTGAACTTTTTATTGAAATATGTACAGGAAACTATATAAATAAATCTTTAATAACAACATTATTTTCACAAAATGAAAATTTCACAGAGTGTAATGTAAGGAGTACCCTAGAAGGCCACTTGCCATTCTTTCTCATCCCAACACTATCATGGTTGCCTTCCCCTCACCATTCCCTACCCCCAATCACTATCCTGACTTTTAACTGCACGAATTAGTTTTGTTTTGAATTTTACATAGATGGAATCATATGGTATAAACTCTTTTGTGTCTGGCTTTTTTGGCTTTACATTGTGTTTACAAGATTCCTTTATGTTGTTGTATATAGTTGTAGTTCACATTTTATTCTCTTTTGCTGTCTAATACTTTATGAATATTCCACAGTTTATCCATTTTGCTATTGATGGACATTTGCATTATTTTTTTCCACTTGATTTTTATTTTATACTCTGTAGCAGTTCAGTGTTTATTCTGTCTTCTGTTTTATTAATAACTTTGAAATAATACTATTACCTCACAGGATTGTGATGAAGATTATATAATGATTTGAAAAACACTTGGCATAGAGAAAGGCATTTGATAAGTATTTATTTATCCCATTCTCTTTACATAAGGTAACCCTTCAAGCATTTGAAGCCTATTTGAACAGTTCTCCTGAAGTCTTACATTCTCTGGTTGTTAAACCAATTTTCATGCGGCCTGCCTTCCAGATGTTTTCATCATTCTGATCATTTTCTCCTAGATTTATTCCAGTGTATTACTGTGTCTCCTACACTTGGAAATAAACACCAGAGTCCAAATGTTGTTGAGTATATATGCTTAGAGTTTCCCCCTCCCTCTTTTTAATCCTTGCACTGTCCTTTGATCAAGATTGCATAAACTTTTTAGTAGACATGTCAACTCATAGTCTCTTTTACATAGATTATAGTTAACAAAAATTGGAAGTCTTTTTTATAAGTATTGCTGCTCGGTCAGGTTTTTCCCAGCCTGTTTTTGTGTATTATAATTAAGTTATTTAAACCTAGATGTAGAAATTTCAACTTGTCATATGTTCTCAAATCTTACAGTCTACTAGCTTTTTCATATGTAAATTGAATACTTAACCTTCTGGGTCCTTATGTAAGCCACTGATAACCATGTGTTACCCAGTAACACAGTCTTGCCTATGGCTGCTTTACTTGCTAGTGTTCTCCATCTAGCCTGTCCTCAACAATTATATGTTTATTAAACAAATATTTATTATTAATCATAGTTACCATTTATTGAGTGCCAGGCACTGTTCTAGGAACTACACATTTGTTATTTCATTTAAGCCTCCTAGCAATGCTGAGAGGAAGACCATTTCCATTTTACAGATGAGGAAATGGGCTTAGAGAGCTTGATACTTCTCAAAGTCACATAGCTAGTTAGAGGTAGACCTGGGATTTTAACTCATGTCTGCCTGCCACGTCAAGCCCATATCCTTAATAAGCACTATATATTACTAAGTACCAGGCTTTGGGACTGGTATAATGAATAAATAAAATAGATATGGTCCTTGTGCTTCCAGAGCTGCTTGTGTAGAGACAAAGAGAAAAACAAGCTACTACTTATATTACGATAAATGTAATGAAAGGGGAAGTGTGGAGTGGAGTGCTGTGAGAGCTCAAAAACCAACCTAACTATTAATAGGTTGGGGGAGTTGGGGGAGATTTCTTAGAATGAATGTTGGATAAACTAAGTTAACTAGGTGAAGCCAGTGGGTGGTGGTAGAAAGTGTATTACCTATCATGGACTTTAATTCTTTTATAACAATCTTTGTTTTCTATTTGATCCTTCACTATAATGAATATGGCTGATGTTAATAACTGCTCTTTATTGAGCATGAATTATATACTAGGCCTTTTACATATATCTTATTTTCACAGCAACCCTGCAAGGTTTGTTAGCTACATTTGCATGAGGTGAGAGTAAGAGTTCAGTAATTTGCCCAAAATCTTATGAAATGAGCCAGGTCTTAAAAACAAAATTTATTAGATTTAAAAGCTTTTTGAGAGCTTCTTTCCACTATGCCTCACAACCATCCAGTTTAAGCAAAATATGATTCTAGCTCTGTATCATGTTAGGTCATCTATCCTTAGCAGTGGGCAAATTCCCTTCTGTGTTCTTAATTCAAATGTCTATTAAAGATGATAAAGTTTTTACTGTTCTTAAAGGGTAAGCTTTCCCCTTCCCTCTCTGATATCCTCAACCTATTTGTGTGTTGTTGTTTTTTTTTTAATCCTTTATAGTACTATACTCTCAAGCAGGTGCTTACTTTGGTGCTTGTCCTTGTTTCAGATGTTTTAAGCCTATCAGAAAGTTCCCTGTGTAGCTGCACAATAGTATTGAAGCAGATATGAGCCTCCCTTAGCTGTGTTGCTTTTGAAAAAAATATAGGTCCTAAAAGGTTCTTGAGCTTGGAAAGATAACAGTCACTAACAGGTCAGTTTTCTGCAACATTTTTGTATTGTCAAGCCATTGTGAACACTTGATTCTTCAAAGTAGTAGTTATTTGGTAGAGGGATTTACAATTTTTAAAATTTAAAATACTAATTATGTTTTTAAATAGCTATTTTAATGACTTGATTTATTAAAATTAGTCAGGTTTAAAATACTTTAAGTAATAAAGCAATGTCTGAATAATTTTTCCTAAATGTTCATTTGAGACTACAGTAAGGTAGTTACCTACTTTTCCTATCCTCACTCTTTTTACAGGTGATGTAAAAAGATGTTTATTGATGATTATGGTGTAATTTGGAAAACAGGCATTAAAAATTTAGAAGAAAAATTTCATAGGATTTTAGTTAATTGGAACCAATTAATTGCTATCTGTAGGAGACAGATACCCAGTTTTTCCTTTTTAGAGGCAGAATTTTGTGCTTGTCTGTTGGAGCCTCTGGCCACCAGGTGGTGCTTTTTGCATTCTTTGCAAAATAAAATAGCTTGTTCCTCTGGTTACTGTCAGGTATATTGTTTATAATATTTAGCAAATTAAAAATTTTAGTGACAAATATAATGTAGGAAATTAGAACTAATATGAAACTTCTTGCTGAGGGGGACAGAGAATTGTTCAAAGAAGGAAGAGTTTGTTACTGAATTTGTTGGTACCCACTGAGCTTTACTGTCGTCTACCTCCCTCCCTCTCATCCTTAGATTATAGTGGCAAATAGTTTTTTGCAGCTGCCAGCAATTAGGTGGTCAGATTACTTGAGATCCTCCATATGCAGAACCTGTAGACTTGTACTTCTCAGTGCTGAACATTGTATCTTTCATTGGGTACTTACTTCAGTGCTTTATCTGAAATTGTCTTCTAGACTATATAAGATCCCAGGAAAAACATGACCTTATTTATAAGGTTTCTTTCCCCCTCCCCCCGCCCCAAAAGTCGTAACAGAATAAATGAAAGTATTTGTTGGAAATGTATTTCCGTAGGGTATTTTTTCCTGTTCCTATCTGTTGTTTCCATTACCTGTAGCACTCTGTGTCCAGCCAACTCATCTTGACTTCTGTCCTGTATTCAAGGAAAATATCTGCATTTTGCAGTTTCCTCATTTTTGTTTTGATGACTCTTTAGCGTGATCTCAGCTTGGTTCCGTTGTTTAAGGAGAGCTAACCTTATTTTTAATAATTTTAAATCTGTATGATATGTATATATTAAGTTCTAATAATAAGTCACTAAAATTGTTTTTTAAACAAATAGTACAGTTTTGTCCCCTGTGGTGGTGGAGTACTTAAAAACCCATACATTTTAATTCTTACTTTAACCAGTTTATATCATCTGGGAAACCAAAATTCTCTTAGGGTCCAAGAGGCTAGCCTAATATATTTTAGTAAACACTAAGATAGCCATACTTGATTATTGACTGGCTTTAAGTTGATTGGGGACTATAGAGAATTTTGCTCTAACTTTTGACCATTTATACTTGGCTAAGAATCATAGGTTTATCCCTAGATTCTGTAGGGAATCTTAGTTCCTGGCATACCCTAAATCCAAGAGTGCCCATCTCTTTGGAAAAGTTTTCTTGGACCGAAACTGCAGCTTCAGGAAGGATATGTATTGAGCCATGTGAGGGAAGATGAGGCATGATCAACAGTCACATAATAGGGGTTAACTTTATGGTTTCAAGATATTCACAAGTCTGATGGGGATTTGTATTATTTTTTACAGGTAATTGAAATGGCAGTTATATATTTAGAATTGGCTTAATTTTATTATAAAAATGAATCAATATTAAACATTAGTATTTACTTTTTTCAAATTAGGTAATAAAATAGACTTGGAAAAGGAGAGACATGTTTCTATTCAAGAAGCAGAATCGTAAGTGTCATTTCCCCCTACCCCCATCACTCCCAAATAGAAGTCTCTCTCTTTGTACTGTGTGCTTTACCATTTAGATATTACTCAAACCTCTTTATGTAGATTAAACTGTTGGATTCAGTGACGCATGTTTACTTGGTAATTTCTAGACTTTTGGTGATATTTAAAGATATTCCACTCTCATTTCCCTTTTTTATTTCAGTAAAAAAAACAAGATTGATGTAAAAGAAAAGTATCATGATCAAATAGGCAATGGCTCACAAAAATATTTAAAGTATTTGGGTTCTAAATTAATCTATAAAAATTTCAATTCTTATAATTCATTTAAAATTTGGCTCAATGTATAGAGAGGTTATACAGCTATATAAACTTAATTTCACTAAATTTGAGTTAAAAAGTCACTAAAATTGCTACTGTAACAAAATCTCAAATAGCAGTTATGACAAAATTATGAAAAATGTTTTACATCAATCACTGATGTTACTCTTTTTTTTAAGGTATGCAGAATCTGTGGGAGCAAAACATTATCATACTTCAGCCAAACAGAACAAAGGAATTGAGGAACTCTTTCTTGACCTTTGTAAAAGTAGGTATATTCAGCTTTAGTATGTTTAGAGATGGCTCCTTTTAAACTCTTGATAATATTTCTAATATGATGTTTAACCAATCTCTTTTAATAACCACATTGATAATTTGTCACATCTACCAATACTGTTATTTACTTAATATTTTCTCTTTAACTCATTTTTTAAAGCTTAAATACCTACTTTAGTCCTGTTTCAGGCAGTAAATAATGATTATGAAATCATATTTGTGGTTCAGGCTTAATGCATATTAAAATATATGTATAACTATTAAAAGTAAAAATGAAAGGGGAATTTATGGATTTAACACTTATAACAGCCTGTTGCAGTGGATGGACCTTATTTGGGTACTGATTTGACAAACAAGTGAAAAAGAGCATTTGTGAAACAATGGATATTTGAATATATGCTGGATATTTGATGATACTAAGATATTGTTAATTTTTTAACAATAATTATGAATATGGTATTGTGGTTAGGCTTTAAAAAAGGAATTTTTTTAGAGACACATATTAAAATAACTTGTAGATAAAATTACGGGTCTGGGATTTGATTAAAAATAATGGTGGGCCAGGTGCAGTGGCTCACACCTGTAAGCCTAGCATTCTGGGAGGATCGCTTGAGGTCAGGAGTTCAAGACCAGGCTGAGCAAGAGTGAGACCCCAAATTAGCTGGACAACAACAACAACAACAACAAAATATATATATTTTTAGCTGTCCAATTAACTTTTTGGTAGAAACAGGGTCTTGCTCTTGCTCAGGCTGGTGTGGAACTCCTGAGCTCAAATGATCCACCCGCCTCAGCCTCCCACAGTGCTAGGATTACAGGCGTGAGCCACCACACCTGGCTCCCTTGTTGTGTTTTAAGATCTCCCTCTTTTCTTCCATTATCTTGTCAAATATGTATTTTGCAAATAACTTTCTCCCAGTGTGTCCTGTATTTTCATTTTTCTTAACCATGTCTCTCAAAGAATAGAAGTTTTAGGTCCAATTTGTCAGTTTTTCTTTTCTTTTCTTTTTTTTTTTTTTTTGAGACAGAGTCTCGCTTTGTTGCCCAGGCTAGAGTGAATGCCTTGGCATCAGCCTAGCTCACAGCAACCTCAAACTCCTGAGCTTGAGCAATCCGCTTGCCTCGGCCTCCCAGAGTGCTAGGATTACAGGCGTGAGCCACCTCGCCCAGCCAGTTTTTCTTTTATGATTCATGTTTTTTTAATCTTATATGTGAAATCTTTGTCTAAGCCAAAGTCACAAAAATTTTCTACTACAAAGATTTTTTTCCTGTTTTCTTCTAGAAATTTTATTTTATAGTTTACACTTAAGTATATTATTCATTTTTGTTGATTTTGTATATAGTGCGGTTATTTTTTTTTGAGACAGAGTCTCGCTTTGTTGTCCAGGCTAGAGTGAGTGCCGTGGCGTCAGCCTAGCTCACAGCAACGTCAATCTCCTGGGCTCGAGCCATCCTTCTGCCTCAGCCTCCCGAGTAGCTGGGACTACAGGCATGCGCCACCACGCCCGGCTAATTTTTTTTTTTATATATATATCAGTTGGCCAATTAATTTCTTTCTATTTATGGTAGAGACGGGGTCTCGCTCTTGCTCAGGCTGGTTTTGAACTCCTGACCTTGAGCAATCCGCCCGCCTCGGCCTCCCAAGAGCTAGGATTATAGGCGTGAGCCACCGCGCCCGGCCAGTGTGGTTATTTTTTACATTTAGATATCCAGTTCTAGGACTTTTCTTGAAAATATTATCCTTTCTTCATTGAGTAACCCTTGACACATATGTCAAAAATCAAGAGACCATATATATGGGATCTATTTCTGGACTCTGGATTTCTGTTTCTCTTTTTATCAGTATCTCACTATCCTTTTTTTGAGACAGAGTCTCGCTTTGTTGCCCAGGCTAGAGTGAGTACCGTGGTGTCAGCCTAGCTCACAGCAACCTCAAACTCCTGGGCTCAAGCCATCCTCCTGCCTCAGCCTCCCAAGTAGCTGGGACTATAGGCATGCGCCGCCATGCCTGGCTAATTTTTTATATATAATAGTTGGCCAATTAATTTCTTTCTATTTATAGTAGAGATGGGTCTCGGTCTGGCTCCGGCTGGTTTCGAACTCCCGACCTCGAGCAATCCGCCCTCCTCAGCCTCCCAGAGTGCTAGGATTACAGGCGTGAGCCACCACGCCTGGCTGTATCTCATTATCTTTATTAGTGTAACTTTATACTATATCTTTAAATTAGATAGTGTGAGTCTTCTAGCTTTGTTCTTCAAAGTTCCCTCATCTTAAACTCTTTTATTCTTTCAAATGTTATTTGCTTAAATGTATTACATTTCTAGTTGAAGAATAAATCCTATACCCTACCTAAATATCACTTATACTTGGAACAATTTGATTTTTTTGGACATATATGTAAGTATGTTGGGAAAATCTTAAGGATAAATCTTACACACAGTCATTTGTTCAAAACAAAACAAAATTTTCTTTATTGATATCATTGTGGCCATTATACCACTGGATAAATATGCTTGCAACTTGATCCTAGGTTTTTAAAACTTGCAGGTAAAGCTATTTTAGTGGGCTGACACAATCTTCATTGTATTTAGTTACCTTGTTGGTTAAAAGTCATAAATAGCTATCATTGTGTTATACAGAAATTATAGAAAGAAAAAACTCAACACTTGTGATCCTAATAATTTTTACTTTCTCCCTGTTTTAGGGATGATAGAAACAGCACAAGTGGACGAGAGAGCAAAAGGCAATGGCTCTAGTCAACCAGGAACTGCAAGACGAGGTGTACAAATTATCGATGATGAACCTCAGATGCAGAGTGGAGGTGGAGGGTGCTGTTCTTCTGGATAACTGTTCACACCTAAGAAATTAAAACAAAACTGTGGATCATTGCCCTCAACATGAAGACTGCCATATTCCAAGTCACATTATTTTACCAACGGAGTTATAGAATTAACAGTATTTTAAATTACGTTTATAACACTGCAGAGACCTTAAGTGCTAAACTTAGTGGAGTTTGTGACCAGAGAATTGGCATTTTCTACAAATGTTAACAAAGCAATTACCAATGGCCTTTTTACATATTTTTTTTCTTTAATGAGGAATAATATGCATGTAGAAAAGACCTACTTAAAGGCTTCATTTATATTCTTTTAAATCAAATCTTTATTTAATAACTTATATATGTTGTGGGAATGGTATACATTTTTGCAGCCCTTTGTATTTTGTTTGAATTGTATCACTTCTAAACAGCAAACTGTTTTTGTTTTTGTTTTTAATTAGCAGATACCTGAAGTACTATTTTTGCAGGGTTTGCACAGGCCCCTAACTGTCTACTACTTTGATATAATCTGTATACATCTTGTATGCTGAGCTGGTAAAATAGATTGTAAATTACATATTAAATATTTTATCTGCTTTTACAAGCGCAAAGTGCAAAAATATATACAGTAGTTTCATTGATGACTGTAAGGTGAATTAACATTTGGTGATAATGCCTAAGCTTTTTGACTCTGATATAAAGATCATAGCTCCCCTTCACTTCTGTCTTAACTTGAATGTGGCGTGTTTAAATTTTCACACATACTTTACTTGAATTATGCTGTTGTCACATATTTTGCCTCTGTAAGTCCTTCTAATGATTGAGCAGCAGCATTTGCCTTTTGGTTTGGGTTTTTTTTTTAATGTATTTGTTTTTATAAAAGAGATGACTTCTGTTGGTTTTCCTTTAAAATGGTTACCTTAGAAGAATTTGAGTGGAGCATGCTGTGTTTCACTTCTGCAACAGCTTTAGTTTTCTCTTAGGCTTTATATGAGATAGGTTCACTGGTGTGAGAAGAGAGAAAGAGATCCTAGATAATAGCCACTCACCAAGACTCATTCATATAGCATCTTAGTGGTAGTTTATGCTCCTGGGGCAGCACTTTCAGATCCTTTGTGAGCAAGTTGTGTTTGTTCATTGCTTGCCAGAGATGAATATGGAATGTTCTCTTTCATTTATAAGAACTATCCTTCTGAGTTACTGTGGAGGGAAACATTTATGTATAATGCAGTTATAGTGAACACTGGAAAGATTTATTATAGAATAATATTCTTGTATACTTTATTAATTAGTCCCTCATTAGATTTTTCTTAAGCATAGGACTGAGCTCCAGTTTTTTAATTTTAATAGAATCAGGCTCTGCTCACAGAAGGAACACAGATTGTGGACATTAACTTAAATTGTTCTTGTTCAAATATATATATTTTTCCATTTCTGTCATGCTTGGAAAACTAGTAAATGTTATGTCTAAGATTAAAATGCAATGGTCCCTGGATTTACTTCTTAGAAGAAGCAGTAGAATGCAATAAAGCAATTAATATGAGCAATTAAGAAGATATGAAGAGGTTATAGTTACTGAAGAAATACTACCATATTTTTAAGTTAATAGCTTAAACCTTCCCAAGTGGGTTAAAAGTTGAATGAATTGACATAGAATTTTAACTTAGTATTAAGTGTTCTGTGACCCCTTGCTTGACCTTCTTTAATTTCCGTCTTTGCCAAACTCACCACACTGACCTCTCTGTTAATGTGTGTTTGAGGAGGATGGGGTGGGAAGAGTCAGGGTGATAAGCTAAAATTGTTGTCTTTTATGGGATGATTGTGCTCTGTGTACTCTCTTGATTTCCTGTGAAGTTAGTATTTTTGTGTGAGTATGGGAGGAAGCAGGAATCATGAGTATCCCAGGAAAATTTGTTTATACCCTCCTGGCTATCTTTCAGATGGAATGAAGAAAGCTTTGCCATTCCTGCTGTTATAGATGGAGGGGAAATAAGCTCTTCTCATTGAAGTGAAATAATGTTTTTTAAGCTAATTAGAGATGGAATTGAGCTTTATTCCAAAAAATAAGTTATAAAGCCTGATAATTAGAGAGCTTTTGACCCTATCTTAATGGTATATAATTCAGATAGGAACCTCTGCTCCAGAGTTGCCAGGTAATTACTGGTCGAGTATAACTATTCTCCGTAATTTTTTTTCTTTATTCTCTTTTGGTTTATGTGTATCATTCTTAACTGCAAGCATTTCATTCTCCGTTTTCTTTTTAAACTTGTTATTCAGGCTACTTCAATAGCAACAATAGATAATATGGTATGCCTGTTGTTTTAAAGCCCAAAAGGTCTTTAGGTAGGAAGAGGGTGAAAGGGTAATGAAAAAAGACCAATCAACTGCAGTATGTATAGTATGCAAAGGAAAGATAAAGAGATGATAAACCAAGACTGAGGAAATTTTTCTGATACTTTTTTCATCTCTCTAATATATCTTTTATGTTCCTGTTCTGATAATTGTGCTAGTAGGAGGAAGATACAAGTTATAGTGTTGTGTATTAAAAGTAGTAGGTAGATAGATCCAATATTTTTTTCAACTAGTAAAATATTAACATATTATAACTTAACATATATAATTAAAAATTGGTTTAAGATAGTCATTTAAAAATACCTGAATATTGTTATGTTAAAAGTATGCAATCATTGTTTATGATGATGATGGGTATTCTGCTTCTTGTTTTGCTGTGTGATTACAAGGGAAGATTATTGTTTTTTTTAAATGTATACTGCAATGATTTTGAGGTAAACGATAATCTGAAAAGAAAAAAGCATCATGCTATTGTATGAAATATGAGTATTTGAATTTGTTTTGTCCAGGGTATCTCCTGAGACTACCCTAAAGCTATGGCTGTTACAGCATTGAAATCTTTTTTTTTAATAGTAGCCATATATTACTAGTGGAATACTTTTTTTTGGCATTAACGTAAGGAAAAGAATGATACTTCATTTTTAGATTTTTAGTAATAAAAGATAAAATTGGGGAAATAGGGAAAGATGAATTAAAGAGTAGAATGGAAGTCAAGTAGATACAAAACTCTACAACCTGATAATTTTTTAAATCACTTTGAAAAATACATTAATCAAAGAGTTTCTAAATAAGGCAAACGATGCATTGTGCCAAATATTTAGAACATTTTTAAAAAGTGGATTGTGATACTATTTATTTCTTTTAATACATAGTTTGCAATTTTCTATATTATAAGTGCTACCAGGAATCTAGATCATTGATCTTATATCTTCCAGTAGTATAGTTTGCTCATTATAGTTATCACTGTATTATCTCCAAAAGTAGTTCGATCTGTGCCTTTAACTTTTAGAATTTATCATTTGACTTCTGTTTGCCATGGTAGAGTTCACAGTTTTCTTTGTAGATACAGTGTGACAAAGAGGGAATATGTAATTTGTGACCATTTAAGATGTTGAGATTTTCTAGAACAGGGTGTATAGTAGTGACCAGCAGGAGCCTCATGATAATGTCTAATGATAAAGAGACTGAATAGATCCTTAAGTACTCTTTTCTGAGTTACAAAGTGCATCACCTAGATTTTAATAATTAAAAACTGGGATTCATTGAATTACATTTACTTGATTTCATAATAGGCATTGATTTTAGTATGTTGCTGTTCTGTTATTTGTAATCAACTATAACGGAGAAATATATTTGGCATTGTGGACCAAAATTCATGCTACACATATGTCTGACTTTGGCCTTTCCTTTTTCAAGAAAACAATTACAATGCTGAGCAAAATCTTCCGAATTGTAAGTACTTTAGTAGTCTCATATGTATTGAAAAGAACCTAGAAATACTCTTATGAGTTTCCAATTTCAAGCTGAAATGCTTCTCTTCTAAATAAATACCACTTTATTTGATAAACCTTTAGCACTTTTTGTGCCATCCAGGATTTATGTATCATCTCTTTTCTAAAAAACTATGCTTTTGAGTGTTAACTTTTCTACTGCAACATTTTCTCTTAAACATGGCAAGTTAATGTTAGCACACCCAGTAAGACTCTTATTCTTAAAGTATCTTGTCCTCTTTGGAAGTCTCCATGTATTTCCAAATGTATCATATTAAAGCCACAGTTAAGCAATGGGGTTGCTTACTTCAATGGCCTTTATTCCCACTATACCAATTCTTACCCTTGATTTTAGTACTTCCTGGCAACTGTATCATCTCTTCATTATCAAATACTTAAGAAAAAGCTAGTATGATTTTCTTAAATTTTAGCATGTGTAGAAAAGTGAGAAAAAGGTGAGGGGTTACAAGGATAGAAAATATGATAATGTTGAAAAATAGACAACAGTATTTGCTAAACTATCCTTGGTAGCAAGCTATTTTAAGGAAACTATCATGTAGTACTTCCTAGAAATGTATAAGTTCTTTATTTTATATTTAATTATGTAAGTAAGGATACATTCTAGGAAAAAGAATAAAAAACACAGATATTGTCAAAGTGCCCTTGGTGCCCCCTCCCAAATGGTAACAATTGCTCTCTAGAATATATTCCTCAAATACCTTTTTGCTATGCATTAATGTACCTATATATTTACATATAGAAATACATAGTCTTGTGAATTTTAAAGTTTTGCATAAACTGTGTATTACTATTACTGCATATATGTTTTGCAGCTTGCTTTTTCTCATACCAAACTATCTAGGAGCTCTTCAGTAAATACAGACCTTTTCATTTTATTTTCCCCCATGTCTCTTTGGATGTGTTTTGCCTTTTTGTAAGTAGCCTCTGACTTCCACAAAACCTTCCAAAAAGGAATCTGGTCAATTAGGTGGATCTCATTAGTAACATACAATTTAAATGCAAGCCAGAATCAGGGTCTTCCTTAAGCATGTGAATGAAGAAACTATAGTTCATTTGAAGTTCATTACTTTTGCCCCATAGTTGACTGATTAATATAAAAATCTAGGAGTTAACTTTAGCAGTTTCTTTACTCAGAATACGTTTTTGTTTAAGGGAAAAAGGGTAAGGAGGAAAGGGATAGTTGATGGGGAAAGAGTACAAAATTAACTAAAACAAGTCTTTATACAACTTGGAGTAGTAACTCCTGTAACATAGGACTTCATGCTACCAAAAATTTGAACTTTCTGTTTGATCTGTGCCTTTAATATAGAATAATAAACACAAATTCCTTTTTAAATCTCCCTTCTCCCTCTATGCTACATCCCTCTTTAGAGGTAACCGTTGTTAACAATTT
Source organism: Microcebus murinus (assembly GCF_040939455.1). NCBI lineage: Eukaryota > Metazoa > Chordata > Mammalia > Primates > Cheirogaleidae > Microcebus > Microcebus murinus. The sequence continues at coordinate 43,773,259 of NC_134113.1, read as the reverse complement.
GGCCTGTGTCTGTATCACTATTATGTATAAATTTTTATATTTAGCCATTATAAATGGCTAAATATAAAGTTCCCTAAATGTGACTTTTACCCTATGTACCATCCATCCTCTATCCTCAGCTGACCTGGTTACCAAGAACAAACTAGAAAGAAATTTTAATCAGTGTTAACAGTTCTGTAACTAGAACTTAACTACTTGCCTGACTCTTGAGATATTTTATGCTTATCATAAATCAAGTATAAAGAGTAACATTCTAGGAAAGTCAAATCAACCTCTTCGTTTCTATTCCCTGTGGAAATAGTGTTAGGAAAGAGGAGTGTGCAAGTCTAGTCTCCTTAATACCCATAACTCTGGGTTGGGCTTATTCTCTTGGCATATTTTCCTGCTTGGGGAGCATTGCTGTGTCTACAGGATCTTCTCTACACTATGAAGGCTATAACTTAGCATCCAAGTGCCATGATGCAAATTAAGTGTGTGTGCCCCAGATTAAACAAATTTATTCATATTGGACTTTTAATGAAAATTCAGAGGGTAGGTTAAGCACAAGTTTATGTGAGTTTAATAATTGTTTCCATATGGTCTTTTAAATAATTCAAAACACATGCAGCTCATAATGACTGTTTTATTAGTTTCACTGATTTGTTGAGTGCCTGCTATATGCACATACAGCAGGGGAACCAGATAGCCAAAATGCCTTCCTTTATAGTTGGAGTTTAGAGATAGGGAACTGATGACCATTGTCCGTAGTCCAAGGTAGAAGTAGTTTATCTGTGGATATGAGGTCACCCATGCACACATGTTCACATTCTGTGTTTGATTAACTATGTGCCAGTTGGACTTCTGGGGTGAGATAATTAGAGTGACAGCAGTTGAAGTTGACAGTGAACTTGATGTAAAGCTGGGCAGGATGTTTTTGAGTCTTGCAAATAATACATTTGCAAGCTAGATTAGGAATAATTTATTTTCTAGCTTGAATAACTTATTTTCTAGCTTTACGGTAGCAATTAAGTGATCCTCTAGCCCAAATTGCTTTTCCAAATTTTGTGTTAACAGTGGAGAAACAGATGCCTTTTGTTTAAACATCTGCCTTGTTTTGTTTTGTCTGTGGGGTATTGTTTTTGTTTTTGACCTGGAAAAAATACAATATAAAAAGCAATCATATTGTTTTCTTTGCCTTTGACAGATGTTGCTTTGTTGCCACCCAGTAACCCAGGACACAGTCCATACCTGAGTCATACTAGGCCCTTTTGGAGAGTGTAATATAGTGTGATTCTAAATGCGCTCTTCAATTTGGCAATGTGGGTCATTATTTTCCTACCTAAAATTGAAGATATAGATCAAAAAGATAGCTTACTGAACACTGGAATTTTCTGATCATCTTTTCAGTGCTTTTTAAGAGTATATATTTGATATTATGGTATAATAAAGTTAAATCGTCTAGGTCTCCTTTTGGACCTTTTGGGTCCAAACAGTGAAATTATCTGTTTTTAAAAAAACTATTCCAGGAGCCGGGCGCAGTGGTTCACGAGGCCTGTAATCCTAGCACTCTGGGAGGCTGAGGTGGGAGGATTGATTGCTTGATCTCAGGAGGTCGAGACCAGCCTGAGCAAGAATGAGACCCTGCTTCTACTAAAAATAGAAAAATGAAGCCAGGCGCAGTGGCTCACATCTGTAATCCTAGCACTCTGGGAGGTTGAGGCGGGCGGATTGCTTGAGGTCAGGAGTTCGAAACCAGCCTGAGCAAGAGCAAGATCCCGTCTCCACTATAAATAGAAAGAAATTAATTGGCCAACTAATATATATATAAAATTAGCTGGGCATGGTGGCGCATGCCTGTAGTCCCAGCTACTCGGGAGGCTGAGGCAGCAGGATCGCTTGAGCCCAGGAGTTTGAAGTTGCTGTGAGCTAGGCTGACGCCACGGCACTCTAGCCTGGTCAACAAGGGAGACTCTGTCTCAAAAAAAAAAAAAAAAAAAGAAAGAAAGAAAGAAAGAAAGAAAAATGAGCTGGGCATCATGGCATGCACCTATAGTCCCAGCTACTCAGGAGGCTGAGGCAAAAGGATTGCATGGACTCAGGAGTTGGAGGTTGCAGTGAACTTTGATGATGCCACTGTACTCTACCCAGGGTGACAGAGCAGGACTATGTCTCAAAAAAAAAAAAAAAAAAAACCCAAAAAACTATTTAATGAGTCAGTTAATTCATGAAAAGCAAATAAATTAGTGATCTAATGACAGTTCTTCAAAATGTAAAAGTCCGGTAAAGGAAAAACTATCAAGAACAAGATCCTTTAAGGACTTTTGGCTATCTGCTGGGTGACAAAATTAATCATCTTGTCCAAAAGCTGTACAATATAAACTTGCCCCCCCCATATTGACCTTTTAAAACCTGAAAGTGTATTTTAGCTGAAGAATTGTCATGAGTAATTTGTTCCCATCAAAAGATTTTAACTGATAGTAGTAGCACAAGAAATTTATTTATGAAGGACATAATTTGGGGTGAACTTTATTGAAGGCAGTCAGAGCATTGTTAAGGGAGGGAGATGGTAGATTCTGGGTTTTTGGTTCTAGGCTAACAATTTACTACATACTTACCTTTGGTATGTTGCCTTGAGGTTGACATTTGATAGTTCTTATTGTTCAATATTTGGTTTGCTGCTCTTCTAATCAAAAATTTGAAAAGTTAACTGGATGTAGAATTATTTGCAAAGTAATCACCATATGTAAGCAGTTCTCATCTATGAAGTGTTTGACAGGGATAAGACTAAAAAATTGGGAAGCATTTCCTTAAATGCAGAACTAACAGCTAAAGCTTGAGAGTACCAATCTGGTGACTTTTATTTGTCCTTTTTTTGTTAGTAATGAATCCTAAGAATATGGGTGGGTTTAATTAGAGAAATAAAAATGGGCACAATTTGTGATTCAGAATATTAAAACCTAAGAATCAAAAAGTTGCCATTTAGAAAATCATTAAAGGATAACTATTTGTTGTGGAGCTAAAAATAAGTTGTATTTAATGAAAATGGAGAAATTTGGGGCTGTCTCTAGCCTAATAATGATGTACAGTGACATTATTTAAATCAGCTTAAACATTGTTAGGGAAAGTTAAGACCAGTTCTATGACCTGTAGTCACCTAAGGCTAACTAATATCTCTTTCAAGGTCAACAAAAAGAAAAAGAAAAAACAAAAAAGCCCTTTTCTGTGATCAGTAAATGATCCAGAAGCTTCCAGCTACCTGACATTTGTATGAAGAATTCTAAATTTTTCATATGCATATATTTTCATATTTTCATATGCATATATTTTGCTAATGCTGTCCTAGAATTCCCTTACCATCTCTGTTTTGGGGAGGTTTTTTGAAGCTCATTAGGGTGATGTCTGTTACCTTTGGAAACACTAGAACTAGAGAAGTGGAGCTGTTGACCACCATTTTTACCATGGTGTTGAAACTAAGTAGAATTTAGTGTCCCAAAATTCTTAATCTCTGATAGAAATATATTTAAATGTACATAAAGTTTTTGATTTTTTTTTTTCAAAAAAAAAAAAAAAAAGCTACAGCACCTGGTATTCCCAGGCAGAATCCAAGTACTAACCAGGCTCGACCCTGCTTAGCTTCCAAGATCAGATGAGATCAGACACATTCAGGGTGGTATGGCCATAGATGTACATAAAGTTTTTAGCTTCTTTGGTTTTTCAAGATAATTTTGCTGTTTTTTTTTTTTTCTGGTTTCTTTGCAATTAGAAATTGCACATACCAGTTGCTTTAATTAATTCAATATATTTAATGGAATATTCAAAGCAAATCATACCATATAAACTCAAATGTATTCTTATGACATTTCAATGCACATACCAAAAAAAGCTAAAAGGAACCTCTGCAAGTGCCTGATGGAGCACTCTGAGAATTAAACAGAATGGACAGGAAAAGAGGCAAAGCATAAAATAACTTTTAAGCCATAATCTCAGGTTCTCATACTGATTATCCTTGTAGGTTGTCATTTATTTATTCAAATAAATAAAGTTCCACTTATTTCATTTGAGTACTGTGGTCAGGAATTATATTCTGATATTATGAATTCATTGGTTAAACTTCTTTATCTCAGTTATTTGCCTTTGATGGATTAATGGTAATTTTAAAATAATAGCACATTTGGAAATTTATGCCTCTGTTTTTGAGAGTTAGGAGTGTGGTATGCACATAGTCAATATAAAATCCAAGGAATAATTAGTTATTGAAATTGTGAAAGAACTTCATCATGAGGTTTGAGAAGATCTTTAGAGTTATTCTGGAGTGTGTCTCATGGCCCTGTGGGAAATATCTACAAATATTTATTCATTTTGCTGGGCAGTAAGAGCTGCTTTTTGTCTGTATTTTCTTGACATTTTCACTTTTTAACTTTTACTTTATCTTATGAAAGGCTATAGGTTAGAATTTTTACATTTGAAAATGACCTAGGGAAGAAATGTATGCTTTATCACAGTGGAACTTCTGGTTTTCTGTAGTATTTTTAAGATGGACACCTAACTGGTTTGTCCTTTCTATCTAGGTAACTCGTGTAGTTTGGAAATATTTTAACATAAGATCCCTAAATCTCAAGTATGAAGACTGGTTTTCTTATATAGTTTATAGCACTTAATCTTCTATTTTAATGTTTGGTTTGAATCTATTCAATTTTAAGAATTACTGGTCATTTACCTATAACCCTGAAATTATACCTAATATGTATAGTTTTTAAATGAAATCATGGATAATTTCAGAAAAACTGCTATGGACAATTTATGAATATTACCAAGAATGTACAAGCAAATGTGAAGACTAAAAACTTTAGTCTTTGCCTACAATCTCATATGTAAATCCAAGAAAAAACATAAAAGCTAAAAGTCCTGTTTTGTTGCAGAAAATATGTGACACTTTAAAAGATTTTATTATGAGAGGAAAAGAGAGTTAGATGCTATAAAGGGACAGAATTGATTAATCTCTTTTTAGAAGAAAATCTGTTTTGGTTTCATTTGTGGGTGGTACTAATAAAAGTATAAATTAATGAATAGGGCAGATTCAGAATTTAGCAGGTACTTTGTGTTTCCATTTTTATAATGGGTTAGTCATAAACCCTCATATGCAGAGCATTTTGCTGGTGGTCTAAAAGGTATACAAAATATACTAGTATAATTCATGTCCTCAAGGAACTTAAAACCCCAGGGAAGAATTATTTAACACATATAAGAAAATTTAGGGCCGGGCGTGGTGGATCATGCCTATAATCCTAGCAATCTGGGAGGCTGAGTCGGGCGGATTGCTTGAGGTCAGGAGTTCGAAACCAGCCTGAGCAGGAGCAAGACCCCGTCTCTACTAAAAATAGAAATTAATTGGCCAACTAATATATATAGAAAAAATTAGCCGGGCATGGTGATGCATGCCTGTAGTCCCAGCTACTTGGGAGGTTGAGGCAGTAGGATTGCTTGAACCCAGGAGTTTGAGGTTGCTGTGAGCTAGGCTGATGCCATGGCACTCACTCTAGCCTGGGTGACAAAGTGAAACTCTGTCTCAAAAAAAGAAAAGAAAATTTAGATGCATTAAAAATTGAGGAGGAAGTAAAATTAGTATTTGTAGATGATAATGCAAAGCTTGACAGTCAACTGAAAGTCTCTTAAAACGAATAAAGTCATTGGGTATAAAATGGATCACAGGTTCCTTGCATTTCCATATGAATTTTAGAATCAGCTCATTAATTTCTGTAAAATAAAAAGCCTATTAGCATTTTGATTGGGATGGCATTGAATCTATAGATCAATTTGGGAAGAGTTGACATCTAATAATATTGTATCTTTTGATTTATGAAGATAGTATAGCTCTCCATTTATTCTGGTCTTTCTAAATTTCTTTTTTTTTTTTTTGAGACAGAGTCTCGCTTTGTTGCCCAGGCTAGAGTGAGTGCCGTGGCATCAGCCTAGCTCACAGCAACCTCAAACTCCTGGGCTCGAGTGATCCTTCTGCCTCAGCCTCCCGGGTAGCTGGGACTACAGGCATGCGCCACCATGCCCGGCTAATTTTTTATATATATATCAGTTGGCCAATTAATTTCTTTCTATTTATAGTAGAGATGGGGTCTCGCTCTTGCTCAGGCTGGTTTTGAACTCCTGACCTTGAGCAATCCGCCCACCTCGGCCTCCCAAGAGCTAGGATTACAGGCGTGAGCCACAGCGCCCGGCCCTCTAAATTTCTTTTAGCAATGTTTTATAGTTTTTTAGCAGCAGGTCTTACACATCTTGTCCCAGATGTATTTCCAAGTATTTCATGTTTTGATGTTATTATAAATGTTTTTTTAATTTCAATTTCCACTGTTCATTGCTAGCATATATGAATGCAATTTATATTGATTTTGCATCCTACAACTTTGCTACACTCACTTATTAGTTCTAGTAACTTCTTTAGATTTCATAGGGTTTTCTACATAGGCAATTATGTCATCAGTGAATAAAGACAATATGATTTCCTTCTTTCTAATTTGGATGTGTTTTACCTATTTTGCTTGCCTTATTGCACTGGTTATAAACTCAAGTACAATGTTGAATAGAAGTAGTGAGAATTGGCATCTTTATCTTATTCCTGATCTTTTTTGTTTAAAAAGAAAAAGAGAGTAACCATATGTACATATTTACTTTTTCAGACCTACACAAGAAAGATACATAAGAAACTGATGATATTGGTTGCCTCTGAGGAGAAAAATAGGGTGTGATGGGGAAGTAGGGGAAGTAACTTCTCACTGGATACCTTTTTGTATTTTGTGAAGTAGGAGCCATGCAGTTATTTACTATTGCACAAAAATAAATAAAAATAAAAAGAAAGCTTAGCATATACTAAAAAACCAAAGATTTTTGCAAAGAAAACAATAAGAATGGGACCCAAGAAATCACAAAGTAAAAAATTAACAAAGATTTAATCATTTAAGAATGCTTGGAATTTTCAATGGACTTCGAAAGAAGAGAGACATGAATAAAGGATGAAGTAGGTATTTTAAAAGGAAGATATATACAAAGATATGAAAATGGGAAACAGAAAACTTTAGCAAGCAAATTATTTGGCTGGGGCATTGGGCCTGGGACGAGAAATAAAAAGGAAAAATAAAATAGATGAATGCTTTGCAGAAGAATCAAGACTAACTTAAATGGCAATTTCATATGGTTCAACCCAATACCTCAGGCATATATTTACCTTCAATTTTCTTAATTTAGCCAACATAATTTAATGAGTGCCTGTTATTCACCAGGTCCAGTGCTAGGTGCTATATGTGTTTATATTGATGAACCAAAAGACATAATCCCTGTCCTGATAAAGCCATTAGTCTAGTGGATACCTCTGAGCCTCAACAAAATGAGCAACCTCCACATTCCCTTTTGTTTCAGAATTCTGGCTATGTATGCGTACTGACACTCTCTTTAAAAATCCGTAACCCTTTGTCCATCCTTAGACACCTTTATCCATATAAAATTCAAGCCATTCTTCAAACTCCTTGAACTCTCTCATTGTCTCTTTTCTCTCATGAATATAGGATAGTGGTTGAGACTGAGGACAGTCCTGAAGACAGATGCCTGGGTTTGAAATTTTACTCTGCATTTTTCCAAGTGACTTGAGCAATTAACTTCCTGTGCCTTGGTTTCTTCACCTAGAAAATAGAGATTATAATGTACCTCATAAAATTACTGAGAATATAAATGAGTTATTACAAAAAAGTGCTTAGAATGCCCTGACACATGCATGGTTAAGTTTTTAGTAAATAGCAATTGTTACCATTGGCAGAAATCTAGCTTGTGTCATTCTTTTCCCCAAGGCTAACACTCTCCACTACTTGCATCCCCCTTCCTTCTGCTTGGTTGTCTTTTTATCAGTGATCCTATTTTTTTCACAGCATATTGAACAACAGTCTCTCTACTGGCCCTTTTCCCAGAATTATAAACATGATTAGTGTCTCCCACTAAAAACAAAATCCATCCTTAACTATGAGCGTCTTTTCTTCTTTCCTGTTTTATAGTCAAATTTATTCAGAGTCCACATTGGTAACACCATGTTCTACTGTCCCCTTCACTCCTTAACCTACTGCAATTTTTGACCTAACCCCATCCTCTAAATCACTTTTGCCTAGGTTGATTACCACTTTTTTCAAGATGCCTCTCCTGTGTCCTCCCATTGAACCCCATGACTTCATTTCACCCTTCCTAAAATTATAACTGTTAAAACTTCCTCAAGACTTCCTATTCCTTCTAACATAATGCAATTTTTAATCATTTATTTTGTTTATGTCTGTTTTTCCTGGTTAGAATATAAAATCAGGAAGGAGAGTGATTTTGTCTTTTACATTCACTGCTGTATCCCAAGCATCTAGAATAATGACTGGCACATCATAGGCACTCGAAAGATATTTTAAATGAATGAACATTATACTGTGATTATCTGTTTTCCTGTCTTCTACATTAGACCAGGAACTCCTTTGAAGGCTGTAACTATTTTGTTCTTTTCTCTTTATTAGCCCTGTTGGTCTGTAGGTGAATATGACTGTGATGAGAGCATGGGGAGTCACTATGGTACCAGTATTTTATATAAATGCTTCTGGATGATATTCGAAGGCCTGAGAGTGTGGTTTTTAAAATTTTACTGTACAACCCTAAAGCTCTGAAAAGGTAGTAATAGGACTTTGCAATTAATGGTGATTTAAGTTGCCTAAAGTAACTGTTTATCCCTTTAAATTCTATTGTTTGTTGAAGTTCCTTCAAAAGAGTTCTATGGCTAAGGTAAGTTTGAAATGATAAGTTTAAACCAAAGACAGAGAAGGAAAGAAGTACAAAGAAAGAGCAGAGGGCATAGTTCTCAACCCTGAATCACATTAGGATCATTTGGACAGTTTCCCTACTGACACTAGGACATGACTCCCAGAAATATTGGTCAGGGCTAAGGACTGAGCAGAGCTATATGTTTTAACTCTTCAGATGATTCTCATGTGCAACCACGGGTGGGAACCATTGGAATAGGTGATCCTTGAAAAATGAGGCAGGCTACAAAGATGAAAGCAAATCTGATGAGAGAGGCAGAATGTCCTCAACAATTACTTAAGGTACTCTATAGTAATACTGGCTCATAGACAGTCCCTCTTATTGGTTTTCTATAGCCACAACTAGAAATTAGATCCAGCCACTTGAGGGGACAGAAGAGCAAAACCAAGTACTTAATGGTTAGTTTATGGGACACTAATAACAACTACAAAATATATAAAAAAAATTCTTCTTCCTTAAAGCTTTCTAAAAGGTTAATTATAAACTAGTTCTTTCAAGCCTTAAATTACTTTCTGAGAGAGAATTAGAAAGAGAGGCATAAATTCTATTAGGAGATTGTAGTACCACTGTAGATTAATTCTTCTTATTAAACGGTACCCTGTTGTTCATTTTTCACTACAAAGAGGCTAACTTAATCCTTGTTCTGAGCTTGCATATTGGGCAATTCTAGATAATTGCATGTAGAATGATAACCTTTATAATAGGCACAATTCAATATAGAGAAAAATTCGTTCTTTGAATGCAATTTCAAATTCATAAAGTGAAACTTAATATCTTGGAAAGAGAGTATATGAGTTTCATGGTGTAGTATTATTATTCCTAAGGGAAATTTCCAATATTCTGTGATTCAATATAGAGTCAGGATAAATATATTCTACTGGCACTACCTAAAGCAGGCTAACAACTTAGCCACATTCAACCTATTTGGAGATGAGTATGGTTACTCAAAGGCTATATAATTTTGGTCACAAGTACCTTATTTTTATTAATATTCTCTTTATGAAGAATACATTTCTATTACAAAAACTCTCCATATAAAGGACATGTTATAATCCAATTCTCTGTAAAGAATAAAGCTATTTTCATATTTTTTCCCCTTCAAATTAACTGGTTCTTGTGAGTAAATTTGATAAAATGGTTTACACAAGAATTGCCTTTTATTTATTTTATTATTTATTTATTTTTGAGACAGAGTCTTGCTTTGTTTCCCAGGCTAGAGTGAGTGTGTGGCATCAGCCTAGCTCACAGCAACCTCAAACTCCTGGGCTTGGGCTCAAGCAATCCTACTGCCTCAGCCTCCTGAGTAGCTGGGACTACAGGCATGCATCACCATGCCCGGCTAATTTTTTCTATATATGTTAGTTGGCCAATTAATTTCTTTCTATTTATAGTAGAGCTGGGGTCTCGCTCTTGCTCAGGCTGGTTTCGAACTCCTGACTTCGAGCTATCCACCCACCTCGGCTTCCCAGAGTGCTAGGATTACAGGTGTAAGCCACCGCGCCCGGCCAAGAATTGCCTTTTAAATTCCAAAATAAAAGCATTACACACAAGTTGACTTTAACAGAAATAGATGTTGCATTATTTCTTCCACAAGTGCCTGTACTTTTTATTTTGTAATGATTTATGTTCTCTGATATACTTTATCTCATGCTTGACTGATTATAAGTGTGAAGGGGGGTTAAATGTATTCGCTGTTGGCAATTTAGCATTAATTGTAATATGCTGTAATCCAAATTACAATCTGTCATTTCCAGTCAAATTGTGAAGCACTGTAATTGTATTTTAGAGTTCTACTGCCATTGATTATAGCTACCTCATTTGTGTTTTAATATACCGTGACGAATTTGTGAATGGAAATACAATCTTGTAACAAGCCAGGAAACAAGTATTGTTCTTCCTATTATAACTGCAAGAAAATTATTTCCTAACAAATGAAAAGAGAAGGAGATGATAAGATGGTAAAGAGGATTCATTTTAGAATGAAAAAGACACAGAAAGATTTCCATTTTCTAGCATTGCATAAAAACAAATGAGCCATAGATTTTGTGAAAACATTTTTAAATGAGACATCATAAATTATTTTAAAATTAACATTATTTCTGAAATCTATCCATATTCATACAAATTGCTCTAGTTTATTCATTTGACAGCCATATGATATTCTGTAGCTTCTGTATCTAGTCTCTCCCTGGTGGTCACTAAGATTGTTTCTAAGTTTTTACTATTACAAATAATGTTGCAGGGAACATTCTTGTACATGACTCTTCATAGGTGTAGAAGATTCACTAGGGAAAATACATAGAGTGGGATTTCTGGGTTTTAGATATGCACATCCTCTATTTTACTTCATATTGCTAACTTGCTCCTCAAAATGGTTATGCCAAATTATACTCCCATCAGAAGTATAATTCATTTCTCTAAATCCTTGCTTTAGTCAGATTTAAAGTTTTTGCCTATTTGATGGATGTGAAATGACATATCATTTTGAGTTTACTTTTCCTTTGAGTTACTGAATTTGAACATATTTTCACACATTTATTGGCCATTTAGATCTTCTCTTCTGTGAATTGCCTATTTGTTTTTCCATTATTCTGGTGAATTGTTTGTCTATCTTTTTAATTTGTGACAGTTCTTTATAAATTCTGGGTACTAGTTCTTTGTTGGTTATGTATATTTCCATTATACATCCATTCATTCAAGTCATTTATTGTGCTACTATCTGCTGGGCACTGAATTACATACTGGGGACACAGCAATTAACATAAAGTGAACAAATAGACAAAATCCCTGCCTGTATGCAGTTGACAATCTAGTTGGAGTGGCAGACATGAGCAAATAGAAATATAATATGTTCGATGGATAAATGGTATGAAGAAAACTCAACCATGTTAAAGGCAATTGCAAGTGGTGGAGTAAGCAGGAAATTAGAATTAGGGTGTGAGAGAAACAGAAATCTAGGATGACCCTTATGGGTTCTGACCTAAGCAGTTGAGTGAATGTTAGCCCTGGAAATATACCGTATTTCATCAATTCAAAGACACACATGTGTTCTTTGAAATTAGGAGGCATCTTACAAATGATGGTGACTTACAATCACCGAAAGTTCCCCCTGAGGTGACATTTGTGTAGAGACCTGAATCCAGTGAGAGAATTAGCTATTCTATCTGAGGGAAGAGGCTCAGAGGCAGAAGGAATACCAAGTTTCATAGCAAGAGTTGGGACTGTATTTGACATATTCTAGAAACAGAAGGTCAGCATGGCTCTCAACCAGTAAACAAAAGTAAAAGTAAAAAGAAATTAATTTAGAGAAAGATTACATAAGGCCATAGTAAGGACTTCAGACTTTATTTAAGTGGCATGGGAAGTCCTTGGAGATTTTTGAACAGAGGAGTGACAAGATTTGTCATATATCCTAAAAGTGGTGATGGAAGTGATAAGAAGTGGTTAATTCAGAATGTATTTTGCAGGCCGGGCGCGGTGGCTCACGCCTGTAATCCTAGCTCTCTGGGAGGCCGAGGCGGGCGGATTGCTCGAGGTCAGGAGTTCGAAACCAGCCTGAGCAAGAGTGAGACCCCGTCTCTACTATAAATAGAAAGAAATTAATTGGCCAAATAATATATATAGAAAAAATTAGCCGGGCATGGTGGCGCATGCCTGTAGTCCCAGCCACTTGGGAGGCTGAGGCAGAAGGATGGCTTGAGCCCAGGAGTTTGAGGTTGCTGTGAGCTAGGCTGATGCCATGGCACTCATTCTAGCCTGGGCAACAAAGCGAGACTCTGTCTCAAAAAAAAAAAAAAAAAAAAAATATAAAAAAAAAAAAAAAAAAAAAAAAAACAGAATGTATTTTGCAGCAGAGATAAGCTTTTCTGATCAGAGAATTAGAATTAGGGTGTGAGAGAAACAGAAATCTAGGATGACCCTTATGGGTTCTGACCTAAGCAGTTGAGTGAATGTTAGCCCTGGAAATATACCGTATTTCATCAATTCAAAGACACACATGTGTTCTTTGAAATTAGGAGGCATCTTACAAATGATGGTGACTTACAATCACCGTCAGTCATATAGTAATGTAGTTTCATTGACTATGCATGCATACATTTGCATGCATGCATAAATTTCATAGTTGCTATATTGTCATTGTTTCAACTGAACTATGTATATTGTTGGTATTACACAGGTTGATTTTTAATTGCCATTAGCTGGCTTTTTAAAAATACACCATGGTTTGTCATTGAAACTAAAATTCATTTGTTATCTAGAAAGGCTAAAACAAATCAATGAAACAAAAATTTGATATTATTAAATAGATACTAATATTTACTCTTAGAGGATTGACCATAATTCTATAGTTTTTCATAAAGCAACAACTAAAGACTTTTCAGGGATCTAAGAGACAAAGATACTCACAAAATGGATGCAGCTGTGTTATGTTTTATTACTGAGATATGTGCACAACAGTTGCCTGTCACATACAGCTGAAGGTGGGAGAAACTGACAAATTGCCTAGCAAAGATGAAAGCAATGTCAAAACAAAAGGCTGGTGAAAGTGATTTACATGACATACAGAATTATCATTAAGGCACTGAGTTATAACTTAATTTGTGGCATTTTTTTCCATTTCCAGTTTCAAGTAAAATAATAGTGGGGCTTAACAACTAATAATTTCTTATATTTTATATAAGATATAGTCCATTTAAGAAGTTATCAGAGTACATAGATAGTAGGTAAAGTCATAGGGCTGGATGAGATTCCCTAAAAAATGAACGTAATTAAAGACGATGTCCAGAGATTGAGAACTGGGTAACTCTGGCATTTGGATGTTGGGAAAAAGAGAGAATCCAGTGAAGACACTAAAGAAATGGGTAGTGTGGTAGGAGGAAAAGCAAGAGAATATGGTACCCTGGAAAGTTAAGAGAAGACATTGTTTCAAAGAGAAAGGAATGATCAACTATACCAAATACTATTGATAGTTTGAGTAATATGAGGATTGAGAATTGGCCATTTAATGTGGTAATATGGAAATTATTGATGAATTTGACAAGAGTGATACAAAGGCTATGGGTTGGGAGGAAATATGGCAAATTCAAGATTTATATATCTGAGAAATCAGATCTTCTGGACTTACAACTTTCAAATTTTATTAATCAAAATCTCTTAAGGTTGAAAAGGTCCCCAGAGATCATAACCTTTGTTTGTCCATCTCTGAATTGGTCTGGAAAATTTGATTTGCTCTGAATCCAACCAGCTGCAGGGCTTTTGCTGGGTCCGCTGCTGCTCACAATGACTATTCAGTAGAGCTCTTTAGAGATGTGACACTCATATTATTGATTTAGACAATCTGAAAAATGTGTCTGGCCTGATTCATTTTAATGTTTAGGACAATGCAAGGATAATATTGGTAAATAAAAGGAAACACCAAGTAAATGAAAATGCTGTAGCAAAAAGATCCCTGTTCTTTACATTCAGAGTACATAAAATGTAGGGATGGAAATTATTCTAAGTAAAACTGAAGATATTTGAAAAGCCACGGCAGGTTTTTTCCTCTTTTTAAAATAGTCAAAATGGAGGTAAAGAGGTTTTAACATTTTGAGGTTTCATAATTGTGTTATGTTATCTTGACGATTGCCTCTATGAGTCACTTTCATCAAGACAGCTTTATCAGCTGCATCCTGGTGCTAGAATATTATGCCTAGAATCCAAGGAAATTGCTACCGATGTACAGAAGAAAATAAAAGGATATAATTTTTTAAGTGGCATATTAACTGAATGACAAAGCTTCCTTTTGGTAGATGAATGATACATAAAAAGGATATCAATTTCACATGTTCTCACTCAAATGTGGGAGCTAAAAATTAAAAAAATTGAACACATGGAGGCAGAGAGTAGAATGATGATTACCAGAGGCTGGATAGAGTAACAGGGAGGCGAGGGATAAAGAGGGGATGGTGAATGGGTACAAAAATACAGTTAGATGGAATGTATAAGATCTAGTGAAAGCCGGGCGCGGTGGCTCACGCCTGTAATCCTAGCACTCTGGGAGGCTGAGGCGGGCAGATTGCTCAAGGTCAGGAGTTCAAAACCAGCCTGAGCGAGACCCCGTCTCTACCATAATAATAGAAAGAAATTAATTGGCCAACTAATATATATAAAAATCAGCCGGGCATGGTGGCGCATGCCTGTAGTCCCAGCTACTCGGGAGGCTGAGGCAGGAGGATCGCTTGAGCCCAGGAGTTTGAGGTTGCTGTGAGCTAGGCTGACACCATGGCACTCACTCTAGCCTAGGCAAGAAAGCGAGACTCTGTCTCGAAAAAAAAAAAAAAAAAACAAAAACATCTAGTGAAAAAAAAAAAGGATATCAGACTAAGGTTACTAACTCTAATTCCATATGCAAAAGCTCCAATTTCCTTATTCATCATTATGACTGAAATTATGAAAACATTTAGATCATTTTTAACTGTATTTTTAATCAGTCTTATGAAAAATATTACCACAACTACAGAAAAAAGAATAAAAATAGTTGAAGATTAATAGATTATGTGTTTTACATTAGTATCATTTATTTGAACTCTAAAACACAACAAAAAAAGAAAATTTGTGTAAAGTCCCTTTCTGTGAGCAACAATAGATCAATAAGAAATAATAACAATAGCAACGACAATTAGGCATTAAGGACCTAAGAAGACAAGTTTAAAAAACTAAACTAACTACATCACTTATCAGAGTTGAAATAAACAAAAATATATGGCTTATTGAAGGTCCCAGTGGAAGAAATATTTATAATTTCATGATAAACATTTATTGAGTTCTATGTGAACATGATGCTAGGCACCGATGGTATTAAATTGTTTTTGTACTCTTTTTTTTTCTTTGAGACAGAGTCTCACTTTGTTGCTTTGTTGCCCAGGCTAGAGTGAGTGCCGTGATGTCAGCCTAGCTCACAGTAACCTCAATCTCCTGGGCTTAAGTGATCCTATTGTCTCAGCCTCCCAAGTAGCTGGGACTACAGGCATGTGCCACCATGCCTGGCTAATTTTTTTCTATATATATTAGTTGGCCGATTAATTTCTATTTATAGTAGAGACAGGGTCTCGCTCTTGCTCAGGCTGGTTTCGAACTCCTGACCTCGAGCAGTACACCCACTTAGGCCTCCCAGAGTGCTAGGATTACAGGCGTGAGCCACTGGGCCCGGCCTGTTTTTCTACTCTCGAATGGTTTATAGATTGAATAAAATTTAAACATTCTAGACATGTATTTCATTTGGTAAGTACAATAAAATGTAAATGAAGTTTGAAAGAAGTAGTTATTAATATATCTTTTTCACTTAATTAAAAAGGTAGTTATGAGTTTTGAAATAAACTTAAGAGAAGTGATATTGTTTGCTCTACCTGTGATACTGAAATAGCAACCTAACAAAATTGTCACCTCCACTAACAGGAAAGAAGATTTCTGCATCAATCTATAAGAATTGAACTAATGCTTAATAGAATTTCTATGAGAATTATCTCTACCTACTGCTATGGCATCATCTCCAGGATATATTATTAAGTGAAAAAAAGCAAGTTTCAGAGTTGTACATATAGCATATAATATTTTCTCATTTTAAAAAACATAAGCATAACTCAAAATTAAAAAAAAATATTTATCTATAAAAGGAAGAAGAGAGCAGGATGAAGATAGAAATTTTTTTGTATACCCACAGTGAAAGCAAAATGAGACAAATTAAAAGAAGACTTAAACATAGTAATTTGATGTACCTCCCTAGTGAAATAATTCAAATAAAATTTTTTTTTTTTTTTTTTGAGACAAGAGTCTCACTCTGTTGCCCAGGCTAGAGTGCTGTGTTGTCAGCCTAGCTCACAGCAACTTCAAACTCTTGGGCTCAATCAATCCTGCCTCAGCTGCCCAAGTAGCTGGGACTACAGGCATGTGCCACCATGCCCAGATAATTTTTTCTATATATTTTTAGTTGGCCAATTAATTTCTTTCTATTTTTAGTAGAGACAGGGTCTTGCTCTTGCTCTGGCTGGTCTCAAACTCCTGACCTTCAGCGATCCTCCCACCTTGGCCTCCCAGAGGGCTAGGATTACAGGCATGAGCCACCACACCCTGCCTAATTCAAAGAAATCTTAAGTGCTTCTCGGAAGTAATAATACTATTTTCTGAAGATAAAAAATATAAGTAATTACAGTAATGGTATTAGGAGACAAGATTTTTATTAGAGATGAAAGATATAAATATAAAATCAAATAAGTAGAAACTTTATAATTTTAAATATGAATGGGAAATGTCAGTGTGAACTCATAAAATTTTTTTCTTAAAAAAAATTCCAACGACAGTGAGCTAGCACCGTTTATGCTATACTGGATGAAGCTTAAGCCCATAATACAAAGCGAGATTACACAAGATCTGGAAAATGGGCTACACAGGTACTCGCCATCAAATTGGTACCGACTGACTAAAACTATGGTGCTCAAAAAATGGTAGTGTTCAACAGGGATTTGGGGGGGAGACCCACATCTTAAGGAAGTGGCAAGCATTGTGTGTGGGAGAGAGGGATTACCTCTATCCCTTTTTAGGGAGAGGCAAAGATATACATTGTAATCAAAATGTCTGGGGAAAAAATCTGTAATTGAGAAGTGGGTGGGTGGAAGGGAGGAGGAGGGAAGGGTATGTACTTACACGGTGGGTTCTGTGCGCACCACCTGGAGACTGGACACGCTAGAAGCTCTGGCATAGCGGGGTGGGGGAGGGGGGCAGGGGCAAGATATGTAACCCTAACAATATCTGTACCCCCATAATATGAATAAAAAAAATTCCTAGCTCTGTCCATTGAAAAGGACAAGAAGATAACGATCAACTAAATAGCAATGCATACCAGACTGTGGTCTTTAAATACTATTCCTCTCAAAAATGAACCTAGGATCACTAGAGAAAAACCTGATTCCAGGTTTAGGTTACAGAATGTACGAGATGAGCCTTCAACATCTTGACAGCAAGAAAGCTATCAATGACAAGTTAAGGTTATGTTAGAAGGATTTAGGAACAAACTTGGAGGGACTGACAGGCCTAAGATGGGGCAATCTGAGCTTTAGAAGAACAACTGCAGTGAATTTAAACACATCAAATCAGTTAAAGTTCATGAGTTAATAACAATAGACAACAAGAAAAAATTCATTATCTTTTTAAGATACTAGGGAAATAACTCATTATTCTGAAAATTGATTAATAGAGTAAAAGATTCAAGCCTTTCTTGAACAAGCTGTACTTCAAAGGATCTAAATATTAATAGTTAGTGAAAAAAAGTTTTTTACTGAAGAAGTCCAAGGCTGGGCATGGCGGCTCATGCCTGTAATCCTGGCACTTTGGGAGGCCAAGGCAGGAGGATCGCTTGAGGTCAGGAGTTGGAGACCAGCCTGAGCAAGAGTGAGAACCTATCACCGCAAAAAGTAGAAAAATTAGCCAGCTGTGGTGGTGCACACCTGTAGTCTCAGCTACTTGGGAGGCTGAGGCAGGAGGATCATTTGAGCCCAGGAACTGGAGGTTGCAATGAGCTATGAAGATGCCACTGCACTTTAGCTGGGGGGACAGAGCAATACCCTGTCTCTAAAAAAAAAGTCAATTGAAAGAATGTTGGTGTCTGGAGAATCTTGAGCAAAGATAAAAGTGATAAGAGATAAGAAGAACCCCAATCAAGCAAAGCAATGCTGAGAAATTTCAATTTATTCTAAATGCAATATAAAGCCACTAGGGGGTTTTAACTAGGGGAAATCAAAATCTTGTTTACATTTTTAAAAAACCAGCTTTGCAGTTGTGTGGAGAATGGATTAAATGGGAACAAGAATGCATTTTGGAGATGGGAGGCTATTGCAGTCTTTCTAGCAAGAGATGCGAATAGCTTCAACTAGTATATTAGCAGTGGAGATAGAGAAGTAGATAGAATCAAGATATATTTCAGAGAGAGAAGTGACGTGACATGATGATGGATTTGATTGGAGCAATGGGAGGGAAATGGATCCTCTATTTCCTAAGGAACTGCTAGGTTTTACTAAGTTGATGTATAGCAATATCCCTATAGATGGAATTTTATTAATATGATCTACCCCTTCATAGTTCTTTAGATTTATGCCTACAGAACAAATTGTTATGAAGTTTCTTTCATAAAAAGGAAATTTTATTTTAATGATAACTATTGATTTACTCTACCAACGTATAGCACGAGCCACAAAGAAGTTCACAGATATTGAAGACATTCCTTCCAGTGGGAGCCAGACCAACTATGAAGAGAAAAAGGAAAGAACCCATCCTTGCTCCTCATCTGCCCTTCTCATTGCCCTTTGCTTGATATCCACTGCAGATATTTTACTTCCTATAATCATTCTCAACACTGTCGACAAAGCCAATAGTATTCTTTCAAGAAACCCAGAACACACTCCTTAGAAGAGAAAGCTTTGCTGTCTTGTGAGGAGAAACCATTTTTTAAAAAAATGTGTATTCTACTCCCTTAGTTTTCCCACATCCTGTCTTACCTTCCTTTATATCATCTTGACTTTCAGAGATCAGAGAGTGGGTGTTCTAATTGCCTGCAAGAGTAAGGAGGACAAGAAAACTGATAGAAGGAAAAAGATTGAACATATTTCTCAGCAACCTTTTATATCAGGGAAAGCTAGTAGAGCACTATTAAACCAGCAAAGTTGTTAAACAGGGACTTGAAAGTTTACAATGTGCACTGGTGTATAAGGGGCATATGAGCTGCCATAAAGTGGCTGAGGTATACATTACTGTCACCTCCTGGGCATCTGACAGATCTAAATCTATAGAATGCTGCAATCAGTTCTGTTCTATAAAACTGGCATATCAGTTCAAATACCATTCTATAAAATGAGATTTTGCTATGGGTTTTATGGGAAAATCCTAATGATACAAAGTGCTCCAAGTAGCAAAACTTTTAGAGCATTTGGCAAGTGAATAATAACTGCCACTTATTTCTGTTTAAGTGTCACTAAACTCTGGACACCACAAAAGATGATGAAAGGAAATTTATGAAGGAAATCATAGAACTATGTAGATCAGTGTTCTCATTTTACTAAATAAAAAACAAAGATTTAGAGAAATCAAGCTCAACTTTAGTTAAGACTTCTTAGCTTTGGTTCAAATTTTTTTTTTTTTTTTTTTTTTTGGGAATGAAACATAGAATCTGTGAATAGCCACCCTTCTAGGACGTAGCAGAACTGGAAAAAGAATTTAGATCTTCTAGTTTTAAGAGTAAGTCTCTTTCTGTAACATTACAGAAAAGCCACTCTGGCTGTTAAAACTCCAATACCCTAAAGGTAAAGAACCACACATCAATAATGAAATCTTCTGTAGATGTTCCTGCTGTATTATTAATACAATAATATGTGAGTAGAGAATTTCCATGGTCAAGAAATAACATAGCTGAAGCATAAGTAATTGGAGTTTTTTTTATAATTTCCTTGCTATATTACTTAAAACTCCTTGGTTCCAAATGGAAAAAAAAATCTCAACTTCACTTAAACAAACAAACAAAAAGATAATTTATAGGTATTTGGCTAAGAAGTCCAAACAATGTTCTCAGGACCTTGTTCCATATGATCTTGCTCCTGTCTACCATTTGACCTTATTCTTGGACTCAGTAGCAAGGGGGAAGCTAGCAGTTCCAACCCAATACTGCACCAGAATCAAATACAACAGAAAAGGTGATGGGTCTTCTCAGCTTCTCTTAAACCAAGTCCCAATTTCCCTCTGACAGGGCAAAATTGGTTATGATGTGTCATTCCCCTAGTCAAAATCCTTCATTAGCTCCTTTCTTCCTGGGAACAAAAACCAAAATCCCTATAGTGGCCCATAAGGTCCAACACAATCTGGTCCTGCAATATTCTTTTAACTCACTTCCTACTTATTCTCTTTCTTGCTCATTCTACTCAGTCACATTTGATTCCTTACTATCACTTGAACATAACAGACTGACTCCCACTTTAGGGCTTTTTCACTGATTGTTCTGTGTGGTATATGCTTTTTTTAAAAAAAAACAAAATCCATCCAAGCACATTTATTTTAATCAGAAAACAAAGAATTCCTGCATACATAAGAGATCCGCAAGCAAAATAGTGGTGTCATCCACAAGGACAAGAGGGAGCTAATGTACTCTCATCAGATGTCCTGGGAACACTTGTGAATTTTTCCCCCAGCTTTATTGAGATATAATTGACAAATAAAAATTGTATATATTCAAGGTGTACAAAGTGATGATTAGATACATATATCAACAAATGAGATTTTCTAAGGATAAGGGTGTTGAAAAAAAGAAAAAAAAAGATTACCACAATCAAGTTAATTAACACATTTATCACCTCACACAGTTACTATTTGTGTGTGTGGGGGGGTGAAGACATTTCCGATCTACTCAGCAAATCTCAGGTAGATAATACAGTATTATTAGCTATAGTCACCATGCTGTACATTGGATCCCCAGAACTTATTCCTCTCATAAATAAGAGCTTATACCCATTGACCAACAATTCTCTAACCCCACCCCAACTGCTGCCAGCCTCTAGCAATCACCGTTCTACTCTTTGCTTCTATGAGTTTGACTTTTTTCAATTTCATATATAAATGAGCTCATACTGTATTTGTATTTCTGTGTCTGGCTTATTTCACTTAGCACAATGTCCTCCAGCTTTATCCATGTTTAAAATGGCAGGATTTCCTTTCTTTTTATGTCTGAATAATACTTTGTTGTATATATGTATCATATTTTCTTTATCCATTCATCTGTTGACAGACTCTTAGGTTGTTTCCGTATCTTGGTTATTGTGAATAATGCTGCAACAGTCATAGGGGTACAGATATCTCTTGGAGGTACTGATTTTATTTCCTTTGGATACATAGCCAGAAGTAGGATTGCTGGATATATGGTAGCTCTACTTTTAATGTTTTGAAGAATCTTCATAATGCTTTCCATAATGGTTGTATTAATTTACACTCTCAACAACAGCATGTAAGGGTTCCTTCCCTCTTCTCCATGCCCTCACCAAGACTTGTTATCTTTGTATTTTTCACAATAGCTATCCTAACAGGTGTGTGGGTATACTCTTTCCCTAAATATCCATTTGAATGTACCTCATCTCCTTCAAGTTATTACCCTAGGCACTTGGCCACAGAATAGATGCTTTTTTGTTTCTTTTCTTTATAGTTTTAGCCTTTCTTCCAGGCTCTTGTCTCAGTTCTCCAAATTCTCGTGCTTATCAAATAGATTCTTGAGTTCTGGTGAGTGTGTCAAGGAGCTTTTTTCTATATGGGCATGTAAAAGGCATATTATGAACCACTGTTCCAATCTGGGGTCTTGAAGTTGCTCAGTTAAAGCCTCCTATACTCCTCACCACTTTCTTAGGTATCCTGTATCATAAGAGAGGTCCTCACATGGGATGGATTAACATAGACGAAGCAAGAGCCTGTCATCTCACTCAACAATCAGCCAGTGCTTCTCTAATTCTCTATAATGCGCAGAATGAAGACCAACTGCCTGAGGCTCTAGATGCTGCAATAGAAGACTTTTACTCAAGTGAAGGCTCATCCATTGGCCAGAATTTCAACTAAATATCATACTTCACCTGGCACTTTTCTAGGCAATGTAAACCCTCTGTCTTGGGTAATTCTGTAGGATCTGTTTCCAGATCTAACTATCCCCACTCATACCTCCACTCACCCATATGGCAGTATTCACCTGAGTTCTTGCCTCAAAATTTCATGTTTTTAACCTACATCATGAAATTCATAATCTCTTCTTTTATTTTATTATAGCCCTTGAAGGTCCATTAAAATAAGAGCCCTTGACAACTGTCAAGTTTCCCAAAATTGCAGAAAATGACTTGTTGATTAAGTAAAGCCAAGTTTATTATGTACTGCAGTAAGGGAGGCTACCACCTTGACCGTATCATTGCATGGTCTTGGAAGGTAGAGGTTGAAGGTGGACATGTTTTGGGGGTCTAGCAGAGTCTTAACTGGGATTGGACAAAATTCGTGTTACAATAGTTTAATATAAGTGGGCACAGCAAGGCAAAGGTCTTGAAGGGAATCTTGAAAAGGATTTTCAGTGGTTTGATAAATGAGAGGTTTGCCCAATTGAGCAATCTATTGTCCCAAGAAAGGGCTTGTTGAGGCTTCAGGTCTTCTTGGAGAGAAGAAATGCTTTCATTTTGGGGAGTGTGTGTGTGTAGACGTGTATTAGACCCCATCATAAAAAGGGTAGATTCCTTTTTTCAGAAATAGTTAAAAAATAAAGAAAGAGGGGTAGGGGGAGGATCAAGATGGCGGACGAGAAACACCGCCAGAGTGTCTCTGCAGAAAAGACAGATTTTAGCAGAAATTAGAAAAAAGAAGACAAGCATACAGCAGACGAGGGCCGGAAGGAGGGGTACCTGAGACCCCAGGAGACTCCACGGGAGGAGGCTGCGGAGGAGAACTGGAAGCTGAGACCCCTGGAGCAGCCCGGAGACCAGCGGGAAGGGTAGGTGGATAAATCACCTTTCCCCTCCCCTGCATTTGGGACTGCTGGTGGGCTCCCCAGCAGGTGGAGAGACCTGCGGACACCAGCCCAGAGATGGCCTACGCCAGCTATCGGTGAGCCTGTAGTGGACGCGGCACCAGGCTCCCAACTCCCTCCGGGCACCTCCGTGTGCACAGACCCGAGCCGCGAGGCAGGCGCCATATGGCCTCCTTCTCGCCTCCACCGACCCTACCCGTGGCTGCCCAGAGAGACAATACAGCCACCAGCCAGAGGCACTGTAGGGCAGAGGAAGGGCAGAGGAATTTTTAGGACAGAGGAAGGGCAGAAGAATTCTTCCAATTGTCGGGAATTTACTTGGGTGGGGCAATGAGCTAACCGCAAACCTTTGCTTCTGGTCATTGCTTGCTTGCTACACCGCTGTAGGGGGAATTATGGGATGAGGTCATTGAAGCATGGGCGACTGGCCCATCAGGCAATAGAGGGCAACCAACCCGCCAATTATTTCAAAAGGCAATAGTGGGCAACCAATCATTTTAAAGGTCAACGTATGATCCACTTGTAGTCGGCTTGTGCGCAGCTTGTGCACCATGGGGATAAAAGGCATGCCGTTGTTCCGGTCGGGGTCCTTGCCTGTGAGAGTGGCCACTGCGTGTGCTCTGGGGCTTGGACCCTGGCTAGCCAGAAAATAAACCTCCTCTTGTGTGATTGCATCCTCGATGTCTCTGCTTTTCTGTCCGGTGGGGCTGTGGAAGGTCAGTCCCTAACAGCACCTCCAGGGAACGGGACCTTCCCTTTTGGGACCCAAAGCTGACTAAGGGTAACTCAGACTGTGAGCTCCCTACCCGCCAGGCCTCCCAGGTGCTGCTGGCACGGTGTTCCCAGGAGAACGGTGCAGACTCAGAGGCTGAGAGACATAGACCCAGCTTGGGCTCCCTGTGGGTAAACTGGGACAGGAACTCCTCTCCCTGGTGGGGATACAGTTTGAACTCTGGGACCCAGAGGTCGGACCTGCAGACCAGATCCCGTGCACCAAGGTCTAGCGTTGCCCAGGGCACAGAAGGGATATATGTGAACAGCCTACTGAGGTGTGTGTGCCTTCAGGGGCAGATCAGCATCCTAGAGGGCAACCCTCCTCCCAAAAGGAGGCCGTACGCCCAGCCCAGGTGGCGTTTCTGCACAGGGAACCTCCCTGCCGGCACCACAATATGGGGAGGCCTGGTGGCGTGTGGTCTGGCCTGCTGGCAGAGGCCAAGGAGTAGCTGCGGAGTTGGGGAGGGTGGAAAGAAGCGAGGCCCCCTCCAGACTGCGGGTCTCAGACAGCCCCACCCCCACAAGCAGACTTTCTGGCTGAGCAGAACCATTCCAGCCCCGCCCTGACAGCTTTTCCTGGAAGCAGAGAACAGAACTTTGACCCCTGCTAACAGCATTGGTGGTGCCTGAGGGCAGGCTTACCCAACCCAGCTCAGCCCAGAACAAGAGCTAATAACAGGACACAAAAACAACAGCATAGCCTGTTCCTCCAAGCAAGCGCCACATACTGACAGGGATGGCATCCTGCACAGCCTTTTCATGGCACCCACTGACTCATTATACAGGGAGTGGTCAAATCTCACCCACAGACACCACCTAACGGCTCAGAAACTAAACAAGGCGTGTTAATACCCAAACAAAAACCTAAAGGAAAGAAACAACAACTGATCGACATGGGAAGAAATTAGCGAAGGAACTCAGGAAATATGAAGAATCAAATGGAAAACACACCCCCAAAGAGGAGCACCAGCCCCCTAGAAACAGACACCAACCCAAATCAGGCAACCAAAGTGACAGAAGAGGAATTTCGTATGTGGATCATAACAACACTCACCGACCTGCAACAACAACTCAATAACCAACACAAATAAACCACAAAAAGCCTCCAGGACCTAGAACAAAAGTTCACTAAAGAAATAGACACAATGAAGAAAAGTTTAACCGAACTCCTGGAAATGAAGAATCAATTCAGGGAACTACAAAATACAGTGGAAAGTCTCAAGAACAGGGTAGATCAAACAGAAGAAAGAATCTCAGAGCTTGAAGATAACACCCTCCAACTAAATAAAACCGTCACAGAGATAGAGCAGAGAAACAAGAGAAAAGAGCAAGGCCTACAAGAGATGTGGGATTATGTGAAGAAACCTAATGTGAGGGTCATAGGGTTACCAGAAGGGGAAGAAGACAACACTCAAAGGTTAGACAAGCTATTTGAAGATATAATAGAGGAAAATTTCCCAGGCCTTGCTCAAAATCTCGATATACAAGTTCAAGAAGCTCAGAGGACCCCTGGAAGATTCAATGCAAACAGGAAGACATCATGACATGCAGTCATCAGACTGACCAAAGTATCAACTAAACAGGCCCTTCTAAGAGCTGTAAGACGAAAGAAGCAAGTGACATACAAGAGAAAGCCAATTCGAATAACACCAGACTTCTCTAATGAGACTTTACAAGCAAGGAGAGACTGGGGCCCCATTCTCACTCTTCTGAAACAAAACAATGCCCACCCTAGAATCTTATTCCCTGCAAAACTAAGCTTCATATATGAAGGAGAAATAAAAACATTCTCAGACAAGCAAAGTCTCAGAGAATTCACCAAGACAAGACCAGCCCTACAAGAAGTACTAAAAACAGTATTACGCATGGAACAACATAATAAAAACTCATGAATATAAAAACAACCAAAACCCAAAGATTAAAGGCCAGATAATACAATGGCTCAAGAGAGAAATCAAAGCAACAACATCTAACCCAACAGAATGAACAGTAATCTACTTACCTATCAGTTCTCTCAATAAATGTGAATGACTTAAACTCTCCACTCAAGAGACATAGGCTTGCTGAATGGATAAGAAAATACAGGCCAAGTATACGCTGTCTTCAGGAAACACATCTAACCTGCAAGGATGCATATAGACTAAAAGTAAAAGGGTGGAGATCAGTATTCCAGGCAAGTGGAAGCCAAAAGAAGGCTGGGTGGCAGTTCTAATTTCAGACGATTTAGTTTTTAAAGCAACAAAAGTAGTGAAAGACAAAGAGGGTCATTATATAATGGTGAAGGGCACATTTCAACAAGAAGAGATAACAATTTTAAATATATATGCACCCAACTTAGGTGCACCTAGTTTCATAAAGCAAACCTTACTGGATCTAAGCAGATGGATTAATAGCAACTCCATAATCACCGGAGATTTCAACACCCCACTGACGGCACGAGACAGATCCTCCAACCAGAAAATTAATAAAGAAATAATGGACTTAAACAAAACCCTGGAACAATTGGGTCTGACTGACATCTACAGAACATTCTACCCAAAATCCACTGAATATACGTTCTTCTCATCAGCTCACGGGACATTCTCTAAGATTGACCATATCCTAGGACACAAAGAAAATCTCAAGAAATTTAAAAAAATAGAAATCATACCATGTACCTTCTCAGATCACAGTGGAATAAAAGTAGAATCCACCCTAACAGAAACTCACATTTCTACACAAAAACGTGGAAATTAAACAACCTCCTACTACATGATTACTTCATAAATGAAGAAATCAAGATGGAAATTAAAAAATTCTATACTCCTACACTGCTGGTGGGACTGCAAACTAGTTCAACCTCTGTGGAAAGCAATATGGAGATACTTTAAAGCGATACAAGTGAATCTACCATTCGATCCAGCAATCCCATTGCTGGGCTTCTACCCAAATGATTCAATGACACTCTACAAAAAAGACACCTGCACTCGAATGTTTATAGCAGCACAATTCATAATTGCAAGGCTGTGGAAACAGCCCAAGTGCCCATCAATCCAAGAATGGATTAATAAAATGTGGTGTATGTATACCATGGAGTACTATTCAGCTCTAAGAAACAATGGTGATATAGCACATCTTATATTTTCCTGGTTAGAGCTGGAACCCATACTATTAAGTGAAGTTTCCCAAGAATGGAAAAACAAGCACCACATATACTCACCAGCAAATTGGTATTAACTGAGCAGCACCTAAGTGGACACATAGGTACTACAGTAATAGGGTATTGGGCAGGGGGGAGGGGGACAGGTGGTGGGTATATACATATATAATGAGTGAGATATGCACCATCTGGGGGATGGTCATGATGGAGACTCAGACTTGTGGGGGGAGGGAGGGCAATGGGCATTTATTGAAACCTTAAAATTTGTACCCCCATAATATGCTGAAATAAAAAAATAAATAAAATATCCACACGAGTAGAGTTTATATAAAAAAAAAGAAAAAAAAAAGAAAAAAATAAATAAATAAA
Organism: Microcebus murinus; assembly: GCF_040939455.1. NCBI lineage: Eukaryota > Metazoa > Chordata > Mammalia > Primates > Cheirogaleidae > Microcebus > Microcebus murinus. The sequence continues at coordinate 43,745,591 of NC_134113.1, read as the reverse complement.
ATAAAAGAAAGAGGGGTGGGAGATGAATTCTCATATTAAACATGAAAAATAGGTTAAGTTTACAAATCACTATACATAACTAAACTCTGACTCTGATGATCACCACCTAAATTCTGTTTATTCCTGGTGATTTTTATTTATGTCCTTTTCTATAATTTTCAAATTTTCTACAATAAATATGTATTACTTTGGGAATAAAAAAGTTAACCAGGCCAGGCACAGTGGCTCACGCCTGTAATCCTAGCACTCTGGGAGGCCGAGGCGGGTGGTTAGCTTGAGGTCAGGAGTTTGAAAACAGCCTGAGCAAGAGTGAGACCCTGTCTCTACTATAAATAGAAAGCAATTAATTGGCCAACTAATATAAATAGGAAAAATTAGCTGGGCATGGTGGTGCATGCCTGTAGTCCCAGCTACTCAGGAAGCTGAGGCAGAAGGATTGCTTGAGCCCAGAAGTTTGAGGTTGCTCTAAGCTAGGCTGATGCCACAGCACTCACTCTAGCCTGGGCAACAAAGCGAGACTCTGTCTCAAAAAAAAAAAAAAAAAAGAAAGAAAAGTTAACCATAGGAAATTTCTATTTCTTTCCCTAGTTGATTTGTTCACAAAATTTTACAAAGATTCATTTCTTTTCCTGTTGCAAGTATACGTTCTAACAGAGTGGTTACATATTTTAACTCTGAAGACATTTAGATAACTGAGTACAGAAGAAATTACCTTGAAAAACTGAAGATAATGTATCTCCTTTTTTTGTCTTTCTCATCACTGTCATTACCAAATATAGTATGCAAAAATATATTTTAAAAATATTAGGACAGGTACAAATAAACAAGTAAATAAATTAAAATAAATAAAACCAAATTATGACTTTTCCCTTGGGCTATTATAAGGATGGAAGAAGAGAAATAAGAACAAATTATAGAAAACAAGACTTCTTTTGGATAAGAATCTTTCATGTCAAATGTTTTAAAATATTTGGTTTTTATCTGTATTCTACCAACAGAAGGAAGCACACCTTATAAGGTTTTAAAAAATGTTTTTATGGAATAATAAGGCCAGATGGCTAAAAGATCTTTTCAGTCTTTTAAAAGAAGACTTTTAAAAAGCATCCTCATGATGCTTTTTCCTCATTTGTTCTATTAGTACTACTTACCTTACACTAAAAGAGTTGTCAAGAAATATCAACTTCCTGGCTGGTGCGGTGGCTCACCCCTTTAATCCTAGCACTCTGGGAGGCCGAGGCAGGCCGATTGCTCAAGGTCAGGAGTTCAAAACCAGCCTCAGTAAGAGCAAGACCCGTCTCTACTATAAATAGAAAGAAATTAATTGGCCAACTAAAAATATATAGAAAAAATTAGCCGGGCATAGTGGCACATGCCTGTAGTCCCAGCTACTCAGGAGGCTGAGGCAGTAGGATTGCTTGAGCCCAGGAGTTTGAGGTTGCTGTGAGCTAGGCTGATGCCACGGCACTCTAACCGGGGCAACAAAGAGAGACTCTGTCTCAAAAAATAAAGAAATATCAACTTCCTTACACATCTGGCCTAGGGGGTCACACATTTTATCAGCAATATAGTATGTATTTTTTATTAATCATTTACACTGGCATTTCACAAATTGTATTTATGAAACTCCTGTTCTATGGGACACTGAAGGATATGAGCAATACGAGGGCTCTCTGGAAAGTATCCAGCCATGTAATATGTTCTTGTTATATTAACAATGGCTGGATACTTTCCAGACAGCCCTCATATTCCATAAACAAAGGGTTTTGTAGTAGGATTTCTCAGGACAGTACTGTGCTGATTTGCACAGTAAATCTCTAGGAGAATAATAATGTAATAAGAATTCCCCAAATTTATTTGACCACCAAATACTAGTGTTAGTGAAATATATTATGTGAAAATGTGTTCTTCTAAACTCCAGATAAAGATTCAATTTCTAAGTCAAGCACTTTTTATCTAACACTTAACGCTCAACATAATCCTGTTTATGTAATAACTATTTCCCTGCTACTTGAGCTAATTCAATTTTGACCATGATTACAAGTGTGAATTTGAAGAGAAAAATTAATGAAGGACTCACAAGGCCTAGAACTAGGTATGAAATTACCAGGCTCAAAAAAGGGCCATTCAGCTATATTTCTAAAAATATGAACAAGGGTATAAATAGTTTTACTTTTCATCAGGTTTCCCTAGACCTTACACAGTTATGATTAGGACACAAAGAAATAGTAGGAATTTCATTATACTTTAAAATTAAATTTGAAATAATTTTTATAAACATTTATACAAAAATTATATATATTAATAATTATCTTTGGGTTTAGTTCTACCTCTCTTAAGCTCTTAAAATGGGCTAATTTTCACATTTATGTGTATATCATTGGTTATTTTTAGAACTAACTGGGAATGTTCACTCATAACATCATGAAAGATTAGAGATCTTTCACTTCACAACTAGACTCTGAATAAAGCATACCCTTTGAGGTACTGTCACATGGAAAGTAAATGAATTCTCCAGGGCATCTGCCCTCACAGATAACAAACATATGTGAGTTGGGTTCAGAGTACCCCCAGCAGACTGGGGCAAAGGGAATATATGTAACCTAAACATTTGTACCCCCATAATATGCTGAAATTAAAAATTTTTTTTTAAAAATTACTATGCTTCATTGTGGAGAAAAAATTAGAAAAGGACAATATTTTGGGCAGGGAGTACAAGGGAGCTGTTGTAGTCACTCATGGGAGAGATGATAGTAGCCTTAGATATAATAGATTAACTGTAGTTATTACTTTTAAGTTGCATTAAGGATTAAGTAAACTTTGAATCCCAGCTACTCATATGGTGCTTCAGACATATAGGTTGTCTACCCAATAATCCCTCCCTCCCCTTCTTTTTTTGCTAACTGTTCCCTGGTATTGAGTGACCATCTGCTTCAGGAGAGACTGGACATCTTCTCCAGTCACAGGGTGGTAAATCTTGATTAGTTGAAGCAAATCATAGTGTTTCCTTTTCCAGAGATTTATCAAAATTTAAGACTGAGAATGAGATGCAATTCTGGTTAATAAGGATTTGAGTGAAAGGCTCCTGAGGGATTTTCATTAGTCTTAAAAAGGAACTCAAGAAAGGAACTGTCTCTTCTTCTGGCTTTTGGGCATTTTTTTAAAAGTATGTAATGAAAGGGGCTTCTGCAGCCATTTTGAAACCAAGAGTGAACACTTTTAGACAAAAGGCAACATTTTAGAAATAAAAGAGCAGAAATATGGTGAAAAGCTGGGTCTTTGATGACTACAAAAATCCATGAACATGGAATATCTTTCCATTTATTTATTTAATTTATTTCAGCAACATTGTAGTTTTCAGTGTATATAAGTCTTTTGCCTCTTTAGTTAATTTTATTTCTAACTATTTTATTTTTTGATGGTATTGTAAATGGAGTTATTTTCTTAATTTTCTTTTCAGATTGTTTATTGCTAGTATATAGAAATGCAACTGATTTTTGTGTGTTGATTTTATATCCTGCAATCTTGCTAAATATTTTCTTTTCTGGTTCTAACAGGTGTGTATGTGGAGTTGTTAGGATTTTCTACAGATAAGATCATGACTTCTGAAAACAGAGATAATTTTACTTATTCCTTTTCAATCTGGATACATTTTATGTCATTTTTTGCCTAATTTCTCTGACTAGAACTTCCAATACGATTTTGAATAGAAGTGGCAAAAGCAGGTATCCTTGTCTTGTTCCTGATCTCAGTGGAAAAGCTTACAGTCTTTCACTACTGAGTATGTTAACTATGGGTTTTTCATATATGGCCTTTATTATGTTGAGGTAGTTTTCTTCTAGTCATAGTTTTGTTAAAGTTATGTTGGTTTAACTTGCTCAGTTTTCAGTGTACACATCACCAAATCATCTCCACAGTTTTTGCCAAAAGTGTAAATATCTCCACACACTCAAATTCAAGTAACTCCTTCTTTCTTCTTCCTTTGGTAACATACTTCTTGGAGCCCTTCACATTTCTGATCTCATCTGAACTGGCTTCTCTCTATGCCTGCAGGACAGCTGTCACCTAGGGATTTCCTTTTGCCATTGTCCTTGATACGGAGAAAAGTTAAGATTTAATTCACTGATTTTTTTTAACTTTTCTTATTTCCATATCTTTGTCTTTTTCCTCTAATTTCTGGGTCATTTCCTCAGTTTATCTTCCAACCCATTTATGAAGTTTTTTCATTTATGATATATTTTTAATTTCTAAGAGCTTCTTTTTATTCTCTGAATATTCTTATTTCATGGATGCAAAATCTCTTATAGGGCATTTATTGTAATTAAATTTTTTTCTTCTCTTCCCTGCATTATTTTCCCTGAATTGCTTTTTTGTTCATTTGTTTTGAATTCTGCCTTTCAAATTAAATGTTTTCTTCAAAGGTGGGATGATCTATGGTTATATGTTCATATTTAAGAGCTGGTTGGAAGTTCTGGGTATAAAGGAGGGGCTGGTTGAACTTTGGTCTTCACTGTAGGATGATGTGGTTGTGTCATACCAATGTGGACCCCAGCTGTTAGTACCTAAAGGTCTGATTTCTTCAGCTAGTCAATTTCTCCAGGGAGGAATCCTGTAATCCCCTTGATGTCAGCAAACTTCATGCTCTCTCTACGACAATACCTTGATTAATTAAGCATTAAACAAAATTTGTAGTATTGACTGTTATAAGGGTTCAGACTAGGTAGAGATCAATTAGTGGAAAAGTTGGCGGAATCATAAATAAATGACATGAGATAAGCTGGAAAGATGAGTAGGCCAGCCAGAAACTGAGGTGAGAGAGAATCAAATTGAATGGTAATTAAATGCTGTAGTTCAGGGATGGGAATGATCACTTCCAGCTGATAATGTAGCACAGCTGACTGAGACATGCATATGGAATGAAGTCTCTATTCAGCCTTCAAGCAGCTTGTGACTTTGGCAAGTCATTAATCACTAAGAGATTTCATCTCTTCACTTGAATAACTTGAGGAGATTATCTCTAAAGTCCCTCCTGGATCTAAAGTTTCTTTAAGGTATTTACTACTAAGATTCTTTTGCAACATATGACTTTTTGAATGATAAATTATAATTAGTGAATGATTATATAGTTCGTGGAGATGAATCCAGAGCTTTGAAATTACTCTTATGAAAACAGTAATTATTTAGAGTTATAGGGAACTTAATGACTTTATTTACATTAAATTTATATGCATGTGGCTTTAAAAAAATCTGTTCACTTGCTATATGTAAGTGCACTATGATTTTTTTCCCCTCTAGTATAACAGAAAACTAAACCTGAAACAAACCATTCTGAAATCCTGACCTTGTTTCCTCTCTTTGCTTATAGACAAAGGATAGCATTGAAAAAACAAAATAGCTACCAAAAATAGAAAAAATTAACCAGGCATGGTGGCATGTGGCTGTAGTTCCTGCTACATGGGAGAGTGAAGCAGAAGGATCGCTTGGGCCCAGGAGTTTGAGGTTTCAGTGAGCTGTGATGATGCCACAGCACTCCCAGGGTGTCAGAGCAAGACTTTGTCTCAAAAAAAGGAAAAGGAAAATAGGTATCTTTTCTGTATTAACTTATAACTGTGCCATTTCTGAATAGGAGAATTGATTCAAATTAATTTGTTATACAAACACTTCACATCTAGTATATGTCAGGTATTTGTGCCAGGTGTGGTGGTCACAGAAACGAAAAGCACAGTCCTTGCCTAGTTCATGGCCTAGTAGGTAAGGCAGTTCAGTAAACCACCAAGTATTTTACAGTGTGATACTACTGTAAAATAATACTGCAGCACAGAAACAGAACCTTTGTAATTGATGTCTGTTTTGGCTTGGCCAGCACCACTCCCCCTTTTTCTGGAGTGGTTCCTGAGTTTTCACTGGGAATTACTTCTCTGCCATTCCATATTATTTCAGTGGGGCTATGGACATATTCAAACCTAATTGGTCAGATTCAAACCTAGCCAATTAGAACATCATATACTTTGGGGGTATTTTTGTACACTGTAAATATATATAATTTTTTAGTTGTCAATTATATGTATAGTCAATAAAGCGGAGGGGACAAAGACAAGTAAGCAAAGAAAATGGTAAACAGTAAAATCTAAATAAACATTGATTATATGGAGAAAAAAGGGACAAATGTAGGTTAGGCTATTAATGAGGATTTTGTTTTGTTTTGTTTTGCTGAAATTGAGAACATCATATACTTTGGGCCATAGTGATTGGTGCAGGGGCTGTCCCATGAGCCAAGCCAAGCCAGTCTGCTACAGTCAGAAGCAATCTTGAGACACAATACAGTACATTCAGGGAAAGGCAGATATTTGGCTATGAGTGGAAAATTGGGTCTGAATGGGGAGAGTTAAGACACAAAACTAAAATAGTAGGCAGGAAAAGTTTATGAAGGCCCTTGTATGCTATTCTGGAGAATTTGACTTTTTCCTGAAGAAATGGGGAGCCATTAAGTGATTTTAAGCAGGAAATTTACATGATTACATTTATGCTTTAGAAAGATTAATCTGGTAAAAGTATGAATGATGGGCTGGGGGAAGACGAAGTAGAAAGCAAGGGAATGAATGAAGATACCACAGTAATTGTCCAAACCAGAGATAAAGGGACCTGAACCATGGGAGTGCCAGTGGGGAGAGGGAAGAAAGACATAGTGAGAGTGCTTCCCAGCAGCTCTCCAGAAGACACATCTGAAAGAAGTACCATGATAGCAAAACTTTCCTTGAGAAATTGTGTGCTGGCTACATTTCTAATTCAGCAAAGTGTACTAATTTTCAGGTAACAAAAGCAAAATAAAGTTTCATTTAAGATTGTGCTTCTCAAAGTTTAATATGCATACAAATCACTTGGGGATCTTGTTAAAATGCAAATTTTTGTTCAGTATTTCTGGGGTGGGATTCTTCAAGATTCTGCATTTCTAATAAGTTCCCAGGTACGTTTGGTCTGCATACTATACTCTGAGTATCAAAGGTGTAAAATTTTTTGAGGCATGCACAGTTTATTCAAGTAAAAAGTCCAACAGGCAGCAGATGTAGGGTCTAGAGTTTAGGAAATAAAGAGAAACTTGGGCTGGAGATATTTGGGAAAGATCAGCACATAGGAGCTGATGATGCCAGAATTATGAGGATAATGGCCCAGGAATAGTGTGTGGAGAAAAAGCAAAAGAGGTTCAAGGAGAGCCCATGGCTAACTCCAGCACAGAGGCTGAGGCTTAAGAAGTTCAAGAAGTAGATGAACCTGGAATGCTAATGAGGCTTTTCAATGAGAAGACTTTAGCTCCCAAGCTGCTTATATAGACTATAGCTCCCAAGCATTAATGCTACCTGTGTACTGAACATTCTATTCCTGGCACAGTGCTGGGGGCTTCAACTTTTCTCCAAAACACAGGGTATAAGAAATGTCACATTAAAAGTTTACTCTAGGCCGGGCGAGGTGGCTCACGCCTGTAATCCTAGCACTCTGGGAGGCCGAGGCGGGCGGATTGCTCAAGGTCAGGAGTTCAAAACCACCCTGAGCAAGAGCGAGACCCGTCTCTACTATAAATAGAAAGAAATTAATTGGCCAACTAATATATATAGAAAAAATTAGCCGGGCATGGTGGCGCATACCTGTAGTCCCAGCTACTCGGGAGGCTGAGGCAGGAGGATTGCTTGAGCCCAGGAGTTTGAGGTTGCTGTGAGCTAGGCTGACACCATGGCACTCACTCTAGCCTGGGCAACAAAGCGAGACTCTGTCTCAAAAAAAAAAAAAAAAAAAAGTTTAGTCTAACCACACCTCATTGCTCTGAGCTGATAGAAAATTTAATTTGGGTCATTATTAGGACTCTCCTCTCCACACCCAAGATTACTGGAAGATTCTAGGGGCCTCAGTCCAGTACATTTGGAAAAGACCCTCTAGTCTTCACTCAATGCTGGTTACCTATGCTCATCTTTCCACCTCATTCATCCATTCCACTCGAGCAGCTTTCCTGATTCAATGCCAAGGGTGGCCACAGGGGTCTTGATCGTGGTTGGAATCTCTGATGCCTAGTGTGTAGTCTTCCTAATGGTGCTACACATCCATTCCTATTTAAGTTTCTGATATTCATAGAACCTGCAACTGTCCCTTTCCGTTGTTCCCTTTGGTTGCTACTTACCTCAAACTCAAAAGCCTCTAACTTCTCTAACTTTAACCGGCACAGTTGTTTTTGGTGCAAAGGGGCTTTTTATTTTACTCTGGGGCCAGGAAAGTCCCAGATCTTGTGCCTCAGTCGTCAAAGGGGATGAAGGGTGGGGAAAAGAATCCTCCCTGCATTCTTTTATAGCACTGAGAACAAATCAAATTCTTATCTTAGTACCTGTACAAATCTTACTACATATGCATTGTCCTCCCTATAATCATTGGGTAATTCCCACTTTACGTCCCGAAGCTTGAATTTAGAAACTTGTTTCACGCCACACAGCTATTAAATAACTGTAGGAGCTATAAACTATGCGCATTAGACTTTGGAGCAATGAGGGCATGGTATTTTCACAGTTCCCATCAAAATACTTTGCTCGAGGTCATGTGTGTCAGTGACGAGAAACAAATTCAGATACCTCGCATAGAAGGGAAAATTCTCCGTGTGTGTGCCTCATATAGAGGGCTGGGATTTCTTTAATACTCACTACAATGCTACAGTATAGATTTTAAAATGAAGAAACTGGGTTTCGGGCCCGTTGATGACTTACTTGCTTACCACAAAGCCAGGACTATGTTTACTGGCTCCCATTATGGTGTTCCTTCCATCACACCAAACTGCTGTTGCCTGCCTTAGGGTCAGACTTTCGTCGCAGGAAAACCCCAACACAACCCAATTCAGCTACACAACTAAAAAAGAAAAAAAAAAAAAAAAAAAAAAAAAAAAAGGGGGGGGGCGCATGCGCAGTCCTGCGCCTGAGACTCCACCCCAGCGGCGCACAAGAGTCAGGCGGCTTTTTTTTTTTTTTCTTCGCCCCGCCCCTTTCCACAGTGCCTTTCCAGCCACTACCCGCCCCTTTCCCGCCCGGATGTTATTTTAGTTTTGCCGGATGTTGTTGTGAGTCCGAGAGCCACGTGAGGCGCTGCTACGTCATCACCAGGCAAGCTCAGGAAACATGGCGGCGGCGGGTGTTGTGAGCGGGAAGGTAAGTAACGGCCCCGGGAAAGACCCTTGCTTTTCTCCGGGACTGGTGTGCTTTTGCTCTCCAGGGGCCAAACAGGGGAGGGACACGAGGGCCTTTCCGCTTCAGGAACAGCTCGTGGCTCATGTAGGAGAAGAGGACTTGATGGTGTCAGCTGTTTTCCCAAGAATGCCAGTTCAGCCGAGGAGTTACAGACCCAGCTTCTGCTCCAAGGCCAGCTAGGCCTTGGTGCTCCTCTGCCCCGCCCCCGGAGCTGGGAAGCTTTTATTTGTATAGTCTTTACTAGGTGGTTCCCTAGTTCCTTCTTTTCTCTGACTCTGTTTCTTGACTCTAGTTATTTATGTCTACTGGTGACTCCAGCGTCTTTTCTTTCTGTCTTTGATGCGTTACCCTGACTTGGCTCTATCTTCTTTTGCTTCAGTATGGTGAAGACGTCTTTGCTCCCTTTGGGAGGAGCTGAACAGGTGCTACATAGCTGTGTGCATAGAAGAAAAGAATGAATTGGGTCTGTTTTACGAAACAGTTGGTTGGTGGTTGTCAGCAGCAAGGCATATTTCTACTGAGAGAGCTGGAAATTTACACCATCCTAAGCTTCTTCAGGAAGGCGATTAGTCAAGTATTTATTTCCTAGGCGTTTCCTTGATATTTCCGTGATGGCTATTTCATTTATGGAGGTGTTTCCTAACGAACCCTCCTAGTTCGTTAGGAGTTAGGATTAGGTGTAGAGATTTCTTTGTATACTGCCTATTCATGTTCCAAAGTCACATTTTATGCATAATTATGGCTGTCAGCTTTATGACATGCCACTGGCAGCATTTCCCAGTGCAGAGATATTTCTTTTTTTTTTTTTTTTTTTTGAGACAGAGTCTCACTTTGTTGTCCAGGCTAGAGTGAGTGCCGTGGCGTCAGCCTAGCTCACAGCAACCTCAAACTCCTGGGCTTGAGTGATCCTTCTGCCTCAGCCTCCCGAGTAGCTGGGACTACAGGCATGCGCCACCATGCCCGGCTAATTTTTTATATATATATCAGTTGGCCAATTAAATTCTTTCTATTTATAGTAGAGACGGGGTCTCGCTCTTGCTCAGGCTGGTTTTGAACTCCTGACCTTGAGCAATCCGCCCGCCTCGGCCTCCCAAGAGCTAGGATTACAGGCGTGAGCCACAGCGCCCGGCCTGCAGGGATATTTCATAAAGAGCTGGGACTGACTGGTAATGACTCATCGAACACTAACGACTATTTATTCGTTGTAGATTGCTTTTTCTGCTCCTTGAGTTTCACTCATGTTCTCCCTGTTGCCTTCCCTACTCCGTTTTGAATTATTTGACAACATTTGTGATTTGGTGTGTGGAGTACTACACTAGATGGCAGAATAACAAATATGGGCTTGATTTTGCTGTTAATCTGAAGTGACCTTGGGAAATTGGGCAATTTTGACTTCTCCTTTATATTCTTTATCTGCAGAATGGAGGAGATGCCAATCATTATTTCTTGTATTGGAGTCGTTAGGTTTACATGAAAAAAAATATAGTACATATTTGTATGTACTGGCTATCTTAAATGGTTGGAGGGCTCCTTTCTTGGGGTTATTCATGCTCTGTGGTTGTCTTGTTTGTTTTTGTCTTTTTATATTCACGGGGAATGGTGATCTTCTGCTTGACTCAGTACATATTAAAAGGTTTTCCTATTTGATTTTACATCTTGGCTGATCCAATCTGGGACTTCCCAAGGGGGAAGCTTTCCATTTAAACTACATCTCTCCTTTTCAGATTTGGGTTAATGTTGAAGAACTCTTGAGGCTATGAAGCGGAGTTGTGAAATAGAAGACTTTTTCACTCTTTCTTTGTAGCCACCAGCTTTTATAGTCTGACTTACTAAAATTAGTCATATATTAATATTTCATAACTCCATTTTATAACCTCATTTATTTTTATTGCAAATTCACACCTATTTCCATTACTCCACTAAAACTAGTTTTTTCATGCCAGAAGCCACTTCTCTCCCAAATAATACTATCATGACCAACAAAACTCATTTATTCTTCTCTCAGCAAGTTCAGATCTGGTTTAATGACATCATCATTCACCCAGTTGCATTTTAAACACACTTAGAGGGTTCATTTCTGTAATAGTGTTTAATCAATAACCAAGTCCTATCAATTTTATCTTAAAGGTTTCTTAAATTTGCTGCATCATCTTTACTCTCAATGCACAGTTTAGGCCTTTGGTCTGCCTTGAGTTCTTGGCTGTTTTTCTCCTTGTCTACAGACTCTGTCTCCAGTCCCTTCTCTATACCACCAATGGAGTTGTTTTTCTAATGCACAAATCTGACTGTTTCTTGCTTTAAGAGACAAATGAAAACCCTTTACTTTTTTTACCATCTGCATTAAAATAATAATCAAAGCTGATTAACATGGCATAAAAAGACATGATACCGTTATGCTTCTCTACTTCCTAATCTTTTATCTTTGGGAAAGAGGATAGGGGAGAAATTGTGTTTGTGTATTTATTCTTTTATTTATCTCCTCCCTCCCTCCACCAAGGTTCAGCTAAGACTGCTAGTTTAGAAGTCCAGAGTAGATGTTAACCAAGGCTAACAAGAATTACTTGTGATAATTTAAAAAAAGAATACAGATGCGGGCTATCAGCTCTGTTGAATTACAGTCTCTCAGTGTTGAGATCTAGGATGTAACTTTTACTTGCTTTGAACTTGGTGTTTGAAGAAGTGATGAAGGAAGTTAATTTCTGTCATGTAGAGAAGCAGTGTAAGGGCCAAACTGGTTTCAGAAACGAACTTCACCATATACAAGTGACTGCAGTCAAATTATTTAACCTCTCTGTGCCTCAGTATTCTCATCTATAACATACAGTACCTACTTTACTGGATTAATGAGTAATATTATTAAATATATTAGAACAAAGCCTGGCACATGGTGGATGCTGTGTAGGTGTTATCCCAATTTCTCTGCAAATCATTGGTTGGATATGGCAGAATCTAGAGATTTAGAATATGGTTTTGATATGGCTGTGAACTTTGTTTTCACAGAGTCTTTCCAATTCTTGTTTTAGGAATTGAAAACTATTTTGTTTTAGAAGTCATATAGTAGTTTTGATGATGATGATGATGATGATGGTGGTGGATGAAAGGTCTTCAAAATAGGACAGTGGTTAGGAGATGGATCCCGATTGCTTATTAAATCCTAGCCCGGTTGCTTTATAGCTTTGTGACTGGGAAAATTTCTTAACTTCCCTGTGCTCCAATTTCTTCATTTGTAAAGTGGGGATAATAATTATACTTCCATCATGGAGTTGTAGGGAGGATTAAATGAGTTAATATTTGCAAAGCATTTAGAATAGTGCTTGGCATCAAGTTAGTGTTCAATAAATATTAGTTGCTGTAATTACTATTGCATGGGAAGATTTTTCAGTCTTATGATTGTAAGGTTAGTGTTGGTTCAAAATCAGTTGAATGGTTATTTATGCTGGCAGTTTTCCACAAAGAAATTAAGGCTGCTCACAAATATAAAAGGAATACAGTTATTTATAAGTTAGAAGGAAGCAAAAGGAAAGTTAGGAAAGATAGATGGAACTGGAAATATGATTATTAAATAAACTGTATGCTTTAGTGAGCTACAATTTGGCTATAAGTTTTCCAACAACCAAAGTAAAGAGAGAAACATGATAAGCTATAAGAATTGCAAGATCCATGATAAAATAAAAAGCAAAATCCCCCAAAACACGAGTTTCTGGAAATTAGACCAAGATGTATAGTTTTCTGTGGGTTCTTTCACCTGTATAAGATAATGAATATGATTATACAGCATATTATATCCTTTTGGTAAAAGAAAAACAAGGACCTGTAAATAGTTTGCTAGGTTTCATGCCAATGGGTAGTTCAGTAAGTACGGGGTACCAATATGATGTATTCAGTTCCCTGATGATTGGCTAAATTCAGGAGTTAGTGTTTGTCAGCATGTGTGAATGGATTCAGTCCTACATATATATTGTTTTTCTTAGTTGTGCATTTGAAAATGGATTTGAGTTTGATTAATAACCTTGATTAGTTCTTGGAGTACAGCTATTCTGAAAAGTTTAGAACCATATGCATTAAAAGTCAACCAAATGGGGCGAAGGGTTGACTTCATATGAATATTTTTGGGAGAAGTAGGGACACTGACTGTAAGGCCATCCTGCTTTTGTTCTAACAGGAGATCAGAATTGAATTAATGGAATGAGTTGAATTTACCTATCACAGAGAAGGAGGAAAAGGGAGATAATGTGAAATAGTTTTTGGCATTTTTCTAGTGTCCCTGATGGTTACAGTTACTTTCATTCATTTATTCAACAAATACCTATTTAGCACCTAATTTGTTCCATACTATATTAGGCATTGAGGAGGCATCAGATAGCCCCTGCCTTTGGAATTTACTTCAGTTCTTCAGAAGAAAAACATTAACTAACAATCACACCCTTACCTGTCTGAATAAGAAATACAATATGAATTTCAAGACCTTGATGTGGGTACTATTTTAGTCAGTGTTTATATTCTGAAGACCTACAGACTAATAATCATCGTGAGGTCAGATCTTGAAATGTTGCACCTGCTCTTAGCATAGATCTTGGCACACAGTAGGTAGTCAGTGAAGAGAAAAAAACAAAAAGTTAGAGAAAATGAAGGGATTAAAGTGAGAGATGGGTCCACTAATATAGTTTGCTTGTTTCAGAATTGTGAAATACAATTGTAGTACACTTCCATTCATTTTACGTTTCTCCATAATTGTATTAGAATTTTGTTCCATTGCAAGCAACTTGAAACAATTGAGAAATCAGCTATTACTTTTTCTTAGTCAGAATTTGTTTCAATGGCAGATTCTTACTAAAAAGTAAGAATTTATTTTGTAGCTTAAAATTGACTCTATCTAGTCAAATTTAGATATGTTTATAGTCCTTTGAAATTTTTGTGCTTTAGAAAGATAAATAATATTGTTAGTACCTAGACTTTCCTGTAGAGTTTTTCTTTTCCTAGACTAGATCTTGTACCATGGTAGTTACCTAGGATATAATAGGAGTATGTAATTTTTCTTTTCTGGCATTCTTTAACAAATATGTGAATACCTGCTGTGTGCTGAGTTCTTTGGATACAAATTGGTTGTTATTCTGTAGTTTGCAATTCTTTCTTCTGTAGTTTGCAATTTAATTCATTTGAATTTGTGAATTAATAAAAACATGGCTTTTTTGAAGAATGAAAATATTAAGACTTTGATTAGAAATTGGTACTAGGACTAGATGAAATATTATAATTCAGCCTTTTTATTTTCACTTTTTGGAGGAAGGAAATACTGTATGTACTTGCTTGCATAAGAGAAATCATTCATTTAGTTGTGTGTCTCCTCAGACTGCTAAATTATTTGTCTCTGGTCTGAAATTTTGTGGCACAACTCATATCCTTCAATAATAGTTTCTGCCATCTGTCCTTCATTGAGATTTGTACCATCCTCTGTATCTCAAAGGCTCACTCTTAACTCTCAGAATTTCCATGGTGTGTTACCCTTAGGAGCACCTGTATTCTATATTTTTTTAGTTCCACAGTCATTACTGATTAACACATCCCAAATAAAACTAATTGTTTACTTTCTTCCTTCTGTGCTCCCTATCTCAGTAAATAACTTCATCTACTCAGTTTTGTCCTTGACTCCTCCCCCCTCACTTCCCACATCTAATCAGTCATGAAGTCCTGTCATTTTGACCTTGTAAATAACTTTCTAAACCATCTGCCTTTCCTCATCTCCACTGCCTTAGTTCAAGCCACCATGAATGACTCTCCCTTCCTGGACTACTGCAGCTGTTCATTCTTGGCTCTGTAGCCAGTGTGTTGGCCTAGAAAATGCAAATTTGAGCATGGCATTCCCCAGCTACAACTCTAGTGGCTTTTCTTTGTCTTCAGGATAAATTTTAAACTCTTAAATTCTTTAGCATGGCTTATAAAACCCTTTATGATCAGAACCGATCTGTTTTTGTCTGTAAACTATATTTGAGTTTCAACCATGCATGGAACTCTTGCTCTCTGTATAAAATATATACCCTCTGCCAACAACATACATCCTCTGCCTCCTCATGCACTCTACTAGTTAAAATTGTCATTCTTCAGGTCTCAGCTTATAATGTCACTTTAGCTCAGCTTGCCTGAGCCTCCTGAGTCTAGGTAAGATACTGTTTGTTAGGGCCTGCTGTGGCAGCCTTTTGGTACTTATATGTTGTAATTGTTTTCTTGTCCTAATCCCCAGTTAGACTGTAACTGCTATGAAAAGCAATGAGTGAATTTTGCTTATACCTTGTAGCTTGCTCTCTTCTTGGCATATTGTGGGTATTAACTATATACTATTGAAAAAATTAATAAAATGGACATCTCATTCAGGATTCTATGCATAACTCCATCATACTCTGCCATTGATTTACTGGTTTATGTGATACTGCTTAGTTTAGTCAGACACTTTTCAATGTGTGAGTGCTTTTTCCACTGACACCTTTCAGTCCCAGCATCTAGTTGGTGCTCAGTACATGTGCTGAGTATATGAGTTAAGAAACTTCTAAATTAGATTAGGTGGAATGGAGGATGTTTGGAAGAGTTTGAAACAGCTATTGCTTATGCCATTTTGAAGGATTTGTTAGAAGTCATTTGCAGAGAGAAAGGGTAAAAAGAGTACTCCAAATAGATGGAACAGAATACACACAGAAAAAGGCACAAGGCTTTTAGGAAATGGATGAGTTCAGAGTGGCCCAAGGCAGGAAGGTTTTGTATGTTGGGGAGTGTCAGAAGGTATAGTGTCACTATAGAGGTAAAGGGTGGAGTCAGAAGGATTTTAAGCTCAGGTGTCTTGTGCCCAGATGTGCATTTTATTAAGATCAGTTTTGACACACCTTACACAGATTATTGGAAGGTGACTAGATTTGGAGAAGAGAGACCAGAATGTTATTTTAGCGACCTAAGCTAGAAATGAGGGATCTGTGTCAGAGGAGAGGGTTTGGAGGACTTAGATTATAGGGTCTGGATGATGAAAGAGGCATTTAGGATTATTGGGTTGATGGGATGTCTTTGACATAGTTGAGAATACCAGAAGAGAAGCAGGTTTAGATAGAACATACTGAGTTTAAGCTGCCTTTTTGAAGTGGAGATATCAAATAGGTGCTTGGATATTTGGGCATGGAGCCAATTATAATATCTGAGCTCACACTGGCATTTCCTGGGGATACTTTCTCTACCCAAAGGCTTAAATTATCTTCTGTATGCCAAATGGTTTTTAAAGAAACTGAATTTTTGTGACTTTTTTTGGTTGTTAGATCAGATTACAAAATCCACGTATTTGCTAAAGTTCAAGAATGTGTGTTATGTATGGTAGGTGTTTGGTTTCCAGATTTGGTAAATTTAGAATATTTGGGTTGAATGTTTTTACTTATCTTTGGCTTTTGGAAATAAAGATTATAACTATCATAAATAAAAATCTAGTCTCACTTAAGTATAAGAATAGTACAAAAAAACTACTTACTGCTATATTATACAACTTCCATATCTTTTTGAGCTTTTCGTGTTAGAAACAAGCATGGGCCCTTTTTTTTTTTTAATCTTTTTAGAGATAAGGGTCTTGCCATGTGCCCAGGGTGGTCTTGAACTCCTGGCCTCAGGCGAATCTCCTGTTTCAGCTTCCCAAGTAGTGGGCTTACAGGTGCAAGCCATGGCACCTGGCAGAAGCATGGTCTTGAGTTGGATTGTGTAAAAGTATACTCTATCTAGAAAGTTGAATTTATCTGTTTTTCTGCCTTATTTTTGCATTTTAATTCTAACTTTTGACACACTAGAGGTAAAAAAATTCTAAAATGTTTGGTTTGGTCTCCAGAACTTTTTACTAAGTTATATCTGACATAGTTCCCTTACTAAAAAAAAAATCTGCAGTTTATTCCATATGTGCAAATAGGTTTTGTTCAATTAGTTCCAGTTTAATGGTGAGTACGTGTAGTATTTGTTTTTCCATTTTTTGTGATACTTCTATGTTTTTCTTTGTGACGTCTGTGCTACTGTGCTTATGAACTTTTTATTTTCCCTCAAATCTTAAGCAATAGAAGGAAGGGGATTATTGATGCTCTTTCTTTGTTTTCTATAGCACAGAGGACGTACTCATGTTCACAGCACTGGTAATTGGAGAATACTTAAGATTGAAATGCAAACAGCACATCGGATGTTAGAACAGTTTTGTCAGTGTCTATACATGCTGAGTCTTAAGTTGATTGCCTTTTTTATTATGTATTTTTGGACAAATAAAACTTGTCAGGGCAGACCTCAGAGTCTCAACCCCAGAGTAGTGGAAGAACCTTGAACAAATCACTAATTTCCTTGCAGTTTTCTTAATTACAAGAGAGGAATGATAATACATGTCTGAGTTGTGAGGGTCAAATGTGATAGTATAGAAATGGTTTTATAAAGTAATACATAATAAAAACATCACATCACATAGCATTTGAACGTTTCCTTTTATTTTGAGATCATGAATAAAACCAGCCTGTTCTACTAAAAATGTTATCTGAAATGAAATTTCTGACATTACAATTATACCCTATAGCAGAATAATTTTGCATATTAAATGAGCTTGGAGATAGGTTTTTAATTGTTGATAATTACTATTGATAAACATAAGCAGAATGTCTTATGGCAGAATGATACTTGTCAGGAATCAATTCATGCTAGTCTAATGAAGAAGTATCTTCATGTTATTGTATATCATCAGTTTTAATTGGACTTCTATTTAAAAATTTTTTTAATTTTATTCACACATAACTAAAATATTTATGGGGTCTAGTGTGATATTTTAGTACATTTATACAAGGTGTAATGATCAAATTATAATTAATATATCATTTTTTGTGTTGGGAACATTCAAAATTTGCTCTTGTAGTTATTTGAAAATATATAATAAATTGTTAATTATAGTTTATCCTGTAGTGCTATAGAATGCTAGAACTTCCTCCTCCTGTCTAGCTGTACTTTTGTATCTGTTAATCAACCTTTGGCTATCTCCCTACCCCCCTGCCTTTCCCCACCTCTAGTAACCACATTCTGTTCTTTACCTTTTTTTTGAGACATAGTCTGGCTTTGTTGCCTGGCTAGAGTGAGTGCGTGCAGTGGTGTCAGCCTAGCTCACAGCAACCTCCAACTCCTGGGCTCAGGCAACCTTCCTGGCTGAGCGTCCCAAGTAGGTGGGACTACAGGCAATCGCCTCCACACCTGGCTAATTTTTATTTATTTTTTTTGAGACAGAGTCTCGCTTTGTTGCCCAGGCTAGAGTGAGTGCTGTGGCATCAGCCTAGCTCACAGCAATCTCAGTCTCCTGGGCTCAAGCAATCCTATTGTCTCAGCCTCCCAAGTAGCTGGGACTACAGGCATGTGCCACCATGCCCGGCTAATTTTTTCTATATATATTAGTTGGCCAATTAATTTCTTTCTATTTATAGTAGAGACAGAGTCTCGCTCTTGCTCAGACTGGTTTCAAACTCCTGACCTTGAGCAGCCTGCCCGCCTCGGCTTCCCCGAGTGCTAGGATTACAGGCGTGAGCCACCGCACCTGGCTGTATCTCACTATCTTTATTAATGTAACTTTATACTATATCTTTAAATCACTTTGTCGCCCTGGCTAGAGTGCCATGGCGTCAGCCTAGCTCACAGCAACCTCAATCTCCTGGGCTCAAGTGATCCTCCTGCCTCAGCCTCCTGAGTAGCTGGGACTACAGGCATGCGCCACCATGCCCAGCTAATTTTTTCTACATGTATATTAGTTGGCCAATTAATTTCTTTCTGTTTATAGTAGAGACAGGGTCTCGCTCTTTGCTCAGGCTGGTTTCGGACTCCTGACCTTGAGCAATCTGCCCTCCTCGGCCTCCCAGAGAGCTAGGATTACAGGCGTGAGCCACCGCCAATTTTTTGTTTCTGTTTTTAGATGACCCGGCTAATTTTTTCTATTTTTAGCAGAGACGGGGTCTTGCTCTTGCTTTTGCTCAAGCCGGTCTGGAACTCCTGACCTCAAGTAATCCTCCCGCCTCGGCCTCCCAGAGTGCTAGGATTACAGGTGTGAGCCACCGTGCCCGGCCTATTCTCTACTTCAGTGAAGTCAACTTTTTTAGTTTCCACATGTGAGTGAGAACATGCAGAATTATCTTTCTGTGTCTGGCTTATTTTTGCTTAACATATGTCCTCCAGGCTCATCCATGTTCTATTGAGTGACAGACTTCCTTATGGCTTAATAGTATTCCATTAGGTATATATACCACATTTACATTATCTATGTCTTCTATTGAGAGCTCTATCCATTCCATCTGTAGTTTGCCTTGGTGATATCAACTAAGTCAGGCTGAAATGCTAATTTGAGTGTGATGTCATGATTCTCAAAGTCAGTAAACCTTTCATTTTATTCTTCAATTAATAAGTCTATAACAGCTGCATATTCATCAAGTGATTCATACATACCTTCCTGCTCATCAGTGACTTTTATGAACTGGGGAAAATGCTTATCCAAAATTTTCTTTTGAAGAAGTGTTTTGAAAAAAGCTTTTTTCAAAATGCCCAGATTTTTTTTGCCGTATGTCATATATAGAGTTGGTTTTACCTTACAAAGAAGTATTCATGTCGTTTTGATTTGACATGCTATCACACAGAAATGCTGCATCCCTATAGAAATCTTTCAGTAATTCACATTGCTGATTCTGTTACTCATAAAATTTTATCTGCTCACAGGGATAAAGAGACAAGCTAACACTTATCCCTGCCATAGCCAACTCACTTTAGAATAATATGGTAAATCCACACTGAATACTTCATGGTTCAACTTTAGCATGTTATGAAACTGACAATGCTGTGTTGCATTTGCATGAATATGGTTAACAATACTTATAATTTATTGCATAGTGTCACTTTAAACAATCATAGCTTTAGCACATAGATTTAGTTGGTGCAATGTACAATGAAAAGAAGTGAGAACTTCTGGATTTGTTAATATTTTTTTATCTGTGCAATAAACCCTTCATGTTTTCTTGTAATGGAAGGTGCACCTTCTGTACATACACTCACTGAATTTACCAAATTCAGTCCAACTTCACGTTTATCTTGAAAGTTGGTGAAGATATCTATTCCCTGTGTTCGCAAGAGTGCTCAAAGTGAGGAGCTATTATAGCAAACAAAATCTTCTGCTATGACCCAAATCAAGTATAAAATCTTTGCCAAGTCAGTAGTATCAGTTGATTCATCCAAGTGAGTGGATAATGTATATTTTCCTTTTGAAGTATTGCACGAAGTCGTTCTGTTAAGTTGAAGGTTAAGTTCTGTTACGTTGAAGGTTAATTTCATGTTGCCGATCAGTTATGGTTCTCCTTGAAAGAGGCAGTTGTTTGTACTTTGAAATGTAATCAGGGTCTAAGCATCCTACAACTTTGGCAGTGCATTCTTTGACAATTTCTACATCACTGAATGGCTTCCCTTTTTCCTTAAGTGTACAAACTTCTTTATAAGTTGCTTCAGTGGCATTATTTCTAGGTCTTACTGCTACTTAAAAGAATTGTGTTTGCTTTTGCTTTTCATCTTTTCATTTCTGTAGTACAACCTTTTGTGCCTCTTCCTCTAATTTAAAATATTTGAGGTCCTTATGAGCATTATAATGCTGGTGGGCATCAAATTTATTTTTTTCTTTTCTTTTCTTTTCTTTTCTTTTCTTTTCTTTTCTTTTCTTTTCTTTTCTTTTCTTTTCTTTTCTTTTCTTTTCTTTTCTTTTCTTTTCTTTTCTTTTCCTTTCTTTTCCTTTCTTTTCCTTTCTTTTCTTTTCTTTCTTTTCCCTACGCTGGAGACTAGAGTCAAACTCCTGAACTAAAGTGATCCTTCTGCCTCAACCTCACAAGTAGCTGGCACTACAAGTGTACCTGGCTAATTTTTTAATTTTTTAAATAAAGACAGGGTCTCACTCTTGCTCAGGCTGGTCTGGAACTCCTGACCTCAAGTGATCCTCCCAAAGTGCTAGGATTATAGGCGTGAGTCACTGTACACATCCTGAATTTCTTTTTCTTTTCTTTTCTTTTTTTTTTTTTTTTTTTTTGAGACAGAGTCTCACTTTGTTGCCCAGGCTAGAGTGAGTGCCATGGCATCAGCCTAGCTTATAGCAACCTCAAACTCTTGGGCTCAAGCAATCCTCCTGCCTCAGCCTCCTGAGTAGCTGGGACTACAGGCATGCGCCACCATGCCCGTCTAATTTTTTCTATATATATATTAGTTGGCCAATTAATTTCTTTCTATTTATAGTAGGGACGGGGTCTCGCTGTTGTTCAGGCTGGTTTCGAACTCCTGACCTCGAGCAATCCACCTGCCTCAGCCTCCCAGAGTGCTAGGATTACAGGCGTGAGCCACCGCGCCGGGTCTGCCTGAATTTCTTTAATGTTGATATTGCAATATCACAAAGCAAGCAAATCATCTTATCCTTAGCAGAAACGAGAGAATACTACAATTCCCAGTCCTCATTAAAAAATCTGTTTTCTTCCTGCAGCATTTTCTTGGTCTGTGAAGACTGCAGGGAACCCCAGTGTTGAGGTTTGTAGGTGTCCAAGGTGTTGCTGGGCGTTGCTGGGAGTTGCTGGGATTCTCTTGCTTATCTTTTTATTTTTGAGATAATTTCCTCCTGGTTCCCAGCTGATCCCTGCTAGGGAATGGGGTCCTAGAGTCCTGGGTGTTTCCTTTTGTTCTATACTTAGCTGTCTCTAGAGTCTGTGCTCACTGTGGCTTTTGTTATGCACCGTGATGCACTCTGATGCTCTTTCGCAGTTAGTGTTGTTAATATGTGGTTGTTTATTCCTTGTTCTGGCTGTCTTTGTGAGGGGGCCGAGTAAGAGGGGCTTCTGATCGGCCATTTTGCTATTGTTACTCTCTGGACTTCTGTTTTTGTATTTTGAGCTTAAATAGTTGATACTTGTAGAGTTGTGATTTTTGTATTAAGTAAAATCACTCCCTTAAAAAAGTGATCGAAGCACTCTAGTACTTGAATGATTCAAACCAAGATGATATAAAAGGGACTAAGCTTCTTGTGTGGAATGTTTAGGAGTTCAGATGGGAGAGTCATTGTTGGTTTTTGTTTAAAGGCCAAATGCTGCTGCATTGGCTTATAAATTTAAAGACATTTAAAAATTGGTTTTAAGTTCTGAAGCAGCATTATTTTCTGCATTTAAGCAATTTCAGAAACTATTTTTCTCTAGGGAAGTCATGTGGAAATTTTCTGGTAGTTTCTTGAAGCAGTAATAGTTGAGATTTAATGGATGAGGTGTTAGGAAATCTGAAATCCACACCTTCCTTTGATAGGTATATGGTCTTGAGTAAAGTTACTGGATTCTTCCTTAAAATGGAGATGGAGATAATAAGATATGGTCTGCCTCATTCAGCATACCTGAGAGGATTTAACAGATAAACTGCCATGTGAGTTGTATCTAACTCAGACTAGTTTTGAGCCCAGGGTCCTGTGAAGCATATGTAGCTCACATGTCTGTTTGATTTTTGATTAACGTTACAAACGCATGGGAGAAACAGTAAAGGTAATGTGGAAGCTTTATAGTGTAGTGGCTAAGAACACAGTTTTCTGTTGTCAGACTCCTTGGGTTTCAATCTCAATACCACACCTTACTGTTTTTGTCATTGAACTTGGGCAAGTTATATTTAATCTCGTTTCAGTTTTCTTATTCCCACAAATGGGCTTCTTATCCCAACAATGTTATACAATCTATGGTTTAGGGTTATTGTAAGGGTTGTTATAGCATATAGATTTCATTGTGTGTAAGTGTTTCATAAATATTAGCTAAAAACAGGAAGATACTTGCCCATTTACATTTATGAATGAGGGAGTAATAGGTTCTGGTGGTATTTGTCTTGTGTTGTTGGCCTGTGCTATTTTGAATAGTAATGTGATCATATTAATAAAAGGTCTACATAAATAGAAAAATACACTGTGTTCCAAACTCACCTATCAAAAGCACTTAGGTCTAGAAGTGACTATTTTATTTTCCTCTTATTTTTATAATTAAAAACTTTTTTTAATGGTTTGAAATTGGTCTCAGGAATGGAATCTTAATTTATAACATCATACCTATAGAAAATAAAGCTGAGTTTTAAATGTTTAAAATTACTTAGGAACTAAGTTTCTCCTATATTCCCATAAGACTTTGTTCAAGGATTACTCTTAATCATCTTCATATAGTTTTAATGTTTTATGTGCTTTTAAATATAGAAGCATTTAGTATTTGTGAAATTGAACTAGCTTACACTAGTCATTCCTAGAAGTCCTCATCATCACTTTTCTTTTTTAAAACATTTTTTATTGTCATCACTGCTCTTTAAAATTCCCTTATTATTCCCTGAATTTTGTAACTGTTAGAAAAATACACCCAAATGATCTTACAGTTAAAATGTACTATGATAAGGAATGGTTAGAAAGTATTGATTCCTCCTGTCTTTCATATGTTCTTATTCTTAGATATTTTCTGGTCCATTTTCAGTTTGAATCTATTATTTTCTTTAATGTTCATGAAAAATATAAATTTTTAAAAATGTTAAATTTCTTTCTTTTTCTCTTCTTCCTCTTCTTCCTCCTCTTCCTCTTCTTCCTCTTCCTCCTCCTCTTCTTCTTCTTGTTCTTTTGAGATGGGGTCTCACAGTATTGCCCATGCTGGAGTCCAGTGGCTATTCACAGGTGCTATCATAGTGCACTATAGCCTTGAACTTCTGGGCTCAAGTCCAGCTTCTTGAGTAGCTGGGACTAGTAGGTGCGTGCCACCAGCAAAAAATATAAATTGTAAGTGGAATTTATATATTGAGACACATAGCAATTAGTAATTAGTCTGATATTATTGTTTATGGAGAAGATCAAGATTGTGATTATCTCTAATCTGAAAAACAAGTTCATGCATAACTTTCTTTCGGTTTATATTTGTTTGAGTGTTCCTAAATCTGGTATTTTTTTTTGAACTTTTTTTTAATTTTTAATTTTAGAGTATTATGGGGGTATAAGTGTTAAGGTTACGTATATTGCCCATGCCCCCCTCACCCCTTGAGACAGAGCCTCAAGTGTGACCATCCCCCAAATGTTGCACATCTCGCTCATTGTGTTTGTATATACCCATCCCCTTATCCACCCTCCCACCTGCCCGACACCCGATAAATGTTATTCCTATATGTACACTGAGGTGTAAAATAATGCATTTATATATGAAATAATTAGAAATTTGGCCAGGCATTATAAGAAAACACTTCTTAATATTTTTTACAAATTTGAAATAGTACTGAATAAAAATAGTGTGATTAATTTTATTTTTGCTGTTTCAGGTTATATATGAACAGGAAGGGGTATATATTCACTCATCTTGTGGAAAGACCAACGACCAAGACAGCTTGATATCAGGAATATTACGTGTTTTAGAAAAGGTAAGTTTCTAGTAAGTGATTTTTTATAATAATGGTTTATGGTAGTGATTCGTCTTTGGGGAATTATCAGAAAGTTAAATTTTATGTGTAAGATACAATTATGTCATTGAATAGTGGTTGTAAATTTAACATGGAAATGATGTTCGAAATAAAACACGAGTTCCTCAACTTATGATTGCATCCTGATAAACCTATTGTAAATTGAAAATATCGAAAGGCGCAAATGCATTTAACATATCTAACCTACATAACATAGTTTAGCCTAGCCTAACTTAAACGTACTCATAGCACTTAGCCTATAGATGGGTAAAATCATCTAACACAAAGTCTGTTTTATAATAAAGTGTTGACTGTTTCATGTAATTTATTGAATACTTCACTGAAAGTGATAGATGTTTATATGGTACTCAAAGTATGGTTTCTACTGATTGTGTATTTCTTTCACACTGTCCTATTACAAAAAATTTAAGTTGAACAATCATAAGTTGAGGATCGTCTGTACTTTAGATAAACCAGTAAAGTGACATAGAATATTTTAAAACTTATGTAAGAGTATAGTAATAAAATTTTTCATAATGAAAACTAGACAGAATTTAAAATCACAACATTTGTTGTCAAATAATGGTTTATGTATGATATTGGCATACTTAAAATGCTGGTATTTAAGGGGGCTAAAATTTTATTTTGGGCTCAGGGAATAAAAATAAGTAGTTAGAGAAAGTAAATATTGCTCTATATTGAATATAACTCATGTTTTCTCTCTCTAGGATGCTGAAGTATTTGTGGACTGGAGACCATTGGATGATGCACTGGATTCTTCTAGTATTTTCTATGCTGGAAAGGTATTTAAGGAAAAAAATCTGTGACTAAGGGAGTACCATTTTTTTTTTTTTGAGACAGAGTCTCACTTTGTTGCCTAGGCTAGAGTGAGTGCCATGGCATCAGCCTAGCTCATAGCAACCTCAATCTCCTGGCTCAAGCAATCCTTCTGCCTCAGCCTCCCAAGTAGCTGGGACTACAGGCATGTGCCACCATGCCCAGCCAATTTTTTTTTTTATATATATATTAGTTGGCCAATTAATTTCTTTCTATTTATAATAGAGACAGGGTCTCGCTCTTGCTCAGGCTGGTTTCGAACTCCTGACCTCGAGCAATCCGCCCGCCTCGGCCTCCCAGAGAGCTAGGATTACAGGCGTGAGCCACCACGCCCGGCCGGGAGTACCATTTTTTAAAACAGCAATTTTATTGAAATATATATCATAACGCTCATCCCTTAAGGTAAATAATTCAGTGATTTTTAGTATATTTACAGAGTTGTTCAACCATCACTGGTATCTAATTTTAGAACATTTTCATCACTCCCCAAAAGAAAGAAATTCTACCTGTTAACAGTTGCCTCTCATTTCCACCTACTCTCAGTCACTGGAAGCCACTTATCTACTTTCTGTCTCTAAGGATTTGCCTATTCTGGACATTTCATATAAACGGAATTATGTAATATGTGGTCTTTTGTGATGGGCTTCTTTCACTTTGCATAATGTTTTCAAGTTTATCTGTGTTATAGCACTTAATTAATTAATTTTTTTTTTGCTGAACAATACTGCATTTATGGATATACCACAATTTTATCATCAATTGATGGACATTTTGGTTGTTTTTACTCTGGGGCTATTATAAATAATGCTGCTCTGAATATTCATGTGCAAGTGTTTGTGTAGACATGTTTTTATTTCTCTTGAGTATATATACCTAGGAGTGAAATTATTTGATCCCTTAACTCTGTTTAACATTTGGGGAACTGCCAGACTTTTCCAAAGCAGCTGTACTATTTTACATCCCCACCAGCAATATATGAGAATTCCAATTTCTCCAAATCCTCATCAACATTTGTTATTGTCTTTTTAGTTTTATTAATAGTAAACCCTAGTGGATATGAAGTTGTATTAGTTTCCAAGGGCTGCTGTAAGAAAACAGCACAAACTGGATGGCTTATAATACTAATTTATTGTCTCGCTGTTCTGGAGGCTAGAAGTCAGAAATAGAGGTGTCAGCAGAAATGGTTTCTTCTGAGTGCTGTGAGAGAGAGAGAGAGAGAGAGAATCTATTTCCTGCCTCTCTACTAGCTTCAGGTGTTCCTTGGTTTGTAGATGGCAACCACTTTGTGTTTTTACATCATCTTCCTTCTGTGCATATCTGTCTCTGTGTTAAGATTTTCCCTTTTTATTTTTATTTTTTATTTTTATTTTTTGAGATGGGATCTCGCTCTGTTGCCCAGGCCAGGGTGCAGTGGCATCATCATAGCTCACTGTGACCTCAAACTCCTGAGCTCAAATGATCCTCCTGCCTCAGCCTCCAGAGTAACTTGGACTATAGATGCATACCACCACACTTGGCTAATTGTTTTTTTAAATATTTTTGTAGAGATGGGGTCTTGCTATGTTGCTTAGGCTCATCTCAAACTCCTAGCCTCAAGCTATCTTCCCTCAGCCTCCCAAAATGCTAGAATTATAGGCATAAGCTATTGCTCTTGGCTGATTTCCCCTTTTTTATAAGGACACTAGTCATATTGGATTAGGCCCATCCTCGTTTTAACTTGATTACCTCTGTTAAAACCCTATTTCTAAGTAAGGTCACATTCTGAGATACTGCAGGTTAGCACTTTAACTTATCTTTTTTGGGGATGGGAGAACAGCACAATTCAATCCATAACTGAAGTAATGTCATTTGGTTTTGATTTATAATAATATTTTCCTAATGACTAATGATATTAAACATCTTTTCATGAGCTTATTGTCCATGTGTGTATAGTTGTCCCTCAGTATCAGTGGGGGATTGGTTCCAGGACCCCCCTTGGATACCAGAATTTGTGGGTGCTCAGGTCCCTTGTACAATATGGCACAGTATCTGCATATAACATACGGACATCCTCCTGTATACTTTAAATCATCTCTAGGATACTTAAATACCTACCACAGTGCCTGCCTACACTTCACTTTTTGTTTGTTTGTTTTCAAGACAGAGTCTCACTTTGTTGCCCAGGCTAGAGTGAGTGCCATGACATCAGCCTAGCTCACAGCAACCTCAATCTCCTGGGCTCAAACGATCCTACTGCCTCAGCTTCCAGAGTAGCTGGGACTACAGGCATGCGCCACCATGTCTGGCTAATTTTTTCTAAATATATTTTTAGTTGGTCAATTAATTTCTTTCTATTTTTAGTAGAGACGGGGTCTCGCTCAGGCTGGTTTTGAACTCCTTACCTCAAGCAGTCCACCTGCCTCAGCCTCCCAGAGTGCTAGGATTACAGGTGTGAGCCACCACGCCCAGCCTACACTTCACTTTTGATTCAGTGTAGTACCAGGTGTATGGCAAATTTTTGCTTTTTAGAACTTTGTGGAATTTTTTTCTTCCAAATATTTTAGATCCACAGTTGGTTGAATCCATGGATACAGAACCCACAAATATAAGGGCTGACTATACCTTTGGAGAAATGCCTGTTCTAAATCCTTTGTCCATTTGGTTATTTGTCTTTTTATTGTTGAGTTGTGAGAATTCTTTATATATTCTTGGATATAAGTCTCTTAATAGATGTGTAACTTGCAAACATTTTTTTTCCCACTCTGTAGGCTGTCTTTTCACTTTCTTAGTGGTGTCCTTTGAAGCACAAATGGTTTTAATTTTGATGAAGTCCAGTTTGTTTTTTACCTTTTGGTGCCTGTGCTTTTCATGTTATTTCCAGGAAACCATTGTCTAATCCAAGATTATGAAGATTTACTGCTGTTTCTTCTAAGGGTTTTATACTTTTAGCTCTTATGTTTAGATCTGTGATCCATTTTGAGTTAATTTTTGTATATGGTGTGAGACAGGAAATACCATTTTATAATGGGAACATATTTTTATTAAATGGTTGTACTTTCAATTCTTTTATGCTTTTATTCTTTTCCTATGTCTCTGTTCAATACTTTTTCTTCATTTTTAATGAAAGATTTTTCATTAAAGGATCAGGAGTTCAAGACCAGCCTGAGCAAGAGTGAGACCTCCATCTCCACTAAAAATTAGCCAGGCAACTAAAATTAGGAAAAAAAAAAAGTTAGTTAGGTGTGGTAGCACATCCCTATATTCCCAGCTACTGGGGAGGCTGAGGCAGGAGGATTGCTTGAGCCCAGGAATTTGAGGTTGCTGTGAGCTAGGCTGATGCCAGGATACTCTAGCCTGGGGAACAGAGTGAGACTCTGTCTCAAAAAAAAAAAAAAAATAAAAAAATAAAAAACAACCTTGTAGCTGTTTCTTTTGTTAGTTACAGTTCTATATCTAAATAACATTATTCTAATGCTACTATTTTTTACAAGTTATGTATTGACTTCTTACCATGAAATGTGGTAGGGATTTAGCTCTATTTTATCTCTGAATCACCTTAAAACTGTTACTCAGTTGTTTGTATTTCTTCTCAAAATATTTAAAGGAATAGATCATCTTCTATTTCATTGTCTTAGAAATATTTCTCCCAAAGCCTTCTGAGAAGCTTATTCTGGAATGATTACTCTCTTGGTTTGCTGTGCAGCAATTATGCTGGGTGGGTTTTCTTTCCCATATTTTAATCCCTGTTTCCTATATACTATGCCAACCTCTTGTTTGGTTTGTTCCTTTGCTTCCTAGAACAAGAAAATCTTTTTTTTTTAGTTTTCTTGGCTTAAGCCTGACTGGCAAAGAATTATATAATAGTTTGAAAGTAAATTTCCCACAGATTTTTTTTTTGAAGTTTTGCCCTAGGTTTGTTTAGTTTCGTTTATTGATGTTAAGTCTAATACGGTCTTTTTTTTTTTTTTTTTTTTTTGAGACAGAGTCTCGCTTTGTTGCCTAGGCTAGAGTGAGTGCCGTGGTGTCAGCCTAGCTCACAGCAACCTCAAACTCCTGGCTCAAGCAATCCTTCTGCCTCAGCCTCCCAAGTAGCTGGGACTACAGGCACGCGCCACCATGCCCGGCTAATTTTTTTATACATATATATATTAGTTGGCCAATTAATTTCTTTCTATTTATAGTAGAGACGGGGTCTCGCTCTTGTTCAGGCTGGTTTCGAACTCCTGACCTCAGCAATCCGCCCGCCTCAGCCTCCCAGAGAGCTAGGATTACAGGCGTGAGCCACCACGCCCGGCCTCTAATACGTTCTTTTTTTTTTTTTTTTTGAGACAGAGTCTCACTTGCTGCCCAGGCTAGAGTGAGTGCCGTGGCGTCAGCCTAGCTCACAGCAACCTCAAACTCCTGGGCTCAAGCGATCCTCCTGCCTCAGCCTCCCGAGTAGCTGGGACTACAGGCATGTGCCACCATGCCCGGCTAATTTTTTCTATATATATTAGTTGGCCAATTAATTTCTTTCTATTTTATAGTAGAGACGAGGTCTCGCTCTTGCTCAGGCTGGTTTCGAACTCCTGACCTTGAGCAATCCGCCCGTCTCGGCCTCCCAGAGAGCTAGGATTACAGGCGTGAGCCACCGCGCCCGGCCTCTAATACGTTCTTATTCCCAATCTTTTTTATGTTTGTTACCTCTCCAGAAGCTTTTGTGATTGCCTCTTTGTTTCTAATGTTCTATATGTTTTGGTAATGTGCCTTTGTGGTCTTTTTTTAATCCATTGTGCTGGGTACTTGATGGGTTCTTTTAATATTGAACAATGTCTTTTAGTTCTGGAAAATATTATTGAATTATTTTAATGATTTCTTCCTCTCTAGTTTCTGTTTTCTTTCTTTCCTGAACTCTTCAGACTTTCTAGAAATTTTTAAATCTTTTCTTTCCTATTTTCTATTTTTTTTGTACTATTTTCTAGGAAATTTTTTCAACTTTTCCTTCCAATCTTCTGTGCCTTTTTCATTTTTGCTCTATTTTAAATTTCTAAGACATCTTTCTTGTTCTGAGTGTCTCCTTCCCCCTTTTTAAAAAAAATGACATTCTGTTCTTTGTGTTGTAATATCTCTTTTTATTTCTGTGGAGTTTAAGGGTACTAGATGTTTTCATCTCCCTATGTAGTCCATTTCCTCTAAGTGGCCTGTTTTTCCCCTTTGTCTTTGATTTGGACTCTGTCTTTTGTATAGACGCTTGTCTTTGGTATTTGGTGATTTTTGTAGTGTAGTGCTTAGATTTAAACAAATTTATCAGCAGTTACACAAAAGTGATTTACTCTCTATAGGTATGGATAGGCCTAGTAATAGTGAGACTCTACGTAGGGTATGTGGCTAGGCTGTTTCCCTGGGGAATCCCTAATGTCAAAATCCAAGTGTTTTTGGACAAGTCAGATTTGAGACGGATTTGCAGATTCCATCCTGGAAAGGGTAAGCTTGGATGCCAGTGTTCCTGGCAACTGAGTGGAGGAAAAGAGCTGGAATCTTGCCAACTTCATTATATAGATAGACTTTCATTTAATTTTCCTGTTTTCAATATATTATTCCTTTGCTCAGTATGCTCAGAAGATACTATTTTACCTTCTGTAATTAATAAAAACTCCAGCCTTCTAGACTTTTGTTAGTTGTCCTGTTTTCAGCTTGACCTTTATCCTAATTTCTCTGCTTACTGACATGACCTACCAATTCTGAGCCCTTTTGTGTGGCAAAGTAGGGAAGATGATAGAGGTTGGAGGGAGGTGGGATGGTTATGTAGATGCTTCTTAGCTTTCCTTACTACTGATGGTAGGGATGGTGGTGAGGGTTGCTTTTTCAAAAATTGGGCAAATGGCCGGGCGCGGTGGCTCACGCCTTGTAATCCTAGCTCTCTGGGAGGCCGAGGCGGGCGGATTGCTCAAGGTCAGGAGTTCAAAACCAGCCTGAGCAAGAGGGAGACCCCGTCTCTACTACAAATAGAAAGAAATTAATTGGCCAACTGATATATATTTAAAAAATTAGCCGGGCATGGTGGCGCATGCCTGTAGTCCCAGCTACTTGGGAGGCTGAGGCAGAAGTATCGCTCGAGCCCAGGAGATTGAGAGGTTGCTGTGAGCTAGGCTGACGCCACGGCACTCACTCTAGCCTGGACAACAAAGTGAGACTCTGTCTCAAAAAAAAAAAAAAAAAAAAAAAAGGGCAAATGAAGAGGGCTCCCCGAGAAATGACATTTAAGGAAGGACCTGGAAGAAAAAAACCTCCACTTTACAATTTCATTCCTTCACTGTTCACCCTTATTTTTCAGTCTGTTTCCATTTCTTAATTTTTCCTGTGCTTTTAAAATACTAAATATCTTCCTGTTCCTACTAATTTTCTTTTTCTCTTTTTAAAAAGAATTAGACTAGGAATACATGAATACATTTCTTTTGCAAAAATTCAAGTAATGTGAAGTTATAGTCCTACTTGACAAGAACCTTTTCCTTCACATGTCCTTGTTTAGTGAATATCTTCCCAGACCTTTATCTGTACGTTTTATATGTGCAGAAATACCTTGTTTTCCTCTGTGTGTTTCTAATTGCATATGATGCCTTTAATTGTACTACATATATTGTTTTGTAACTTTTTTGTTGTATTTACTATTATGTATTGGTTATATAAAAATTTTAACATATATCAGTCTTTAAATTACTGCCTAGTATTTCATAGCTACTCCTTATTTACTCATTCTTCCATTGATACATATTAGGATATTTCCAGTTTTTAGCTATTTTACAAACAATGCTGCAATGAAAATTTTTGTAAGTATCTTTTTGTGTACATGTGTGAGTTTTTCTCTAGGGTAGATGATGAAAACAAGAGTTGCTGTAGTTAAACATATGTGTATTTTGAATTTTAGTAAATATGGCTAAATTGCTCTCGTAGAGTCAGTAGTAATGAGCACTGTCATCAACAGTGTGAGATAGTTTATTTCCTCATACTGTCTTCCATATTTGATATTATCTTTGTTCAATTGAATGTGGCAAAAACAATAGAAATCTTATTTTAACTTGCTTTTTTTGTTACTGAAGTTGGCTGTCTTTCTGTTTTTTACTTTACATTTCTTCTTTGACTTGCCTACTCATACCAGTTGCTTATTTTTCTGTTTTTATATTTGTCTATTTCTAAATAAATTGGTAGAAGTTGTTTTGTAGTTTGGATGTTTTTCTTTTATCTGTTATATATTTTAGAAACATTTTCTCCAAGTCTTTAACTTATATATGGTATCTTTTATTGTATAGAAGTTAAACTTTGTGATTTAGCAGAATTATTAATACTGTATTTTAGACTTTTGCCTTTATTCTCTTTTAAAATTGGAAGTTCTGTAGAACTATACAGTAGATGTGTTGCTTTTAAGTTTTTTTTTTTTTTTTAAATAGAAACAGGGTCT
Source organism: Microcebus murinus (assembly GCF_040939455.1). NCBI lineage: Eukaryota > Metazoa > Chordata > Mammalia > Primates > Cheirogaleidae > Microcebus > Microcebus murinus. The sequence continues at coordinate 43,712,648 of NC_134113.1, read as the reverse complement.
CACTCTCTTGTCCAGGCTGAAGGGCAGTATCATAATCATAGCTTGCTGCAGCCTCAAACTCCTGGGCTCAACCAGTCTTCCTACCTCAGCCTCCCAAAGTATTGGGATTACAGGCCTGAGCCACCATGCCCGGTGGCTTTTAGCTAATTTTGGTAGTAAGAAAATATGTAACCAATAGTGGCTTAAGTAAATAGCCGCGATTGGCTGTTTTCCTCAAATAACTAAAAGTCTGAAGCTTTTTGCAGTGGTTCTCTTGCTTTTTCTCTGTGGTCATAAGATGGCTGCCATATTTTTAAGCATCATGGCTGCATTCAAAGCAGGAAAAAAGGGAAAAGGGATGTGACTTTTATCATGAAAGCAAAAACATTTCCAAAAGGTCTGAGTTGACTTCTTCTTATATTTCATTGGCAACCCTAACTGCAAGAGAATCTGGGCAAGCTTTTCTTGCTTTTTATGGTAAAAATGCTCAAGGTAAAAAAGGATAGGAAATAGTGTTTGGTTTTCTCGCCAGTGATGTCCTCTTCCACAACCTACAAACTTAATTTAAATAGAAGCTGAGAAGATGTTATGGATTGAAATTAAATTCTAGTTTTAGATTTTAAATATTTTATATGTTATAATTATTTTAGGACTCCAGTTCAGTTGTAGAATGGACCCAGGCCCCAAAAGAAAGAACTCTTCGAGGATCGGAACGTCTGAACAGTTACGAAGCAGAGTGGGACATGGTTAATACAGTTTCATTTAAAAAGAAACCACATACCAATGGAGGTATGAATTAAATCTTTTGAAATCTTAAATTGATTTGCTATGATTTAATATACTAATAAACAAAAGTGCAAAGAAAATTCTTTAATGTTCTGCAGTTGGAAAAAAGATACTTGGTACATTAATACGTATAACTCTCATATTTTAGTTATATTCCTTTTTCATCTCTCTCTTTGTTGTTGCTTCAAAAAAGCATTTAAAAATACTTGTTGTATTCTGTATTTATTAATGGCAAAAAATAGAAACACTTTTAAAATTGTTTCAAGCTAGTCATTTGTAGTTCCAATTTACTCTGGAGGCTGAGGCTGGAGGATCCCTTGAGCCCAGGAGTTTGAGTCCAGCCTGGACAACATAGTGACTCCATTTCTTTAAAAAATTGTTTGGCTGTCTTACATGCACATTTTTTTTAATGTAGTAGAATTTAAGAAATTCATATTATTTCATCCTAAAGTACTGGGGAAGATGGAGTATACTACTAAACTGTGCCATTCTAGTTTCAGTGTTTACTAGGATCTTGATGGCTCATTGCAGTCTTCCCTTTCTATACGTTCAGAGTCTATTTCCCTTTCTGTATATATAGTCATGTGCCGCATAATGACGTTTCAATCAATGATGGACTGCATGTATGACAGTGGTCCCATAAGATCATAATGGAGTTGAAAAATTCCTATTGCCTAGTGACTTTATAGCTGTTGTGGCATCATAGTACAGTGCGTTACCATTTGTATGTTTAGATACACAAATATTTAGCATTGTGTTATAATTGCCTAAGTATTCAGTACAGTAAGGTGCTACACAAATTTGTAGTCAAGGAGCAATAGGTTATATACCATATAGCCTAGGTGTGTAGTAGGCTATATCATCTAGGTTTGTCTAAGTACACTCCGATTTTCTCATAACACATTTACCAGAATGTATCCCTGTTGTTAAGCTATGCATACTGTATTTAAATCTATATTGCTATGTGATGGCTATCTATATGTAGTTAGTAAAAAAAAAAACAAAAAAAACCCAAAAAACAAGATAACAGCCTGACTTTATTGTATATGCTAGTTCATGTAAGAGTTATAGCTCATATGCCATAGAACACATATACTACCCTATATATGATCTAGCTATCCCATCTATGATGTGGCCAGCCTATTTGTAATCTGTTTTTAAATTATTTAATACTTGTATAGAGTTAAAATGTCTTTTTTTTTTTAATCCTTTGTCCTATAACAAAAGGATATTTTCTCTCTCAGTGATTTTGGCCTGAATTTAGGAATTACCCATATCTTCCTGTTCAAAAAGACAAAACTTATGGGAGTAGGTATTGCTACATTTATGTATAAGCATTGTTAATAAGTGAAGTTAATTTTCATGTGTGGCCTGGGGAATCATTCCCATATATAATAGTTGTACTTTGTATTTTATCATTTTTAGGAAAGAGTGGCAATTGAGAAGTAAATAGTAATTCACAATCTTTTGGAAACAGTCTTCTCACAAATGGGTTTCTTTCTCTTTTCCTCTTCCTCTTCCTTTTTTTTTTTTTTTAGAGCATTCCTTTTCTACTGAAATGGAAGGTTCTTACCAGAACCAGAATGCAAAATATCAAGGAAAGATGAAACCACAGGATTTTAGTATATTTGGTATGTGAGGTCATTTGACTTCTCTAGAAAAGATCCTCAGGACTGGTTTATGTGAATTGATTTTTGTTGTTGTTTGTTGCTTAATATTGTTAAATTCTTAAAGACAATAGGCTATAGGAATGAGCAAAGGAATGAGTTTTCAGAATTTCATAAAATAAGGAAGCATTACATGGATGAGAAAAGCATAATCTGACAATAAAGATCTCTTTAGATTAGTGGTTCTGAGCCTTGGGTGCCCACTGGGTAGGTTAGGTTTTTAAACAAAATCCCAAAAATCACACTTTGGAGTTGGAGCCCGGGCATATATGTTTTCCAGAAGGTCTTCAGGTGATTTTAATGTGTGGTCAGAGTAGAAAACTTGAACTCTCAAGCTTAGATATTCAAAGGTTTCAAATTTATGCCATTATGAAGCATTCTTTTATATTAAAAATTTTTTTTTCAAAGAAAAACTTTCGTTTATTTTTCTTGTCTTCTAACCTTCACATTTTTTACTTTGTACTTTTTTCTTTTTTTTGGTGAGGCACAAAGGAAGCTTGGGGCAAACCTTTAAAAACTTGACTATCAAAGACTTATTTAACTTTGTATTTCTTTAAAGCATTTAACTTTATATTTCATTACTTCATCACTTTCTACTGCTGAATTCTTTGTTTTTATATACCAGTTTAAATGTTTTAGAAATATTTCTTCCCAAAACAGCAGGCTGCCGTCATGTTCTGAAAACCTATCCAAATAGAATGTGATGTCCTTGATGTTAATTCTATTCAAGACATATGGATACTTACTGATTATACTTATTATATTCAGTGTTCTCCTGTCAGTATGTTGGAGATACTTTTTACATATTTTTGGTGATGTAGTAAGTTCCTTAGAACTAATTAATTTTCTTTACCCTTAAGTAGAAAGGAGGAAAATTTGAACTAATTCTTGACTGACTTCTGTTAATTTTCCTTTGTAACCAATTTTTTGTGGTTAGCTGTTGGCAACAAAACAATTTGCAGACTATTTTTTTTTTTTTTGAGACAGAGTCTCGCTTTGTTGTCCAGGCTAGAGTGAGTGCCGTGGCGTCAGCCTAGCTCACAGCAACCTCAAACTCCTGGGCTCCAGTGATCCTTCTGCCTCAGCCTCCCGAGTAGCTGGGACTACAGGCATGTGCCACTATGCCTGGCTAATTTTTTATATATATATATCAGTTGGCCAATTAATTTCTTTCTGTTTATAGTAGAGACGGGGTCTCGCTCTTGCTCAGGCTGGTTTTGAACTCCTGACCTTGAGCAATCCGCCCGCCTCGGCCTCCCAAGAGCTAGGATTACAGGCGTGAGCCACAGCGCCCGGCCTGCAGACTATTTTTATGTTGACTTAGTGCTAGGTTGTTAATTCATTTAGTCACATCTTTGAATACCTACTACTATATGCTAGCTACTTTTCTAGCACTGAAGATACAGCTGTGAACAAAATAAATTGCCTGTTCTCATGAAGCTTAGTCTAGTGGAGGGACTTGCAGAATTGATTTGTAATATTTTTCTCACGTTTGTCAGAGGCTTTAAGTGAAGAAATGTGAAGCATTTTCTTTTGTATGTTAATATGTCTCTTCCATTAATAAGGGAAAATCTATATAAAATCTTTATTCTTAAATGTGCACAAACTCCTAACCTATATAGCCTACATGTAGTATTTCATATTCTCTATTCTCCATGATTTTCTTGTATTTATTTAAGATTAAGTTCTCTGTGCATTTGAAAAATTTAATTTTAAAAATTGTCTATGTCTAGTTTTTCATTGCAGTTTTTCTTTGAAAATATATTTGATCTTTCCAACTAAGCTAATAGTATATATCCTTTCTGTGTAATCCAAGTATATTCATACTTAAGTGATTCATGGATAGTTGGAATTCTAGACTTGTTCTCACTTGGTATCAGTTTATAGTGGTGTTATAAGCTCTATAATATAAATACCAGTGAAACATTATACAAAGTAGTCAAGTACACATATGGTACTTATTTAGTATCTGTCTTACATATGAATTCACCATCTAAACTGGTGTGGAAGTTAGGCAGGTAATTGTATATAGATAAGTTACTTTTGCTTTTCTGGACTTCTTCAAATGATACTTATTAAAGTGTCCATGAAACATTGATGGTGCCTGCGTTCCTTGTAGAGAGAGGTTTCTGTAAGCTATAGCTTTCTGTGTTGCAGTTTAGGAAATCTTATTGGAGATTATGGAGCTATATGTTCCTAACTATGTAGAAAGATGATATACATTCAGGTCAACATTGATAAATTTATTTATTCGATCAAGTCTTTTTTTTTTTTTCAGCTCTTACCCATTCACAAATCGATCAAGTCTTATAAGCAACTGTCTTATATGTAGTTTATCTTTGTGAAATTGATAGTGTGGGATGGAATTAATAAAAGGCTTGAGTAACAAGATAGTGTAACACTTCTTAAGAAATATCATTAGAGAAAAGGGGTTTTTAAAAAAATTTCAGAGACATGATGTGCCTATATCTGAGTTAAATTGTTAAAATAAAATGACATTTTTGATTAGAAGTGAATTATTAGTGTCATTAGTGAGAAGAAATATAACATTTTTCCTTTTTTTAATTTTTAAAAAATAGTTAATCTTAAAGTTGCTTGTTAGTAATTATGATAATATTGACAAACCTAGGATTTTAGCTTCTATAAACAGGCCACAAACTTAGGAAATGCTGTATTTTATATAACTATAGTTTGAACTGAGGTCCTGATTTAATAGAATGTTAATTTAGCAAGAAGATTGAATGTGTTCATTGTCTTTGAAATATTCACAACTTAGTTATCTTTTCATCCTCAATTCTCCACTGTTCTTTGGTCTTTTGCAAATAAAATATCTGTATATTCACTTCGGTGTTATTTTTTATGTTAGTATGTTTACCTTCATTGTCAGTGTAATCTCCTCAAAACAATTACAAAAGGAAGTGAAGAAGTAGTTTTTTTAAAAAAATGACTCTCCAAGAGAATTATGCTATTCTTATTTGAAAGGAGTGTGAAAGATTAACATTTATGAAGCATCTGCTATGTACTTGGCTTATACTAGTTAGTTGGCAAGTATTTTCTCTTAATTCTTAGAATAATATTGGGAGGTAAGTATAATTATCTCCATTTTACAGATGAAGTAAATGAAGCTCAGAGATTAAATTATTTGCCCCAGATCATTCATTTGGTAAGATGGTAGTGCTACAATGTGAACCCACCCTGCCTGCTTTTCCAAACCCATGGTCACTTTTTGGACACAGCATATGTTTTACACATAGGGATAACATTTTTAAAATTTATATGCAATAGGATAATTATTTTAAAAATCATTCTTTTTAAGAAAATGGATGTTACCATTTCTAATATAGGTGGAAGCCATAGTAATATGAGTACTGTAATGATTCTCCAGGTTCAACAAATTTCTGTTAGGCAGTCATGAAGAGCACTGTCAGTACCTTTTAAAAAGGTGAACAAAAATATTTTGCCCCACTTTCTTGTTTTTAAGATGCTCCAAGTCATAGAAATGGGAAAAGCAAATGGTCATTCCTGTTCAGTTTGACAGACCTGAAATCAATCAAGCAAAATAAAGAGGGTATGGGCTGGTCGTATTTGGTATTCTGTCTAAAGGATGACGTCGTCCTCCCTGCTCTACACTTTCACCAAGGAGATAGCAAACTACTGATTGACTCTCTTGAAAAATATGTGGTATTGTGTGAGTAAGTATCAAATTATTTTCTACTTATTGAAATTGGTTTGTTGTATTAATCCCAAGGCAAATTATTTTTACTTGTCATTGGGCATCAGTGACCTATGTGCATATGAGGGCATGAGCAACTTTGTTTTTTCTGGGATATTGACTTCTTTGGATCAATGACTGAATAAAATTTTACCATTTTAGTAATTTGAATCTGAGACTTAACATCTTATAACTGTTATAAATAAAAGAATAGTCCAGTATTTTTTATACATTTAAATGATGCATTAATATTTATGTATTATATATTTACCTAGTCTACCCTTTATTATGTATTTTCTGTTAAATATACAGTTTTATTTGTAGTGTTGCAACTTTAAGTCAGGCAAGTCTAAGTTCTTTATAATATTATTTCTGAGTTAGACAGTGCCTTCTCACTTTCCAAAAATCTTGATGTACATTTATTTACCTATGCACATCTGTACATACTCGTTCTTACTCTTAGCAAATATTTTTTGAGTATCTGTTATATCTCAAGCACTGTGCTAATTGCTTGATATTCAGCAGTGAACAAAACAGGCATGTTCCTGGAACTCTGAGGATTTATGGTCTTGTGAAGGATTCCGGCAGGTGAATAGCAATTAAAATTTAAGAACTAAGATGGAAGAAGTGCAAAGTGCTTTGGAAGCTCTCAGGAAGGGAGGAGAAGTACCTAATTCAGACTGGGGGTTCAAGGAAGACCTTCTGGAAAAGGTAGCGTGTAAGTTGAGACCTGAAAAATGAGTGAACATTAGCTTGCAAGGGAAGATATTTAGAGGAAAGGATGTTTTAGATGGAGGAAAGAGCACAAACATAATGTGAGCACAGGACAAAGTAGTTCAGTATTCAGGTCTGCAAATTATGGGGAGGGGAGGGTACTAAGTTAAAGATGAGGCCAAAGAGCTGAGTAAAGGCCAGAGCATAAAGAATTTTGTAAGTCCTGTTATCAGGTTGTTCCAGTCATCCAGATAAGATTAAGATGGCCTGAACTAGGAGAGTGACAGGAAAGATTAGAAGTATTGGAAAAGTACTTAGGATTAGATTTTGTGATTGGTTATGTGGAGGTGAGAAGGGAGAAGTTGAGGTTTTTTGCTTAGGGTAACTGCAGGGATGATTGTTAACTTCATTAATAATGTCCTCACTTGTCAAATTGCCCAAATTTAGATTGTATAAGGCTAGGAGTGATCCACAAATTGAAAGATTTTGACTATGTATTTTGTGGCATGAAGTCCTCCCTTACTATATTGATCGCTTCTGGCTGGCATTACACATGCTATTCAGTACCAGTAAGTGTAAGAAAGTCAGATCTGGTTGGTGGTGTGTGGATCTTGGATCTTGAAGTGAGAACCCATGAATAGGCTACCATTTGCAAAGGTTAAGTAGATTCCAGGAGAGGCAGTGTCATGATTAGAACAGAAAGTTATGGCTTTCTAGTAGTAGGCATTAAAGACTTGGGGATTTTAGCACCCTAGTATAAGCTCAGTATCAGTAACTCACAGAAGAACTCATTTGTTCTGAGAATTTGTTGATTAAAGGATAGTATCTAGGATGTGGGTAGTGGTAGCCCCTCTTTACAGTTAAGATCATACTTTGGAGAAGTGGGCTTAGATTTAAGCACTGCATTTTAAATGTGCTGGACTAACTATACTGTGTCGAAGAGATAACCAGTGTAAGATAGGGATCAGAATGGTCTTACAAAAATATTTAAGGATATGGGAGTTTACCATAAAGAGGAGACATTTCAGTGCAGCATTAAATAAAACTGACACTTCTTACTATGGTCAGCAAAGTCCTGCCCTGTTTTAGCTGTTTCTCTCTTAAACTTCATCTCATGCTATTCTCTTTTGCATTCTAGCCACATGATTTTCTTTCAGTTCCTAAAATCCCCTAAATTCTTTCTTAAGGTCCTTTGTTCATACTGTTTCTTTTGCTTGGATTATTCTCCTACTCTTCTGCTCCCTGAGATCTCAGTTTAATGTCATTTGCTAAGAGAGGCTTTCCAGGCTGCCCCCTTTTCCATCTAATGTAGGTTCCTACCTCCATTCCTTCTCCCTATCTCATTCCCTTGTTTGCTTCCTTCATGGCACTTAGCATAATTAATTAGCACTTAGCATAATAGCACTTAGCATAAATAATTTTGTCTGTGTACATCTTTGGTGTTTTACTCTAGAATGTAAACTTTGTAAGGATAGATACCTTGTTTCCATTTTCTTCCTAGTTCCTAGCCACATACCTGGTACTTAAGAGATGCATAGTAAATAGTTGAATGAATAAATGGCATCATAATTATCAATTTGACAAATAACTTTGAAAAAGTTATTGTGAAAAATAAGTTGTGGATTATGTTTTATATGACTCCAAACTGAAATTAGGAGACAGGTTTTAGCTCAGGAGATAAGAGTTTTCTATCCTGGATGGGTTCAAGGATAGCCTTGACAGCCACTTAAGCAGCTACAGGGGTATTGTGTACCTTCAGTGTGTTTTCATGGTGTTTTCATGAGTAAGTGCAACCTTGTTTCTTTTTCTGAATTTACAAACAATGAAATAAGCATAAGAATCAGAGATGACAAAAATACCATTTTTTAGTGAGGCTTAGACATGTGACATCGTAATAATTTATCCCAAATTTGTTTTAAACTCACCCAGTTATTGTCAGTGCTGGGTAACCACAGGCCTCTCTACTGAGGACAGACCACTTAGGATGTGAATAAGAACAGAAAGCACTTTCTCTGTTGGGAAACAGATCTAAGAGAAATAGAGAGCTTAGAAGGAGTTATGCCAGAAATGCACCTTCCTCTTTTCCAGTCTCAGCAGATAAGTCACTGGGAAGGAGAGTTCTTTAGGAGAAGTGCTTATTTCCATTTGGAAACATGAAAACCTAGGAATGATGTTCCTCTGTCCATTTCTTTTTTTTATTCAAGTATTTCTTTTTCTTTCTTTTTTTTTTTTTTTTGAAGGCCTACTATGTCTTAGATGCAGCAATGCTACATGCTGGAAAGATACAGCAATCATAAAACATGGCCCCTGCCTTCATGGACTTTAGTAGTATTTGTGGGAGAGACAAGCATCAGTTAAATAAATGTAAAATTTCAGCTGTAGTAAGTGCTCTGAATAAGACATATGGCACTATATAAGAGCATATAAAAGGATAATCTGGAAGTTTTTCATGTGCAGTAGTAATTGAAATTCTGGGAGAGAATGAAATCAGCTAAGGGAAGGATAAAGTTGGGCTAGATGTGAGCATAAGTGATTAATTGCAACCTTTAATGATCTAGTCAGAGAGAAAAAGCTAGCAGAGGAGACTGACCTTCCTATGCTTTATTCTCTTTTCATTGAGCTTAGTTACTAAGTTTATGGTCATCCAGGATGTGGCCATTCTTCTGAAGTGACTACTTCAAAAACTACTCCCCTAATATCAGTCACTTTTCCTTTGTGTATTCTCCTGTGACACTGGGTGGGAGCAGTTTGATTTTGGCCCATGAATGGTCTGAAATGCATAAGAACAGTGCAAGGCCCCTCTACTCTAGGCTGAAAATAAGTGCTCCCTATTTTTTGTTTGTCACAAATTATGCCCAATTATATTGTGCCATTATAGCTCACCATAGGTTATATAATGAGTCCAAGTAGTAGAATAAAGACACTTTACTATAAAAAAAAGTCTCAAATTTGTGTAAGTCATCTCCCACTATCATATTCTTAAGGAGAATTTTAAAGGCCCTTATTCTTGTTAGTTATGATCCAAGTGAATGGAATTCCCAGATTTCTAAGTTCAAAGAAATGAAAGTTTTCAAATATTATCCCCAATTTTTTAATTCTACTAGAGTGTCAACTATGGGGGTTTCGTTTCCTGTCCCTGGAGCAGTTATCCTAAGCAAAATGATGTTTCCAGAGTCATATGGCTGTGGTCAAAGATGTCTTATTCCGAGTTCAAAACCAAGATAACTGTCTTTTTATTTTGATTATGCTAAATTGAGGAACATGGCTTGCATCTATTGCTGTATTGTCTTTCTAATATGTTCTCTAATGAATTAAGTTTTTCTTCCTAAAAAGCAGACCTTCCTCTTACAGGAGCAAAGTCTTACTATAAGGAGGGGCAAAGATTGCCAGTGATCTAGGGATTGATTGGGTAGCTGTACAAGAGCCAGGAAGAGAGGCTCGGCTAGACCAGTCAAACATAATAACATTTTTCAATCTCACCAACTGGATCTAGCCAGTGCAAAATAGGTTACTTTCTTGAGGCTTAGTATTTCTCAGGTGATATTCTTATCTACCAGGGAAACAAATTGTCATATTCATTGATGTTTGTAAATGTTCTTTAATTTGTCATGATTTAAAAATGTGGTATTCACTTGAGTAAAAGAAGTACATTTTTCTTACCTTTCTGAACAAAGTTGGTTGCTAGAATGAGGCTTAATGTTGGCTTAGAATGAGGCCTGTTGATTCCATTACATTATTTTGTTTATTGGGCTATTTTTACATTAATATATAGCTATCCAAGCAGCAAAAAAAAAAAAAAAAAATCTATATCTTCTCCTGAAAAGCCAAATTGATTATATTATCACACAGCACCAACTATTTAAATGATTAAGGTTTAGATATAAAATTTCTATATTGTAAACATTAACCTATTCACATTTTTTATTATTATCCATTGCAATACTATTTTATTTACTTCTTTAACTTTACATATTGGTCATTCTCAATATCAATATAAAATAGTTACTGGTATATCTCAGTGCACAAACATTGTTCAGTTTGTAATTTCTGAATTTATTTTGGAGGTCTTTAGGAGAGCTGTACCCCAAAGCCTGGGAATGAGTTCAGAATTTGCAGGAGATATGCTTCTATAGTTATGATATTAGACCATGTTTTTTAAACTGTATAGTAGGTTTTAATAGAATGGTGGTATTAACATCATTAAAAGTTCACCTTACTATTGCAATGAGTTTGAAAGTTTTGAATAATGTTGGCGTGAGACATCAGTTTCCCAGAATACGTATTTATAGATTAAATCAGTGTGGTAACATGACAGATGGAAAGATTGTACTTTTTTTTTTTTAATGTTATGTTGATTTCCTTTGGGAGAGTCAGGTTCTAAATTTCTTCATATTCTTCTCCAGGTAGACCTTCCCAATCTCTATCACAGAGTTTAGTTTAAAAAAATAAAATATTTCCTTTTAAGTAAAGTATTTATAGTTGCTTGTTGGTAAGGCAGTCATTTCTTCTTTCCATCTCCTGTTTAGTGGCCACTGTTTTAGATATGAAGTCATAGAATTCTCTGAGCCCAGGTAGCTAAAGATTGCATATTGACTCCCCTTCTACATGAATAGGCAGTATTTTCATGCCCATGATCATTTGTATTTGTATTTCAAAGAAATAATTTGACTTAATTTATTGTTAGAAACAAACTAATAGTCACAGTGCCAGCAGTACTGTGCTAGGAAAAAAAATTATTCCTATATTAGCTACTTTTCTGATGCTACATTTAAAAGTTGAGCTATCATTTCAAAAATACTTTGTGAGAGAATATGTAGGTCTTCATATTAAATACAACCCCTCAAAATGTTCAGAAAAATGTGTTTAATGAAAAGTAAATGTTTTAAAACGTATTTTTTCCTTCATCAAATGACTCAACCTCAGCTCCTTTTAAAAAGCCAAGGAGCTTATTAGCTATTGTTGTCACCGTAGAGATCGAGTGCTGTTTCTGACTGTGTAAGAATGAGATCTGTTTTGGATTTCATATCCCCTCTACTGTTACTGTTGCATCCTGTTTTGTTAGAATTGAGAAGAGATAACTATTATTAAAGATCTTATCTCAAACATTATAATAAACTAGAGGTATATAGCAGCAAAATAACACATTTGATTTTTATTTTAAACATAGAAAAGTTGTAGATATATTACAACTAAGTCGTAAAACTTACTGAATAGAAAAAGACTGGATAATACATCTGATTACTTGAAATTAGATGTCTATATAGAAAACATTTTATTTATTCTGTAGTTATTAAGAAATGTAGAGAGAGACTTGGTTCCAGAGCTTAATAAGCAAGAACTATAAAAATACTGTTATCTGACATGTACCTAATAATCTTATTAAATATGCTCATATGTCTGTATTTATAATTATGGTTAGCATGATTGATGATCTTTACCAAATAACTAATATATTTTATCTTATATTTTTAACATCTTATATTGCAATACTACCAAGCTATGAAATGAAGTTGGAAAGCATTTCAAAATAAGATATATTTTTCTATATTGTACATATTATATACTGATGAATCCTAAAGTGTGTTTTGGGTTTCTTTTACTTTTTATGATAATAAAATTAGATACATTGTAAGGCTTTTCTATTGTAATTCTGGTCAAGAATTTGGGTTCATTACAATTTCTTCCTCTTGGCTTTATCTGGGATAAAAATATACTTTGTTTTATGTTTGTTATATAAAAATTTAGTATCAATTTTGTATTTCATGTTTCATATAGTATAGTTTCAAAGGTCATTTTAAAAAGTTACTAAATATTTGCTAATATTGTATTCTTGGAACTTTCTAGAACTGCACATTAAAATTTTTTTGGTATGAAAAATTATTTATTAGTAATTATTCAGGTAGTAATTGATGCAGGGTGCTAGTATTTTCTACAAATCTACTTTTTTAATTACAGATCTTCACAGGATAAAAGAACACTTCTTGTGAATTGTCAGAATAAGAGTCTTTCACAGTCATTTGAAAATCTTCTTGATGAACCTGCATATGGTTTAATACAAGTATGTTTCTTAAATCTATCCTGTAATAATCTATTAATCTAACTCCATTTTGTATACCCCCTACCTCTCATCTTCTCAAAGTACACAATGAGGTGTGTGTGTGTGTAATCTTTATGGAATTATTCTCTGTAATTTTATAGAAATAATATGTTCATATTATTTGCAAGACTCAGAAGCTTCTTTGGTTCTTAGTTACTCTCTGAAGACAGTTTTTCTCTTTATTGTACTGAAATTGTACATCAGTCAATGTACAATAAAATTTGTACATCGACTGATGTACATAGATTTCATTGATTTTCATATCATAGATTTTATTATCATAGATTTCATTGATTAGGCCAAGAGTCGCAGGGTAAGCCACTTTGAATTAATTAATGATCAAATCAGTCAAAAATCTGATTAAATATTTTACTTTTAAGTAGGTTGTTTTGGGGTCATGATAATCTAATTCCTCTAAAAGTATTTGGGTATGTTCTTGTATTTGGCTAAACATGTGCACATAACACAGTCAGAAATGAACATGTGTTTATTTTTACTTAGAATACTACACAAACTGAAATGGTTTATTCATTTCTTTATTCACTTATTCATTTAACAAGTGTTTAAGTGTTTATGTCCCAGATGCTCTCTCCTTGGTTTTAAAGATGTAGAGATTAACAGGGTAAAGAGGGAACTTTTTAGGAAGAAGGACAAAAGAGTTAAAAAAAAAAAAAACTAGGCCGGGCGCGGTGGCTCACGCCTGTAATCCTAGCTCTTGGGAGGCCGAGGCGGGTGGATTGCTCAAGGTCAGGAGTTCAGAACCAGCCTGAGCAAGAGTGAGACCCTGTCTCTACTATAAATAGAAAGAAATTAATTGGCCAACTGATATATATATAAAAAAAAAATTAGCCGGGCATGGTAGCTCATGCCTGTAGTCCCAGCTACTCGGGAGGCTGAGGCAGAAGGATCGCTCGAGCCCAGGAGTTTGAGGTTGCTGTGAGCTAGGCTGATGCCACGGCACTCACTCTAGCCTGGACAACAAAGCGAGACTCTGTCTCAAAAAAAAAAAAAAAAAACTAAGTAGAAAATGAGGGTACAGTTTTTCTGCTTGTCAAAATAATCAGTTATTTTTAATAAATAACTTTTTGCTAAATATGAGCAAGCAGTTTGGACTTCAGAAGTAATCCTAGGATGTATCAGTAGAAAAACCATTTGCTGTTTTCAAGGACACCAGTGTTTCAGAACAAATTGTTATTGTCAGCAAGATTTACTCTTCATATAATTAGATTAAAATGTCAGCCAATATTTAAATATTGTGAGCTTTTAAATTTAACCATCAGATATTTTGTATTAGACTAGTGTGGTAGTGCACACTTCAAGAAATATTTTTTTTTGTGAAGGCAGGACTGCTAGACAGAAGAAAGCTGTTGTGGGCCATTCACCACTGGAAAGTAAGCACTGCATATATTTCTGATGTATGCAGATTGAAGCCTGCAATCATTTGCTTATCTGCAATTCAATCAGTAGCATTAACTTGCCATTTATTATGCTATTTTAACCAAATGAAAAGGTTGGCTTAGAAAATTTAAATTTTTCTTCCAAGAAAGAAAATAAAATTTTAAGATAATCTTAGAACACTCTGTTTTAGTTCTGATTTCCCCCCTTTTAAAAAACTTTGCTTTATTTCCTGTGATGAAATATTTTTATTCTTTATTTGAATTAATAATGCTAATATTTTTCTTCCTACTACATAGAAAATTAAAAAGGATCCTTATACAGCAACTATGGTAGGATTTTCCAAAGTCACAAACTACATTTTTGATAGTTTGAGAGGCAATGATCCCTCTACACATCAACGACCACCTTCAGAAATGGCAGATTTTCTTAGTGATGCTATTCCAGGTCTAAAGATAAATCAACAAGAAGAACCAGGATTTGAAGTCATCACAAGAGTGAGTAGAGATTTATATTAATACAGCTCTGATATTTTAACAGGAAGATTTGTACTGGACACTATAGAAATTCAATTTTGGTGCTGTCTACTTCTTTCCCATAATCTAGTCTTACAACTTTTTGCTATATATCTGACAATCAATGCTTGTCCTGCCACCAAATTCTTGATTTGTTCTCCATCTTACATTTTCTCTATTAATGTTGGGATTCTTTTCTTTGATTAACCTTTTGATAATAGTGAACAGGTTGTTTTATTTAGCATGTAGCAGTGAGCTAAGAGTGAGCCTTGCCTATTGCCACTCAGTTCTGTTCCTCCTCTGTGTGTTTGCTCAGTAGTTATCAGTGATAGCTAATCAGGATAGTACATTAGGACTTTCCTTCTCATGTGAATCTTTACATTTTTAAATGAGATGGGTTTTGGCTTTCAATTATGGCAAATCTTTATGTTCAACAAGACTTTTGAATTTGCTACAATTCTAGGCTTGCACATAGTTAGAAAATCATAAATATCTAAATTGTAAACGGGTTTATCTTTCAGATGGTATTAGGTCGTTAAATATGAAATGTCCAATTTTGAGTCAAAAGTGTAGTTTATTATATCTCAAACAAGAAGCTGTACAATTAATCAAAGTATGTGCCTAAACTGTCAACATAGTTTTGCCACCTTAACGGTAGCTTGTTTATGCCAGCAGCAAAGAAGCCTGGAGAGCGAGTGGCAATGAAATCGCTAAAGGCATTTTCCACAGCTTGTTGAGAATCGAATATTTTTCCTTGCAAGGTCTGAAGCCTGGAAGAAGTGATAGTCAGTTGAAGCAAGGTCTGGTGAATATGGTAGATGACAGAGAGTTTCCAAGTCCAGCTTCTATAGTTTGAGCAGCATTGTTTGTGCAAAATGTGGTTGAGTGTTGTAGTAGGATTGTCCTATCTCTGTTGATGAACCTCAGCTGCTTAATTGCAAGCATCTTTATCATTTCGTCCAATTGGTTGCAGTAGACACTGTAATCGATTGACCAGGTTTCATGAAGCTGTAATGGATAATGCTGGTGCTGGACCACCAAACAGATACCATTAGTTTTTTTTGATGAATATTTAGTTTTGGACCATGTTTTGGCACTTCATTTTTATCCAACCATTGTGCCAAATGCTTGCGATTGTCAAAGAGCATCCAGTTTTCATCACACGTAACAATATGATGTAGAAATGGTTCTCCTTTAATGTTGTGACAGCAAAGAGAAGCAAGCTTTGAGATGGTTTCTTTTCTGATGCTCGTTTAATTCATGCGGATCCCATCTATCTAGCTTCTTTACCTTGCCAGTTTGTTTCAAATGGTCCAATAATGTTGGAATAGTAACGTCAAACCCTTGCTGCTAATTCATGTGCAGGTTGAGATGTATTTTCTTTCACTACAGCTTTCAGCTCATCATTATCCACCTCAGTCTCAGATTACCCATGTGGCTCATTTTCAAGAATAAAATCACCATACAGAACTTCTGAAACCATTGACATACTGTGTGTTCATTAGCTACATTCTTGCCAAACACTTTGTTGATATTTTGAACTATCTGTGCTGGGTAGGTTCTTCAGTGGTACTTCTATTTGAAAAATAATGAGAATTTTTGAATTACCCATGGTTTCACAAAAATTACTCTAAAAAAACTTTTAAAGATAATCACAAACCAAACGTGTGTTTGAAAGACTGAGGTTGTATTAAATACCTTCACAATAAAAATAAAACTAGAAGTGTCAAAGTGAAATGTCAGAGATGTCAGCTGTCAAACTTAGCACTTAAGGAAATTGGACATTTCATATTTAATGACCTAATATTTTTAAATTACGAACATCTATTAATTGAATTAAAAGCTGTAGAAAATGCCAAGTGGAGCTAATGGTTATGAGTCAGTTCTGAGAATTATAAACTTTAGTTTGGAAGAAAGGCTAATTTTAGCATATGATTAATGGAATACTTACATATTCTTTCTTTTTAAATAATATAGCCACTATCCCCAACCTTTTTGGCATGAAGGACCAGTTTCCTGAAAGACGATTTTCCACAGACCAGGCCAGGGGATGGGAGTGTGGTTTTGACATGATTCAAGGGCATTACATTTATTGTGCAGTCAAACCTCTCTTCTAATGATAATCTGTATTTGCAGCCACTCCCCAGTGCTTGCATCACCGCCTAAGCTCCACCTGAGATCATCAGGCATTAGATTCTCATAAGAAGTGCATAACCTAGATCTGTCCCACGCCCAGTTTACAGTAGGGTTCATGCTTCTGTGAGAATCTAATGCCACTGTTGATCTGACAGGCAGAGCTCAGGCGGTGATGCAATTGATGGGGAGCAGCTGTAAATACGGATGAAGCTTTGCTTACTTGCCCACCATTCACCTCTACCTTCCTAACAGGCCACGGGCTGGTAGTGGTCCATATCCTGGGTGTGCGGACCACAGTAATACAGTTTGAAGGTTTCTGATAGAATTTACCTGTTGAATGTTCTGTATTTATGTAATTGAACCCAAAATAGCAAAGAACCTTTTTTTTTTTTTTAAAAGTAACAAATGTTTTTATTTTGTTTTTGAGATGGGGTCTCACTATGTTGCTCAGGCTAGTCTGGAACCCGTGGCCTCGAGTGATCCTCTTACCTCTGCCTCCTGAAGTGCTAGGATTACAGGTGTGAACCACTGCACCTGGCCAACAAATGTTTTTAGTCTGTGGGATTTCCTGTTTCTGCATTTGTAACCCAGTTGTGTGTTCAGTGGGAGTATTAGAACTCATGTCTAAAAAATAGTATTTTAGATTTAGTTTCTATTCACTTGATTTCATTTCACTGGTTAAAGATGTACTTGTTTTGCTTATCTTCTTATTTTAGATTGATTTGGGAGACAGACCTGTTGTTCAAAGGAGAGAGCCAGTATCACTGGAAGAATGGACTAAGAACATTGATTCCGAAGGAAGAATTTTAAATGTAGACAATATGAAGCAGATGATATTTAGAGGGGTAATTTAAACACTTTACTATGGATTGTATCATAAACTGCTAGTATTCAGGGTTGTAGTTTATGGGTTTTTTTTAACGGGAAGAATGAACTTTTTTATTTCTTTGGTGAATGATGTCTTAAGATTCCTGGATTGAATGGGACAGAGTGAGGTGCTTGTGATCTCCTGGGAGGAATAGGTAGTGGTATACCTTTAGGCCTAGCAGAGGATATTCTTCCTTACTTGAAGTTCTGTGGTTTATGTGAAGGAGGTGCACACCCTAGTGGCATTCACTGTTTAGTAAGGTCTAGCCTGGAAAGACTCATCAGTCCCGCTAACTGCTATACAATCTACTGTATACTTTGCGTTATTTAAGCTTTCTGGCAGGTGCTTACATCTGTAGAATCTAGAAGTAAGAACAAGATAGTATTCACTGAATTGAACTATTTGAATGGATGAAACTACCTCTTAAATATTAGTTTTCCTGTTTATATGTAGGTTTTGTGAACTTACTGCCTTTTTTATTAATGTGTTTAATATGCATACTTTCTTCAGGGACTTAGTCATGCATTGAGAAAGCAAGCATGGAAATTTCTTCTGGGTTATTTTCCTTGGGACAGTACTAAGGAGGAAAGAACTCAATTACAAAAACAAAAAACGTAAGTAATAGTCTTTTGTGTGTTCATCAAAGAAATTCAAGTAACCCACCCATACGAATTAATATAGAGTTTCTACATGAGCATTTGTAATAGACCAGAGAGTGAGAAAGTAATTTTATTGTCGTCATTGCATTTTAAAAAGTATGAATGTTGTAATTATTTCAAACCAGAAACACTTATTAGAAGGACTTTGTTGCAGTTATGTTGGTGAATATGTAAAAAGACTTTATTTATTTATTTATTTATTTATGAGACAGAGTCACTTTGTTGCCTGGGCTAGAGTGCCGTGACGTCAGCCTAGCTCACAGCAACCTCAAACTCCTGGGATCAAGTGATCCTTCTGCCTCAGCCTCCTGAGTAGCTGGGACTACAGGCATGCACCACCATGCCCAGCTAATTTTTTTTCTGTATATTTTTAATTGGCCAATTAATTTCTTTCTATTTTTTTTAGTAGAGACAGGGTCTTGCTTTTGCTCAGGCTGGTTTCAAACTCCTGACCTTGAACGATGCTCCCGCCTCGGCCTCCCAGAGTGCTAGGCGTGAGCCACCGTGCCCAGCCTTGTAAAAAGATTTAAAAAATTCCAGTTCTCTTGTACAAGCCTTTGCATGCTTGAAAGATAACTAATATTTACACATACATTTTTAAGTATATCTCATTCATCTTGATGCATTTTTACAGTTTATTATGAAGTTATAAAAATTGGCTCTTAAGAGGTGTATTTGCTCTTTAGATTAATTGCCTTTAAATTATTTTCCTGGTGCTCTTATAACAAACTGATCATTCTTTATTGGAAGAATATTTCTATTTTAAGTTATTTCTCAGACTTGAAAAGAAAAGAAACAGACTAGCTTTCCAGGTATACATCTTATTTCCAGTTGTCAGTCTAGGGCCTTTGATTTATTTATTTTTTATTTTTATTATTATTATTTTTTTGAGACAGAGTCTCGCTTTGGTGCCCAGGCTAGAGTGAGTGCCGTGGCATCAGCCTAGCTCACAGCAACCTCGAACTCCTGGGCTCAAGCAATCCATCCTATTGCCTCAGCCTCCCAAGTAGCTGGGACTACAGGCATGCACCACCATGCCCAGCTAATTTTTCCTATATATATATATATATATATATATATATATATATATATATATATATATATATATTAGTTGGCCAATTAATTTCTTTCTATTTATGGTAGAGACGGGGTCTCGCACAGGTTGGTTTCAAACTCCTGACCTTGAGCAATCCGCCCGCCTCAGCCTCCCAGAGTGCTAGGATTACAGGCGTGAGCCAGCGTACCGGCCTAGGGCCTTTGATTTAAAGCTACTCTTAATCATTATGTGCTTGTTCTCTGACAATTTTTTTTTTTCAACTAGTTTACCAATCCTTCTAAGGTATTTTTACATTAATAAGTTTCTGTGATAAACTGGTTGGAAAATGGAACTATAATGTCACATTTTAAAAGAAGCCATTTAGATTTGTATTTATAATTATTCAGAAACTTTAGTGGTTAAAATATGATTAGAATAATTTTAGATATAATTTAAAAGATTGAGGTAAATGTTTTTGTTAAAGCATGCCTAGAATTATTCTAGTAGTTAAGTTTATCACATAAACTTTGTGACATGTATAAGGTTATTTTTCCCCTTTGTTTTTACTCATTAGTCATAATTTTAAACATTTCACTATCATGTTTATAAACTTATATCCCAACTAGTATCATAAATACTTTGATATACTATTTATAGAAAAATCCAGTTAAATGTTAAAAATAAAGTTTTCAAATAGCTTTCTTTGGTGTCATATTGTTTTCCATAGTGACGAATACTTCAGGATGAAACTACAGTGGAAGTCTGTCAGCGAGGAACAAGAGAAGAGAAATTCGAGGTTAAGAGATTATAGAAGTCTTATTGGTAATTTTTTCTTAACAACTTTGGAAATGCAAGAGAGGGGTTTACTTGTTGATAAGATTAAAGAAGTGAAGATACATACTATAGCACTAGCATTCAAAAGACACATCATAATTAGAAAGTACATTGGAATGTGTTTAATGTTCTTGATTGTTCCTGTTCCAGTAGGCATATGAATTCAGTCAGTATATTTATAAGTACTGATATATTTAATTTTCAGTTCCAAAATGTGAATTTAATTAATTTGTGTTTATTATAGAAAAATTAGGGGTACTGTAGATGAGCAAAAGAAGAAAATAAAGATTAGTTTTATTTCTGTCACCCAGAGATAATTATGTTTAATAGGCTTTGGTTTATATTCCTCTAGACCTTTCCTAAATATGCATATACTTTATTTTTTAAGTTAAATAAATGACTCTACATAGTAAATTTTTGTTAGCATTTCAAAATAAAATAACTATTTCCCTGGGGATAACTATTCTCTAAAAAAAAAAAAATACTTGATAGACTTTTATCTTAAAAGCATTAGACTTATTTCCAAATAGTACTGTGTTGTATAGGTCTTACAATAAAGACCATGTTGGTATAAGTTATTGAAGGAAGCATAGTTGCTGCCATACATGTTTACCTGACAAGTTTCAGTTCATAATCTTCATTTTCAATTGAGAAAACTGAAGCATTGAGAGCATAAATGACTTGTCCAGGGTCACATGGTTAATAAATGTTGAGAGTCCAGCTTTAGTGTTCTTAACTATCTTATTACTGTGTCTCTATGTGATTTTAGGATATCTTTGGATAGTAGTGGAAATTAGTTTTGCACTTCTTATGTGGTATTTGAATTTGTTTATCTATAGCTTCATAAATAAAGATTGGCGTGTGTTATGATCACTATCACTACCACCACCCTCTCATGGAAGAAGGATTTCTCTAAATTATATTTAGAAAGCCCAATGTAATAGACTAGTTTTATAGGTTTTGTAGACATAAAGACAAGTGCTAAGATCTTTTTGGCAATACTACTTTTGATTGAAAAAGAACTTAATTTTTCTGAAAAATAAATTATACCAGTATAAATTGTATCCTTCCTCTGGTTAAGGCAAAAGGTTAGGGATCCTGAGTCATGGAGTTCTATCTAAAGTTTCCAACTGAAATTTCTTGCATTTTCAGTTTCAGTAGGAAAAATGATAATGGACTATTTTCATCCTGCTTGAACATAAAATATTTGAACTGGAAGGGAACTTACAGGTCAAATAATTCTGTGTTTTAAAAATTTTCTTTCCACGTGCCATATCCTCTTCCCTTTATATCAAGCAATAATGATGATGTGATCTTCTCAACCTTTCCTGGAGACTGATAGAAAGATTTAGGTATTTTAAATCCCATAGTATCATTTGAATTGAGTCTAATTTGCTCATTTTTAGCAGATAAAATTGAAACGCAGAAAAGTAAATTGTTTTAAAGGCATCTATCCAGTTAGTTCCATAGCCCAGACTCATTCATATTCAGATATAATTCTTAATTAAGTGGCCTTTCAACTATACTGTGCTTTCTACCAGTAGAAATATATAAAATAAATTAGTTTTAAAGCATTATTTTTGTATAATACCTTTTTCTAGAAGTATTTTTTAGGAATGATTACTAAAAGCTCTTTTGAGGGGGGATATTAGTTTACTTTATTAAAAACAAAGCTATACAGTAAACTGTAGGTCTTGTGGATCATGACAAGAAGTTGGATTTTACTTTAAGTATGATGAGAAACTACTGAAGCATTTTAAAATAAGAATATCTTGTTTATATTTTGAAATCATTTTTTACTGCTGTCTGATAATGAATTTTGAGTCATGATAAGAGTAGGAATAGGGAGATGCGTTAGTAGAAGTCCAAGCAAGAGAGGGGGTAGTGGAGATGTAGAGAAGTATGTGGATTTAAGTTATATTTTGGTGATAGAATTGATAAGACTTTCTGATGTATTAAATGTGGGGTGTGAAGGGGAAAGAGAAATCAAAGATAGGACTCAGTGTCTTGAAATTGGGTGGTTGGTAGGAGTTGCACACTTAGATGAACAGAATTGGATATGATGAAATTGAAGACTTTCTGATGTATTAAATGTGGGGTGTGAAGGGGAAAGAGAAATCAAAGATAGGACTCAGTGTCTTGAAATTAGGTGGTTGGTAGGAGTTGCACACTTAGATGAACAGAATTGGATATGGTGAAATTGAATTAGGTATTATATATACATTAGGTGAGCTATACAAATGGAATGTCAGGTAGCTAGTTGAATAGTCTGGAGTGGTCTGGTAGGAGATATAAATTTGGGTGTTATCAGTATAAATAATTATGGAAATAGATGATGTCACCCAGGGGAAAAGGAGATAGTTAAGAAGGCCCAGGAATCTCAGTCTTTAGAGCAGTAGTTTCTAACCTTGGCTGCACATTGGAATCACCAGGGGATCTTTTTGATAATCACATTGATTATTTTAAGCATTCATATATTCAGTCATTCAATAAATATTTACTTAGTGCCTATTATGTACTAGGCTTTTCTCTAGGCATTGGGGATTCATCAGTGAACAAAACAGGCAAAATTCTTGCCCTCAAGAAGCTTCCATTTCTGTGGGAAAGAACAGACAGTAAACAAGATAAGTAAGTAACATGTGGTATGTTAGTGATAAATGATAAATAGAAAAATAAGGCAAGGAAGATGGTTAGGACGTTTGTGTACAATGTTACAGTTTTAACTCGGGCAACCAGGGAAGGTTTTTACCAAGAAATTGATATTTGAGTAGAAACTTGAAAAAGGGGGGGGTTGAGCTATGCAGATACATAGGTGAAAGGCATTCCAAGCTGAAAGGAACAGTAAGTGTTAGGCTTGTTTTCTGCTTTAGGACCTTTCCACGTTTGAAGTATAGCGTGGAGGTGAGTGTGGCTGGAATGAGTTGATAAGGTCAGAAAGGGAATGGTGGACAACTAGATGTAGATCACATAGAGCCTTCGTTCTTGTAAAGACTTAAGGCTTTACTCTGAAGTGAGATGGGAAGCTAGTGGAGGATTTTGAGCAGAAGAGTGGCTTGATCTGAGTTATGTTAAAATCACTTTGGCTGCTTTCTGGAGAATTGTTGTAGGAGGGCAGACTTGAGGGAAAGAAAAAGAACATTTGGGCTATTGCTATAATTCAGGTGAGAGATGATGGTTGCTTGATCCAGGGGGCTAACAGTTGAGTGGGTGAGATTTGAATAGATACTTGAAGAAGTAGGGGTTATATGCTATGCAACTATCTTGGTGAAGGGCATTCTGAATGAACAGCAGGAAAGGTCTAGACTTGTTTCTCCCTCAAGGTCTCTGCATGTTTGAAGAAGAGCAGGAAACCAGTGTGACTGGAATGGAGTTATTCTGGGTAGGTTGTGGAATGATTTGGGCCAGAGATCTTAATGTTGGTTTTTACATGTATTTTGAAGGTTTAACATCAGTTAAGGGAAGCAAAACTCAAGGATAACTCCCACGTTTTTAGGGCGAGCAGCTGGAGGAATGGAGTTGCAATTTGTTTACTAAGATGGAAAAAACTATGAGAGAAGGAAGTTTAGAAGGGAATATTTGAAGTTTGGTTTTGGACATTCATTTTGAGATGCCTGTTGGATATCTGCAAGTTAATATGTAGAGGTGGATATATAGTGCTGGAATTCAGGGTAGGGGCTGGAGATGAATTTTGGGGTCATCAACATAAATGGTATGAGACTATGTGAAACTGAATTATGAAACTAGGTGAAATTGCCAGGGGAGTTAAATATAGTTAGGAAAAAAGAGACCCAAGAATTGAGCCTTGAGGCACTTTAGTTTATAAGTAGGAAAAAGTAAGAAAAATCAGAAAAGGTGACTGAAAAAAGAGCCAGAAACAAAGAGGGAAAACATAAACATTTGATCTCCTAAAACACAAGTGAAGAAAGTATTAATATTTCAAGAAAGGGGCTGGGTGTGGTGTCTTATGCTTGTAATCTTAGCACTCTGAGAGGCCGAGATGGGCGGATTGCTTAAGGCCAGGAGTTCGAAACCAGCCTGAGCGAGACCCCATCTCTACTAAAAATAGAAATTAATTGACCAACTAAAAATATATATATGAAAAATTAGCTGGGCATGGTGGCGCATGCCTGTAGTCCCAGCTACTCGGGAGGCTGAGGCAGTAGGATCACTTGAGCCCAGCAGATTGAGGTTGCCGTGAACTAGGCTGATGCCACAGCACTCACTCTAGTAGCCTGGGCAACAAAGTGAGACTCTGTCTCAAAAAAAAAAAAAAAAAAAGAAAGGGTGACTGTGAAGTCAAGTAAAATGAAGAATTGACTATTGCCTAGAGTAGTAAGGAGATCACTGAAGATTTTAATTAAAGAGGAATTTTGATGGATTGGTGGGGGTGATAGCCTGATTAGCGTGAATTCAAGAGACAGTGGAAGAAGAGGACTTGGAGACAATACATACAGCTCTTTGAAGGAATTTTGCTCTAAACAGATGGAAAGAAAAGGGGGCATCAGGTAGGGGGAAAAGTAGGGTTTAGAAAGGTTTTTATGATGAAAGAAACAATAGTATGAATGCTATAGGAGTGGTCCAGTAGAGAGGAAAAAATAACAAAACTGGAGAGGGAAATAAGAATTACTAGAGTCCTTGGATAGGGTGGATCTGGGGAATGGATCTCAAGCACAAGAGGAAGGGCTGGTCTTAGCCATGATGATCGAAACTCATTTATAATTGTAGGAGAGAAGAGAGACTCAAATACAGTTATTTGGTTAGGATAGTGGGAACTTACGGAAGTTCTCTTTAGATAATTCCTGTTTTCTCAGAAACAGATTCTTACCTGAGAGCTGGGATGTGGGGGAAGATACAAGCTTAAGGAGAAAGGAGATGTAAAATAGTTATATGAATAAGGAGTGTGATTGGATGGGGAAATAGAGCATGATTGCCAGGCAGCATTAAGGGTTCACTCAAGGTTAGTGATGGTGAATATAAAATGGGGTCAGTCAGCATGGTTGTGTTTTCCTTCAGCCTTTTGAGCTACATCCAATTATATGGAGAGTTGGATTTAACTAGGGCTTTTTTAAAAAAAAAGTTAACTCATTTTCTTTCTAGAAATACCTTATAGAATATCATTTTTACATATCATTTTTGATCTCTTTTCTGTTTTTTGCCTGGCTTGTCATTACTAACTTTCTATATAAAAAGAAAGAAATATTCATAGTTCATGAGGGTACAAATAACTTTTTACTATATTTAAAATACCTGTTAAGGCAAATATTCTATATTGGCATTATGACTATGTAAATTGTGCTTGAGTTAATAAAATTAATTACCTCTTTATCAGCTATGAAATGACATTGAAACATTTTGATATTTTTAATTGAAATTTTATATTTATAGCATGAGTGGTTGTGGTATTGCTTTTTCTTATTTGAGAAACATATCCACAATTTGATAGATATTGACATGCTTTTTGAAAATCAGATGTAATGTACAGGAAACTAGACCATTGTTCTAATAATTTTTTTAAATGCTCTTATAGAGTCTAAGCTCATATCATCTTCCATATTGTCATCTCTTTGTAAAGAGTTTTGTGAAATTTTTCAAATTACTCAGTTTAATAAGGGTGACAGCAGTCATAGCTTTTAAACAGAATTGATTATAGAGCATATTAATCATTTTGAGTTTCTTTAAGTTATTTCTTCCTAATTTACTGAGGGTTTCAAGTTTGGGGAATGCCTTCTTAGTTATAAAGTCTGCACTTAATAGACATTAGTATTTGGGAATTGAATTGTCAGTACATCCTTGCACACACTGATGCTAATGTTTCAAAATGTGTTTTTAATGTTGTGAAGTCATTTCTAGCAAAATGTGGATTTTAATTTTTATAAAGTTAAAATCAACTGCTTATAATGATATCTAAACTGAATGCTGTATATATGAAAATAAGGAAGTAATTTGTCCTAAAGATGATTATGGAATATGAATGATAAAGAAGTTGATAATACTTCTTATAATGAATGATGTCATTGTGAATGAAACAAATATCTTTGATTACATTTGATTGGATAATATCTTTTTTTATTGTTTTCAAGTACTATTGTCATGTGCGTTAATGACTGGCATTTTTATCACTAATGTGAATTATGACTTAGTATTACTTTTAATTTATTCAAAATGTTTTCTGCTATGTAATTAAAAGGTTTCTATGTTTAGATAAAAATTCAAAAATATTGAAAAATCTGCCCATGAGGAGGTAGACTGATTTTTGAAAAATATTCAAAAATGTTACTTTATTGCATGTTTGAAATGGAATTTGATGAATTTTTCTTTCATGAAATAAAACTTAGCAAGAAAGTGAAATTAATGGCAAGAAAAATAATTCTGTACTTTTAAGATGTGAGCTTCATAAAATCTGTTTTTTGAAAGGCTTTTAAATATGTGATGATTTTCTTTTTCAGAAAAAGATGTTAACAGAACAGATAGAACAAACAAGTTTTATGAAGGCCAAGATAATCCAGGGTTGATTTTGCTTCATGACATTTTGATGACCTACTGTATGTATGATTTTGACTTAGGTAAGTTCTGTTTTTATTTAAATTAGGAAAAGTCTTAATTTAAAAAAATGTAAATATATTTACTTTAGAATTTAAATTTATTAACCAGTTAGACATAGGTTATAGCTCTGTGGCCTAATTTTTTTTTTTTTTGAGACAGAGTCTCACTTTGTTGCCCAGGCTAGAGTGAGTGCCATGGCGTCAGCCTAGCTCACAGTAACCTCAAACGCCTGGACTCAAGTAATCCTCCTGCCTCAGCCTCCCAAGTAGCTGGGACTACAGGCATGTGCCACCATGCCTGGCTAATTTTTTATTTATATTAGTTGGCCAATTAATTTCTTTCTATTTATAGTAGAGATGGGGTCTTGCTCAGGCTAGTTTCGAACTCCTGACCTCAGGCAATCTGCCCACCTCAGTCTCCCAGAGTGCTAGGATTACAGGTGTGAGCCACCACACCCAGCCATGTGGCCTAATTTTTATAGGGGTTGTTCTACAGGGGACTGGAAACCTAAGGCTATTGTTCCCAACCAGGGAGCCCTGGGTTGCTGTAGCAAAGTCACAGGGCACTGTGGAATATTTTAAATTTTTAAGGGAATTATAGTGATATCTGTAGTACAGTGCTCTAACTACTTGCTGAAATAGTTAAAGGTTTTAACATTAGATCACGATATACCTTTTGATGAAGTTATATCTTTGCAAAGTTGGGTTTTATTAGCCTTGCTGTGATAAGCATGTACTATGAAAAAATAAATGAGGAACAGGAAATGAGGATGGTGGTATCTAGTTGAATTTCAAGGTTTGAAGAGTGGTGCAGTGCTCTAAGTTCATAGGACATAAATACTTACGTTGCTTGGACCTAACTGCTTAATAAATGGAACTATTAGTTATTTCTTTGAGACTAGCAATGCCTTAGAAAAAATTACTGAGACAGTAAGGATGCTGTGAATTGAGAAAGTTTAGGAACCATTATTTGATATGCTTTTTCCTTTGTGAAGAAAAATACTGATTTGAAATCTTAGACAAACACTACAGAAAATTTTATAGGGCATATAGACCTTACTCTCTTTTCTTGATAAGTCTTTCTACCAAGACTGGATTGTAAGGACTAGTGCTGGAGGTAGAAGTAGGAAATTGCATGGGGAAGGAATACCAAGGGGTAGAAAACTTAAGGGGCCAGTATCTTAAGGGGCAAGAGAACTGAGTTGTTCTTTAAAGGACCAACAAATTCCCTAACCATCAACCTTTAAATAAATATGAATAATAGAAAAGTTTCTCAGTTACTTGCCAAGCGAGTAGTTCCCAGCTAGAGGACAGTAGAAATAGATATTTTCCAGATGACTTTAGTAGAGCTTGAGATATCTTTTGGAGAAGGCAACTGAATACCCAGCACATTAAATCCAAATGAACCTTGAATTATGGATACATCTTGCCTGTTTTTGTCTATGTAAATTCCTACTGGCTTTCTATATGTAAGTTTAGGGGAATCTACAGCCTTCGGGCCACGTGTGGCCTTCTGGATTATTGAGTGTGCCCTTTTGACCAAATCCAAATTTACAGAACAAATCCTTCTTCAAATTGAATCATTGAAAGAATATTCGTAGAGTGCTTTTTAGGTTACAGAGTGCTGTCATACTTGATTTGATTATTATTTTAATTCTAATATCGGCCTTTTGAAGAAGTGGGGAAATAATCCCAAGTTTATGAGGAAGGTTATATTGACTCAGAGAGTGACTCACGGTTGCACAAGTAGTAAATAATTGGTCTGGCAGTAGAGACCCAGGTCTTTATTGCAGGCTGGCATTCTTAACTCTACACCTTTAGCACCCCAATCTGTTGCCATTTTAATTTCTGTTACTACTATAGGGAATAGGACCATCGGCCTTGGGAACAGGAGGCGTTGTGCCCCATTCTCTCAGATGGTAATTTTGAGTTAGGAATTCACATATACTCTATAGCAGGAGTTTCTGAATGCTCAGTTTTATTAGGGCATTGTCTCAAACCAGCTAACTAGATAACTTGCCATTTACATTTGTCTACACTAATGCCATGCTCTTTCTATCCAAGCACTTTATTTTATTTATTTATTTTTTTGAGACAGAGTCCCCCTCTATTGCCTGAGCTAGAGTGCTGTGATAACAGGCAACAGAGTGAGACTCTACTCTGTCCGAGCCTAGCTCACAGCAACCTCAAGCTCCTGGGCTCATGTGATCCTCCTGCCTCAGCCTCCCGAGTAGCTGGGACCACAGGTGCTCACTACTGCGCCTGGCTAATTTTTTGTTTCTATTTTTAGTTGCCTGGCTAATTTTTTTCTATTTTTAATAGAGACGGAGTCTCGCTCTTGCTCAGGCTGGTCTTGAACTCCTGAGCTCAAGCCATCCTCCCACCTCAGCATCCCTGAGTACTAGAATTATAGGTGTGAGCCACCATGCCCAGCCCAGGCACTTTTGTTATCTGAAACAGTCAAGGTTCCCACTAATAATGCTGGCCTTATGTGAAGCTAAGATACTCTTTATAAAAGCAGTAGACCCCATTTCTTGCCCTTTACTCATGGCAGAGCAACCTTGGCTGTAAATTTACTCTTTCTTATCTGTGATTCTATCATGTTGAGTTATTTGGCCTCTTAACCTATAGATGAGGTACAGGTATATTTGCATTGAATACAATCTTGTCAGTAGTGAGGAAGGAGACAAAAATTATCAAAAGCAGTAAGAAGATCTTAAGGATGAGTGATTTTTAGTGAATGCAAATGCACTATACTTTAGGAAGTGTCTCTGGGAGGTGTCTTTTTTTTTTCCTTTACAGTGTATATGGATTATGATGATCCTGAATAATCAATAAAAAGGTTAAATTATACTCAAAATGCTGTGTGTACAAAGGCAAGAGAGTGTTTTTGTTTTTTTTTTTTTTTAATGATTTCCAACCCCCAAGATCTTATTTTTTATGCATGATACTCTAAGAGGGGGATAAGCTTCAGTTACCTGGAAAATTGACCTGTATGTAGATTAAATTTTTCATTTTAGTGTAAGAAAATGTACACTAGGGTAATAAGGAGTTCATTTTTCACACCTTCCCACTGAAACAAATTTGCTATGAAAGTAATTTTAGGAAACTACTTTAGCAATTGTAGTAATGCTGATTAAGATGTGCACCAGTCAGCACTAGTGCAGAATCTGAGTGTCACTGAATGCTAATTTAGACAGCTTTAATCTTTCTTTAATTAAAAGGAATTTGTACATTAATTCCACCCTCACAACCCATGACATACTCCACAGAACATCATGTATAAAATAAAATAGATTAAAGGCAGCTAGAACATGAAGATTAATTTGACTACTTGCTTCAGCTAAGACTTACAGAAGAAATGTGGTAGTGATCCCATATGAAAGCTGAAGACTTAAAGTATTAAGTTAGCTTCTTAGAAATTTTTATTCGTTATAACTTAATAATAAAGCACATTTTCCAGAGGAAAGGTGCTTTGTAAATCTTTTGAATAGTACACTTTGAAATAGTTGTCATAGACCATACGCAGTCAGACCTAGTAAAGTAATTCTCTTTTGCACTTTGTTGAATTCAGATTAGATTTCCTTCATGTTTTAATTGACTTAGGCTTTATATTTGTCATTGATTTCATTGTGTCAGTTCTAGGTAGGAAAGTTCTGGTGATAAGAAACTTTTTAAAGTTTTCTTCTGAAACAGGCAGAGTGATGTATAACTGTGTATCATTTCTAATGGAAATATTCCCTCTCCCTTTTAAATATATCTTAAATGGCTTCCATGCAGATGAGATTTGGGTGAATAAAAATGTAAGCTTTAGAAATGAAAGACTGTATTTTCACAGTCTTCCTAAGCTACCATTAAAAAATCTCTATAATTTTAATAAATGTATAAAAGTTACAAAGTTGAATAATAATGTGTAAGTGAAAAGGCTTAATACAAGCTCTTATCTCTTTGTTGATTCAAAATCTGTTCTTAAGTGTGAAAGCACATTGTAAAGCAAGGAAATTGAGGGTTTTATAAAAGAGAAATAATAAAAAAACAAAAAACTCGAGAAGCTTGACATGTTCAGGTGAAAAGAAAAACTAACACTTTTTATTTTTAAGTTAGGGGTCTGGTTCCTTAACTTTCTAATTTTTCTTTCAATCAAGGGCTCTAATTAGTGTCACAGTAGAGAAATTATAATAACATCCAGAGAAAGGTAGTTAAAGTGGTCACTTTAGATACAAAATATTAATTGGATTAAACCCAGTTGCTAGCATTGGTTGAGAGTAACAAGAAAAGAAAGGAGACAGGGATATAGATTATGACTATTTAGAAGAGGTTCATAATTTTGTTTGTGACTCCTTTTGTTTGGGTTACCAGTGGTCTGATTGCTAAGGCAGTTGGACCCTTTTCAGTTCTTATTTTCCTTGGCTCATTCATAGTAGCTTGGCACTGTTGACCACTCTGGGCTTTTCTTCTCCTTGATTCTTGCAACATTCTTCTCTCTTGATTTTTTTCCTTACTTCTCTGACTGTTCCTTCTCAAATCTCCTTTTGAGCATGTACTCTTACAGTTTATCTTCCTCTGGGTTCTCTCTTCATTTGTCTTCTTTCTTCTGATGGTCTTGCACATTATTTTTTTATATTACCCATTCTTTGTAGTGGTATCTACACTAAGACACATAGTGGAAGCTATATATCTGCTTGACGTCTCAATCTAAAGCAACTCATCTTTCTCACCTGATTACTGGACTTCCTCCTTCTTTATGTTCTTTTCTTGGTGAACATCAATATTTGCCTGTTTCTGAATCCTAAGGAAGATATAATTTTAAGTGAAATGGTGATGATATGCACAAGAAGGATACATAAAGGTTAGGTTTTCAGAGACCTTCTTTTTCCTATTCTTTTTAGGATATGTACAAGGAATGAGTGACTTACTTTCTCCTCTTTTATATGTGATGGAAAATGAAGTGGATGCCTTTTGGTGTTTTGCTTCTTACATGGACCAAATGGTAAGAACAGGGATTCCTTCCTTTAATCAAACTGATTTTGACAATTTTGGATGTATAGTCTTAATATAAGATTGATTTTTAAATTTAGCCAACTATGATGGAACTTAAAAAATTACTCCGTGCCTCTTGACTTACTTACTTTTTTTTAAAATAGCTTTTCAAGAGGTTTAGAAATACTGGCATTGTTTTTAATAGAAAAAGTAGATATGTGCCTGTAGTACAGGGAATAATCAAGATTTTAATATTGGTAAATGCTATATTCTGCAGAAGAGCCATGAGTCATTATAGAACATTGATGAAATAGATGAATTCAGTTTTGTGAAGTAGTTGAATTTTCATATTATCTGTTTCAGAGATAAAGCTTAGTCATGCCAAGTAATATCCTTACCTTTTATGAATGTTTTGGATTTTGTTATTATAGTAACTGATTTTTCTCCAGATGTGTTTGAATTATTCGTAACTCTTGACACATTCTTAGTAATTCATTGTTATTTTCCAGAAGTGTGTGATCATTTGAGTTGAACTATGCCTAAATACACATATTAGTAACATTTTATCTATTATCGGTGCTATATCTTTGAGACAGAGTTCTAGGATAACATTGCAAAGAGAGTATTAACAAGGGAATAAGAAAAGTCTTCTCAAGCAATCTATTAGAAAAAAAAAAAGTATTGGGGATAAGAGTAGATAAAGGCATATGAAATCCAAAGATCTAACTACATAGGTCACTGTATTTTTTCAAAATAAAACTAATATACACGATGCTGAGCCTTTATGTCAGATATTGAAATGGGTTGCTTGCAAGGGGATAATAAAGATTTTGGATCTGTAACCATATAAACTATTTTTCTGTAATAATAGGTTTTAACTCAGGGTTTCTGGGATACTAATGTGAAATTTGGAAGTGGTACCCTTCTCTTTTTTCTTTACTTCTCTTCTTCCCCTTTTGCTTGCCTATTTTTCTTTCCTCTTTAAATTTTTCACACTTTTGTCTATTTCTTCAAGTCTCTCTTTTTTTAAAAAAAATTTATTTTTAAATATTATGGGTACATAACAGTTGTATATATTTATAGGGTACATGTGATATTTTGAAACAGGAATACAATGTGAATTAATCAAATCAGGATAATTGGGGTATCCATCACCTCAGGCATTTATCATTTCTTTGTGTTAAGAACATTCCAATTTCACTCTTTTAGTTATTTTAAATTATACCCTAACTTATGTTGATTACAGTCACTTTGTTCCTCAAGTCTCTTGTCCATGGTTTCAACTTGTCCTCACTTCTCTTTAGTTTTTTTCAAATGTATATTTGGTAAGATTTGATAGTTTAAAATGTTCTTTTACTGTTAAATTCATAAATATTCAACTTAGTCCTTTGCCTTAAATTAATGTTTTTGGATTATTTGAAAGGATTATCAATTGCTATAATCTGGTAATATCATAGTTTGTCTTCCTTACCTTTATGATTGATTGACTTGCCTACCTTCTTAGTTCCAATTACTACCAAGTACTGTAGAAACCTGAGACATTTTTATAAAGGTCTGTACAACTCATACTAATTACATAAAAACTGTTTTCTGCATTCTTTGTGTTTTTGTTTTTTATCCTCTTTTCACTAGAGCTAGTATGTTCCTTAATGAAGGGATGTTGTCTTTGTTACACTGGTGGTAGCATACAAGAATTTTCCTAATGCTTGACATGAGGTTGTTCAACAGATTTTTGTAGAATAAACACGTGAATCTTTCCCCAGTGCTTAATTTAAATGTTTATAATAGGTATTCCAAAAAAAAAAAAAAAAAAAACTAACGTGAACATGCTGGACTTAGTTTCTTTTGCAATAATAGTTTTCATTAAAACAAAGCCAATATTGACATGTTCAAACATGTCGGCATGCCGCATGCATATATGCATATATACATACATATGTGTTCATGTATTTAGGTCTCATATATAAAGACTACTTTCTGAACATGTGTAATATATACTTTATAGTCTACTTGTCATCTTTTGTGTGTGAAAAAGATTCAATTTCTTTGTTCTATCTTTTTCACAGTAACTGTTCTGTGTTTGCCTTTTCCATTGAGTATGTTCTGGGGAGCTTTCTAGTCTTTATTCTAAAAAGATCTCTTAGTATATTGCCTACTAATTTTAAAAATAATATTTTTTAAAATAATATTTGGTTGAGGGCAATCAAAATAATCTGATTATGTTTCACTGCATTGCTATTGTTTTGGCATCCTTAAATCTGTGCTGCTACTTCTTAACTCCTTTTTTTTATTTTACAGCTTTACTTCATGTTAGTTTTTACTACTTTTGTGATGGCTGAACCTAATGTCCATAAATTTACTATTGTTGATATTTACATCTAATGTAGGTCTAGGCATTAACTTTGTTATTATGGAAATATTCACAAAGTACAATGATCTAATGAACTTATATCCATTATTCATTTTTTTTTTTTTGAGACAGTCTCGCTTTGTTGCCCAGGCTAGAGTGAGTGCGTGGCATCAGCCTAGCTCACAGCAACCTCAAACTCCTAGGCTCAAGCAATCCTCCTGCCTTAGCCTCCCGAGTAGCTGGGACTACAGGCATGCACCATTATGCCTGGCTAATTTTTTCTATATATATTACTTGGTCAATTAATTTCTTTCTATTTATAGTAGAGATGGGGTCTCACTCTTTCTCAGGTTGGTTTCAAACTCCTGAGCTCAAACGATCCACCCACCTCGGCCTCTCAGAGAGCTAGGATTACAGGCACAAGCCACCACCCTCGGCCCATTATTCATTTTGCCATATAGTTTTGGTCCCACTCTTTCTTTTCCACATCTCTCTATATATGTGCGTACGCATATATTTATTTGCATATACAGTTGAAGCCCTTTGTATATCCATTGTTGATCCCACTTTACCTTCTCTAGTAATAATTGCTTTTTTGCAGTTGGTGTCTGTCATTGTGAGAGTGCTTCTCCTTTTTTTTTTTTTTTGAGACTGAGTCTCGCTTTGTTGTCCAGGCTAGAGTGAGTGCCTTGGCGTCAGCCTAGCTCACAGCAACCTCAAACTCCTGGGCTCGAGCGATCCTTCTGCCTCAGCCTCCTGAGTAGCTGGGACTACAGGCATGCGCCACCATGCCCGGCTAATTTTTTTTATATATATATATCAGTTGGCCAATTAATTTCTTTCTATTTATAGTAGAGACGGGGTCTCGCTCTTGCTCAGGCTGGTTTTGAACTCCTGACCTTGAGCAATCCGCCCGCCTCGGCCTCCCAAGAGCTAGGATTACAGGCGTGAGCCACCGCGCCCGGCCTGAGTGCTTCTTTTTTATATTAGAATGGATATAGCAGTGGCTGTCATGTTGGCACTTCCAAACCAATTCTAGTCTTTGGATGTGTCACAACAAAAATTATCCTAAGAGAGTTAATTCTGCCTTTCCCCTACAGGTCCTGCTGGTAAATGTGGAGAAACTATATCCTGAAGCCTTGAGATAGTCTATTAAAAAACTAGTTTTTAATTCATTAAAGCGAAGCAGCTTATTGAGAATTAGCAGCCTTTAATTTTTTTTTAATCAAGAGTAATTGTTTCTAGGCCACACGTGGTGGCTCATGCCTGTAACCCTAGCACTCTGGGAGGCCTAGGCGGGAGGATTGCTTGAGCTCAGGAGTTCAAACCAGCCTGAGCAAGAGTAAGACCCCATCTCTACTAAAAATAGAAAAATTAGCCGGGCATCATGGCATGTGCCTATATTCACAGCTACTTGGGAGGCTGAGGCAAGAGGATCTCTTGAGCCCAGGAGTTTGAAGTTGCAGTGAGCCATGATGGCACCACTGCACTCTAGCCATGGCGACAGAGTGAGACTCTGTCTCAAAAAAAAAAGGTTTCTAGTCTGTTAATTCTTCTAAAGCACTATTGTAGTCTAAAACTTTTCACAAGGGTTAGGGCCATAGGTTACCGTGGAGGGGTGTGGGGCAAATGAGTTAGAGGGATCAGAATCATTTAAGCAGCCTTTCAAAGCATTTGGTGCCTCTTGGTCCTTTGACTCAAGTATTGGTAGGGAAACTACTCAACTTTAAAGATTGTTAAGAGCATGTAGGCCGGGCGTGGTGGCTCACGCCTGTAATCCTAGCACTCTGGGAGGCCGAGGCGGGAGGATTGCTCAAGGTCAGGAGTTCGAAACCAGCCTGAGCGAGACCCCGTCTCTACCAAAAATAGAAATAAATTAATTGACCAGCTAAAAATATATATACAAAAAATTAGCTGGGCATGGTGGCGCATGCCTGTAGTCCCAGCTACTCGGGAGGCTGAGGCAGTAGGATCGCTGAGCCCCAGAGATTGAGGTTGCTGTGAGCCAGGCTGACGCCACGGCACTCACTCTAGCCTGGGCAACAAAGTGAGACTCTGTCTCAAAAAAAAAAAAAAAAAAGATTGTTAAGAGCATGTAAATAAACCCCAACAATTCTCAAACTCTGTGATCTCAGGATGCCTTTATAGTCTCTATAGACATAGTATAGAGGACCCTGAAGAGCTTTTGTTTGTGTGAGTTGTATCTATTGATATTTATCATATGAAAAATTAATACTGAGACATTTATAAATATTTATTCATTAAAAA
This sequence comes from Microcebus murinus, assembly GCF_040939455.1. Taxonomy (NCBI): domain Eukaryota; kingdom Metazoa; phylum Chordata; class Mammalia; order Primates; family Cheirogaleidae; genus Microcebus; species Microcebus murinus. The sequence goes on along the minus strand of NC_134113.1, from coordinate 43,676,110 downwards.
ATAACAAACCTATTCCACCTTAACATACATTACATTTTTTTAATGAAAAGTAACTTTTCCAAATGAAAAAAATGTACTGAGAAGAGGGATTGTTTTACATTTTTCATTTTTAAAAATGTTTGGTTTAATAGAAGACAGCTGGATTTCACTATCTGCTCCTATAGTCAAGTCTGTTGCAATATCACATGTCATATAGTCTTTGCACTTGTGAGAGAATTAAAGTATGAAATCCAAATAATGTTTCTGAACTTACAGATTCCCTAATGTCATCAAACATAAGAAGTAATTCTTTAAAATGAAGTACATGTTGAAACTAAAGTTAATTTTAATGATGGAAATAATTTGATAAATGTTTATCTCCAAAATGTCTGTTCCTTTCACCAAGTTTTTAATGCTTTGTAAAAAATAAGTGTATCAGCCATTTGCTATGCCTGCATTCTTCTTTATTTAAATCAGATGAATAGAGGGAAAAAAATAATCCTTAGTTTGAGACCCCCTTTTTAGTGTTGGTTTTAGCTTTTTAACTATGTATTTTTTAAGATAACCAATGTGGTATAAGTCTAACATTTGTCCTCCGACATCATGTTTTAGTTATCAATGAATATGTATGATAAGTATTTATTAAATATTACTTGTATTTTAACAATTATTTCCCTTTAAAGCATCAAAATTTTGAAGAACAAATGCAAGGCATGAAGACCCAGCTAATTCAACTGAGTACGTTACTTCGATTGTTGGACAGTGGATTTTGCAGTTACTTAGGTAAGTTTAATGAGTCTAAACTATACTAAGCAAATTATAGGGCAATGCACAGGAAAAAAATGTAAAGAACTCTTTTAAAGAAATGCATACTCTACTGCTGTTCCTTTGAAGAATGAAAGTGTGGGACTTTTACAAAGATAGTTATCTTTTATAATTCTGTCTCAAAAATTTGATTCATAAAATGTGTTTTTTATTTGGTGGTGAGCCTAGAAAAGAAAAGTGAGCCTACAAATTTCAGATGTTTCCTTGAATTATTACAAAGCAAATTTTTAGACTTTCAGTTGCCTAAGAAGCATAGAAAAATTTGATTTTGAGAAAGGTCACTGTATTTTGACCTAATTAGCATAAAAGTAAACTCTATTTGTATTTTTTTTCTTTTGTATAGAATCTCAGGACTCCGGCTACCTTTATTTTTGCTTCAGATGGCTTTTAATAAGATTTAAAAGGGAATTTAGTTTTCTAGATATTCTTCGATTGTGGGAGGTGAGTTCTTAAATTATTATACAAATATAATATTATGAAAAGAAACAGTTTATTCTGTAGAGTATAAATGGATTATGATAGCCTAACTGAAATTTCTAAGGCAAGTATGTTCCAAAATTTTGATGGATTTGTAGCCTATCTTTAAAAATTAGTGATCTCAAATCTCAAACTGAATATCTGGTCTTTTGGAGTTGCTTTTTCTAATCACAATCCCTATGAGATTTGGGTCCAAGAGGAATTCTAGAACAAGTTCTTTAGACCATTTGCTGCTTGTGTTCTTTTTTGGGGAGACTTGACTTTATGAGAGGCACTCTGCCACATCTGGTGTGGAGAGAACTCATTATCATGTTTTTGGTGTACATCCATTTTTTTAACCCAGGGTAACTTTTAATGAAAAACAGAAAATCATTTTGTATTTTCTTCTGAAGTATCTGTCAATAACAGATCAATGTGGTTTGTAGTAGAATATTGGCGTAATGACTGATTGCAGCCTTATCTTTATAAAAACTAAGGGATAATAGAAATTCTCCCAAGGAAAGACTGGGGAGACAGTCCATTTGGATAATAAGCACACCTATATACGATGGAACCCTAGTGCCCTCTGAGGCTTTTACAGCTGGAAATCTCTTCCTATACAGTTGATGACTGCTTCCAGTAGAGAAGGGGATATGCTGATTGAAGGATCTTTGCTTTATGCTCATTTCCTGTATTCTGAAATTAGGAGTAAAACCCACATGCCCTCTACCTGGAACCATACTTAAATGTTTTTCAGTATTTTAATTTCTTTAAAGGATGAATTAAGAATATTATTACAACATAGCTAGAATAATGTCTTAATCTGTGTTTACTAAATACATTTAAACTTTTATTGAAACCTTTGAAGTGAATTGCATTGTATTTAAACTTTCAACAATTAGATTTAGTTTGAGAATTGTTCAACTTGATTTACTCTTTTTGAAAGACATTAAAAACATATGAGGTATGTTCTAATAATATTTATTGTTTGTGTGGGTCTTTTTATCTTTCCAGAAAAGATATTATTATTTACATTAACCTGGGGGAAATTAAGGCCCTAAATTTGAGGGTATTATCTATATTTAAGAATTGTAACTATTCATTAAACATTTTATATATTTGAGTGTAAATTTGGGGTAGTTGGTTCAGTTTTTGTCACATTCAGGGATAATCTGAGTCATATAATATGTGTTTTACATCTTTGGAATGTGGAACTATCTTTGGGTGTTATTGAGCCCATGTACTGTATAACTGAATCTTTTTTTTATTTCTAGGATTTAGGCTTATTGTTTTTTTCAGGGACTGAAGATTTACAAGTGAGAAACTGAAGGTTCAGAAAACACTGAAAATGTCTCTAACCCTTACACCTTAAACTTAACCTTGTGGGTGTGGCTCCTTTATAATAACATGTATCATATTGGTTAGACTCAGTGATTTGCTTACTGTAGTTATCTAAAGAACCTCATTTAGAATACAGTATATTTCACATAATGTTAAACTTGATGATAGTTAACTTTGTAGGTAAGACTCTACTACCCCTCATTTCATAGCTAGAAAAACAGTGGACTACCCCATATAGGCAACTTCTGCTTTGCATAGAAGTCATTCAGTGTTCAGCATTGTATCTATGAGGAGAATATTGTAGAATTGATATAGTTTACTAAATAGTTCTATTTTTTTAAATAGGTAATGTGGACTGAACTACCATGCAAAAATTTCCATCTTCTTGTCTGTTGTGCTATTCTGGAATCAGAGAAGCAACAAATAATGGAAAAGCATTATGGCTTCAATGAAATACTTAAGGTAGTTATTCTTTTAATTTAAATTTTAGTATTTTGGCTTTTCCCTCAATTTGGTGGTCCTGATATACAGAACATTTCCTTAGATCATTATTGAATCTCATGAGTAACTTAAATTGCATCAATAACACTTAGTGCTAGGACTGACTCTGTGAGAATGAAAGTTCAGCAAATACATATTAGCCAGTTATTTTCACCTGGCTAATTAGGAAGAAAAGGAAATTCAACAAATGCTCTTTTATGTACTTTAGTGTTTGAAAAAGGAATTGTCTTTTGTTTACAACTTTGAGATAGCTGACTTGGGACAGCTGTTGGATTTAATGTTCCATGAGCTTATTAACTATTCTTAGCTTTAAAACTTGAAATAATGTAATGAAAGATATATTGAATTTCCTCCATATTTGTAATATATGAGTATTTTTTTTTTTTTTTTTTTTTTGAGACAGAGTCTCACTTTGTTGCCCAGGCTAGAGTGAGTGCCGTGGCGTCAGCCTAGCTCACAGCAACCTCAATCTCCGGGGCTCAGCGATCCTACTGCCTCAGCCTCCCGAGTAGCTGGGACTACAGGCATGTGCCACCATGCCCGGCTAATTTTTTGTATATATATATTTTAGTTGGTCAATTAATTTATTTCTATTTTTGGTAGAGACGGGGTCTCGCTCAGGCTGGTTTCGAACTCCTGACCTTGAGCAATCCGCCCGCCTCGGCCTCCCAAAGTGCTAGGATTACAGGCATGAGCCACCACGCCCGGCTATATGAGTATTTTTATTTTAAGGATTTTATCTGCAGTGAAATATAACTGGTAATAAATTGTATAGTAGAATGTAATAATGCTTTCAGTTTCAATTATCATTTTATATTGTTGATACTTTTTAGCATATCAATGAATTGTCCATGAAAATTGATGTGGAAGATACACTGTGCAAGGCAGAAGCAATTTCTCTACAGATGGTAAAATGCAAGGTAAAGTGTTTCAGATAACTGCAAGATTTTTTGTTTGTTTTCGATGGGTTGAGATCAAGAAAAATTTTTCTTAGAAGTAAAATAAATGGCAGTTTTAACAAGTTGAGGGCAGACACAAATCATTGGCTGCCCTTTTGCTTTACCATTATAGATTTAAAGCACTTAATTGAAAACAGTTGACTAATTATGCCAGATAGGAAACATTTAATAATAAAGCAAAATGTAAAAGTAATGAAAATATTTCCATAACAATTAAAGAGGCTATAGAATTTAACCAAGCAATGATATATTACACAAACTAATGAATACAGAATTGGCTCTCATATTAAATATATAGTATCTCCAAATAAAGACAGATGCTAATCAGAAATAATTAAATGAATAGTATTTAGTCTATGTTACTACATTTATTTTATTCAAGCTAGATAAGTATACTTCTGGTGGTTTGGGGCTTGGCATTTGCTTTTTTTTTTTTTTTAAAGAGACAGGGTCTCACTATGTTGCTCAGGCTGGCATCAGACTCCTAAGCTCAAGTGATTCTCCCACCTCAGCCTCCCAGCCAGAGTAGCTGGTACCACAGACACTTGCCACTGTGCCTTGCTTGTGGCTCTTGCATTAATTATTATGAGAATTCTTGTTTGGTCCTTGTATCGTTTGTTCGTGGATCCAAACAGTTGATCCAGTTCTACAAATATTTATTTGATAGCTGTTGTATTCTAAAATATGTCAGCCAGATACTTTTTACCTTTAAGGAACTTTTATTTACTGAGAGAGAAAGATAACTATAAATAAGATATAATGTCTGATAGCTCATTCTAATTAAAAATTACAGACTGGTGTACAAGAAAAAAAAAGATATAATATTATTATGAAGAAGAGAAAGAGATAAATGCCAAATATTAGAAAACCATGTTTGTGGAAGTGTTGGGGTGAAATGAAGAGTAGCTAATTTGGAAGATGTCTAGGAACCACTTACAAAAAAAAAGAAAAGGTGGTTAGAATTTCATTTGGAGTGAATAAGAAAGTTGTGAGAAGGGTACATGACATTTATACTCTTAGAACAAGTGTTGAGATTCTGGAATCAGTGCAGTTTTAAAGAGAAGTATTACTTTGTGATTATTTTTCTTCTCTAGTGGGTGATGGTTTTGTGTTTGGTTTTTTCATATCCAGGAATTGCCACAAGCAGTCTGTGAGATCCTGGGGCTTCAGGACAGTGAAGTTACAACACCAGATTCAGACACTGGCGAAGATGAAAATTGTGGCTTGGCACATCCTACATCTGCATTTCAGAGTAACACTTTGCCTACACTTACTGCCAGTGGAGCCAGAGATGACAGCCCAACACAGATATCAGTGTTCTCAGATGTCAGCAGATTAACACCTGCATGATCATTTTTCTTGCTTTTTTTTTTTTTTTTTTTTTTTTGAAGAGACACTTTGTTGCGATTCCTTTTCAAGTACTTGAAAGTTGGAAATTTAAAATCTTGGTATTGATCATGCTTTAAGGTTTATGGAAAGAAAATGTACTGATGTTCTTGCATTAAAGCTTTACAAAGATTTAAACTAATTATTTTTGTAGTTACTTCTACCAAATAGCCTTTCCTTTTCGATAACATTCCTTAGTATTTTTATAGCCAAGTACATTTTATTTTCTTGATGATGAACTGGAATTGGATAAATATTACAAGTGGATGAGTTGGAAATTATGCACTTTGAAAAACATTCACTTTGTTTACTCTAAGTTTAGTGGGTCTTGAATTTGATTAAATTAAATATTGAGCCTTTATCGCATTCAAAGCTGAGAAATTGTTACCTAGTAATGAAATTTTCAAAAAGGATTGGTTTTTTTCCTATTGTTTACAGCAATGCTCAGCTTAAATATTTATGCTGGTTGAATGTGATTTAAATTGGACATTTTCATCAATGCAATTTAATGTGTAGATAAAGAACTATTTCAACCATTAAGTGGATCGGCAGTATATTTTTTACATTGAACTTTTCTTCACTTGTATATAAAGATGATAAGTACTTATTTATGAGTATAAGAAAGGTTAGGCATATTTTCTTTAACTGAATAAACTTGACTATTGATTTATATAACCTGGTTTGCCAAAATTAATACATGGCTTCAATATGAGATCTTTTTCAAAACTATTTTCTTAGCATTTATTTCATGAGAACTACCTTCAGATCTGTACCTGGTGTAATTTTACAATTAATTGCTTGTATCCTCATTTTATTAATAATGTTTATTATCTTTCCTAATAATGCATTAACTGATTAATCAGGTCTTTAAATTTTTATAAAATACTCTTTGCAAAAAGCTTATGTCAACATTTCAAGATATTATCAGGAGTCTCAATATTTTTTTGTATATGAACGAAGCTGTTGTTTTTACCATGCAGTATTGCATGATTTTAAGTTATATAGAATTAACATAACTGATTACATTTTAATTGTAATTTGTTAACTCTTGTATATATTATTAAAATAAATTTGAAGTAGTGTTTTCAGTTAAATTATGCTTAGAAATAGTCTGTTCTTTATCAGAAGAAAAAAATCCAACATGAACCCCAGTACGTCTCATATTTTTATGTGAATCAAGTAAGCATTTGAATGAGTTATGGAAATGAGAAACATGACCTGTTTTTTATTTTTATGTTTTTAAATTGGAATAGATGGTAGGGGTACAAATTTTTATTTGTTTGTTTTTTTACATGGATAAATTATATAGTCGTGAAGTTTGGGCTTTTAGTGTACCCATCTTCCAAATAGTATACATTGTACCTAGTAGGTAATTTTGATTCCTCACCATGTCCCACACCCACCACTTTTAAGTCGCCAAAGTTTATTATCCCACTCTATATGACTATGTATACCCATCATTTAGCTCCCCTTATAAATAAGTACATGTGGTATTTGTTTTTTCATTCGAGAGATAATTCACTTAGGGTAACGGCCTCCACTTCCATCCCAGTTACTGCAAAAGACATTATTTCATTCTTTTTTGTGGCTGAGTAGTATTCCATGGTGTATGTTTGTCTATATGTGTGCGTGTGTATATATGGCCACTTGTCAGTTGATGGACACTTAGGTTGATTCTATATCTTGCAATTGTGAATTGTGCTGTGATAAGCATATGAGTGCATGTATCCTTTTGGTATAATGACTTATCCTTTTTGTATCACTACCCAGAAGTGGTAGGTCTACTTTTAGTTCTTTGAGAAGTCTCTGTACTATTTTCTATAGAGGTTGTACTAATTTATATTCTCACCAATAGTGTATAAGTGTTCCCTTTTCACTGTATCTGTGCCAACATCTGTCTTTTGACTTTTTAATAATGACCAAAAGGTGGTATCTCATTGTGGTTTTAATTTGCATTTCTCTCATTATTAGTGATGTTGTGCATTGTTTCATCCTTGTGTATATCTTTTGAAAAATGTTCATGTCTTTTGCCCACTTTTTAATGGGGTTATTTTTTTCTTGTGAATTTGAGTTCCTTTTAGATGCTGGATATTAGTCCTTGTCAGATGTATAGTTTGCTAATATTCTCTCCAGTTGTGTAGGTTGTCTATTCTTATTTTGTTCAGAAACTTTTTAGTTTAATTAAGTCCCATTTATTTTTGTTTTTGTTGTTTTTGCTTTTGGGGTCTTAGTCATAAACAACGTCCAGAAGAATTTTTCCTGTTTTCTTCTAGAATTTTTATAGTGTCAGGTCTTACATTTAAGTCTTTAATCCATCTTGAGTTAAGTTTTGTGTATTGTGAGAGCTAGGGAGAGAAGTTTCATTCTTCTGCATGTGGCTCTTCAATTTTCCCAGCAAAATTTGTTAAATAGGGCTTTCTTTCCCCAGTCTATGTTTTTATCTGCTTTGCATGATCCTTTTTATAACTGAAAGCATTTTTCATCAGTGTGGAAGTGAGCATAGTGTTGCCTTGGAAGATAAAATTTTCTGAGTAAAGCAACTTACTACAATTGATACTAGTGTAAAGAAAAACTTGTGCAGTTCTAAAATGGTCCTGTGGGTAGATTTCCCCCCGCCAAGAAAGTTAGGGAACCAAATGAACTTTTTTCCTAGTTGAGCACTGACAATAATGACGGTAGAGCCATTAGATTTTAGTTTTTAATATTATGTTTGTTATCTTTCATCAGTTAATAATGAGTAAGTCTATTCAGAAAAAGAAAGTAAACTGATCAAAAACTCAGTATCACTAGCCTTTCATTTCCTGCTATTCAGGAAATTGCTTGGAACATCTTGATGTCCTCCTTGTTCTTCCTGGACAGTGGCTTTTTGGGAGTTTTTTTCTGCTACGTAATGTGATAGCTACTTCAGATTTTTTTTAACCTTAACATTAAGTAAGTTGAACTTTTGTCAAGTTTTATTATAAAACTACTTGTTAAAACATAATTTTTACTAAATTGTGTGAATCTGTAGCATATTTTTTGATATGGAAATGATACAGTGCTAGGTAAAGTCTTAATCAGTCCACAAAATCCAGTTAGCAAATACTGTGTAAACTTTAGCTATTGAGATTGCTGAAATACATAGTTCAGGTAAATTTGTTAGTCTAATAAAAGATTTGTTTCAATTTTCACAAGATGCTCTGTTTGCACCCTTATATAAAATATGTGCTATATTATGTTATATTTAAAGTTGTTAAAATTCAGGTAGTTTCTAATTTTAAATGTTAATAGTACAGACGGTCCCCAACTTAAGTGGTTTGACTTGGGCTTTTTCAACTTTGTGATGATGTGAAAGCAACTCAGTCAGTAGAAACCATACTTGGAGTACCCATATAACTATTCTGTTTTTCATTTTCAATATAGCATTCAATAAATTACATGAGAGAATTCAATATTTTATTATAAAATACGCTTTGTGTTAGATGATTTTGCCCAACTGTAGGCTAATGTAGTGTTCAGAGCTCGTTTTAGGTAGACTAGGCAAAACTATGGTGGTTGGTAGATTAGGTGTATTAAATGCATTTTTGATCTAAGATATTTTCACTTCATGTTGGGTTTATTGGGACATAATCCCATCTTAAGTTGAACATCTATATTTTCAATTTTGGTATGAATCTGTGGGAAACATTTTTGCATTTAAGAACCTCCCTATTTTGATAATTTCGTATATCTAAGATTCTTCATGTTTTTATATATTAGTAACTTTAGTCTTGGTGATTAGAAATTAAATCTTTTTTAAACAGTAAGGAAGTAGCCTTTTGGGATAGATGATGTTTCTTAACTTGACCTTGCCCAGAGTTTTTGTGGATGCCAACTAATTATTATAGGAAATTCATATCATTATATATATTAAAGACAGTTTGTATAGAGTAACCCAAAATATTTATTGAAGAACCTAGAATTTCATGTGACTCGTGTGCAGCTATATCCCAGGGTAAGGTTCTAGTTTGGGCATCTTGGAGTTTTTGGAGGATGCATGAACCTCTTACTGCATGTGAAGTCGTGTGCATATTGCATATTTTTAAAGAGAGGTCACATAGTTTCTCCTAGCGTTCTCTGATTTTCCTCAAAAGCTGACAACTGGAGAGGTAGGAAAAATGGCAGATTAGGGGTGACCTCCTGGCTCTCTGCTCCCAGAGTAGGAGGTGAAGAACGTGGACAACTACACTTGAGGGAATTGCTCTCCCACAGGATCAGCTTCATGACTCTGCAGAAAAGCAGCAAGAGACAAGCAGCGCTGGGACAAAAAGCAGGTGAATTGGAGAATCGACCACAAAGTCCAGAGAGTATGAGATATACAATAGGGAATAGAGTGTGGGATGGCTGCGCCCATCAGCCAGCCAGGGCGGTGCGGTCTGACCCACAGGAGGGCGACTGACCTCCACACCCACGTAGGCAGGGAAGGGCCTGAAGTCAGTAAGAAGTGGTAGCATGGGCCAACAGGCTGTGCGGAGTAGAGATAGGAGTGGGAAACATTTTGAACTCTCCAGTGCGCTGTGCTGGGTCTGCTTTGGGTGGGGGAGGGACTGGTCCGAGTGGACACTTCCTGGTTCCACGGGAGAGAGCTTGGAGACAGGCTTCTCACTTCAGGAGACTGCCAGGACCAGAACAAAGGAGGTGAACGCCATAAAGGAGGCTCTGCCCTCAGAATTTGCCGAAGATTTGGCTGGTGTAGGGTGGGACAGAGTACAGATCCTTTCTACTGATTAGTCGTAAGTCAGTGTGTTAGGGAAGCAGTGGTCTCATCAGGTGGATCTTGGAGACAGCGTGCCAAACCCAGCCCGGCTACCGGCTGTGCAGTCGCTCTCAGTGGGTAGGCAGCCACCATTTTGGGTGTCTGTAGCCTAAGATCACTGAGGCGTGTTGCCCAGGCAATGGACTCAGGCAATGCCCCTGCTCCTGCCTGGCATAGCAGGTCCCGCCCTTGGAGGAGGGGAGTAAGGAGAGAAGCCGCTTTCCCTCCCAACCCTGCGCTGGTCTTTTTGTGCTGGCGACTCAAGCTCTGCCTTTGAAGGGGCGGAAAAGGGGGAGAGGTCACTATCTTGGGTGAGTCTCCAAGTGGTCTAGGGCGGACCCCTATCCCCCCAGATGCCTGCGTTTTGCACCAAAAGAACAAACTCTGCCTTAGAAAGGTGGAGTAGCGAAGGAGGCCACTTTTTGAGCTGCACCCCCAACCCCACTTTCCTGCAACCTGACCGCAGGCTGCTTTGCGCCAAAGGGACAGACTCCACCCCTGGGCGGAGTAGTGAAAGAGGCCTCTTTTCCAGCTGAAACTGGCGGCAGGTCTGCTACCACCCCTTTGCTTCATCTCCGCCCCTGGGCTGCTTTGCACCAAAGGGACAGACCCTGCCCTGGAAGGCTGTACTAGTGAAGGAGGCTACTTTTCGAGCTGAGACCCACTGTGGCACTGTCACCTTGCTGTGACTCAACCGCCTGGGTGCTTTGCACCAAAGGACAAACTCCACCCCTGGAAGGGCGGAGTAGTGAAGAAGGCTGCTTTTTGAGGTGAGACCCGCGGTGCCTCTTTGCTGTAACTTGGTCGGGGGTGCCTCCTGCCAAAGGGACAGACCCCATCCTTGGAAGGGAGGCTGCTTTGTGGGCTGAGACCCACTGGAGTTGCAGATGGCCCTTGGCTGTGACCAGACCACTAGTGTTTCATACGAAAGGGACTGACCCCTCCTCTGCAGGGGCAGAGTAGCAAGGCAGGCCATTTTCTGGTCTGTGAACCTCAGTGGCCTTGGGCAGGGCTTCCCCAGTAGCCCTGAGCCGTGTACTTCATATCAACTAGACAAACCCCGCCCTTGGAGGGGTGGAGTAATGAGGGTAGCCACTTCCTGGGCTGAGATGCCTAGTAGCCCCGGGAAGTGCCCTTCCCCCAGTCCGGTGGGTTATCTTTCCCTTTGGCAGGGCAGACCACACCCTTGGAGGAGGGAAGAAAGGAGAAAAGACATTTTGGGGCTTGGGACTTGTGGCAGTCTCAGCCAAAGTCCCTCCCCCAGCCTGGGAGAAAGGAGAAATGTTTCTTTCCCTGTATGACTAGCGAGTCTGTAGGACCTTGGAACTAAGCAAAAGGGGACAGATTGTTGACTTGGTACAGCAGGTTTGTTTTGATCATCTGATAAGACCATAACAAGCCTGGGCTTGCCCTTGGCGCCCAGGCTGTCGACAACTGAAGGGCTTGTGGTCTGGGAAGGAAAATCTTGACCAGAGTCCTTAGCAATTGCACCAATTGACACCCTCCATCAGGAGCTGTTCCACAAGAGTGGTGAAAGAGCCCTGAATAACATGTCAGCAGCTCTCCCCTAGCTGCAGATCAAGCAACCTCTGAAGTATACTCTCTTAGGCTCACCAATACCTGTTGCTCTTCTCACCCCACCTAAAGTGGTAACAGGGCTCAAGTAATGCTTGGGAGTGGCATGACATTCCCCAAAGACTGAGGCACCTGTGTATCCCATTTGGGGGTTTAGAGCTCAATACAAAGGTATTGGAATACCTTGATAACCTACTCCTCCACGCAAACTACAAGCAACAAGAGAGAGAGTAACCTCATAGCCCAACACAGTGCCTTCCACCTCAAACTAGTGGTTGCTAGTGGAGTCACACACAAGAGTGATCCAACTCCTGGGAGTATAAGCAAGGGATCCAGACTTAATAATTTCTATAAGCAGAAGGTGAAGACAAGAGGTCAGAGATAACCAACAGGGTAAAACTCCTCTAAGACAATACAGGACCAGAGCACATCTCCCCAGCACTGCCAAGGAATGTCCCTTTGGAGTCCCAGAATTAAGTACATAAACCAGTCCCAGCACCTCCAGTTCTTGACAAAGTAGCCTGGTGAGAAAGAATCAGCAAAAGAACACAAGAAACATGAAAGATCAGAGAGAAAAGATACCTCCTCCCCAAAATATTCGATCTCCATCAATTAGTACCAACTTACACGATATGATTAAACTGACAGAGGAAGAATTCCAAATATAGATTGTGAGAAAACTCGATGGAATTGAAGAGAAAATAGAATCCCAACATAAAGAAACCACAGGAACAATTCAGGAAATGAAAGAAAAATTCTCCAACAAAATTGAAATACTAAGGAAAAGCCAAACAAATATTGGCAATGAAGGAGGCATTTAAGAAACTTCAAAATACAGTGGAAAGCCTCAAGAATAGAATGGATCATGCAGAGGAAAGAATCTCAGAGCTTGAAGATAATACCTATGTGGTAAACAAATCAGATGAAGAAAAAGAACACAGAAACAAGAGACAAGACTAAAACATACAAGAAATGTGGGATTATATAAAGAAGCCAAATATTGGAATCATTGGCATCCCAGAGGAAAAAATAAAATTCACATAGATTGGAAAACTTATTTCATGGAATACGAGAGGAAAATATCCCAGGTCTGGCCAGAAATCTTGATATCCATATACAAGAAGTGCACAGAACTCCTGGGACAGTTAATGTGAAAAGGCAATCACCACGTCATGTAGTTATTAGGGTGACCAAAGTAAACATGAAAGAAGCAATTTTCTGAGCAGTGAGATGAAAGCAATAAATAAACTACAAAGGAAAGCCTATTAGAATAACTGCAGATTTCTCAACTGAAACTTTACAAGTCAGAAGGGATTGGGTGCCTATCCTTAAACTTCTAAAACAGAATAAAGCCCAACCTAGAATTCTTTATCCAGAAAAATTAAGTTTCATCTATGAGGGGGAAATAAAGTCCTTCCCAGACAAGAAATCACTGATGGAATTTGCAAAGACCAGACCAGCCCTACAAGAAGTACTCAGACCTGCATTACACACTGAACATTCTTCAAAGTAAAATCATTCAAGCGTTAAAGGCTAGAACTTAGACTTCATGATGGTTCACGGAGTAACACAAAAACAACAGGATTTCACCCAATATGAATGGGAATCTACCTCAAATTTCAATCCTCTCAAATGTGAATGGCTTAAACTGTCCTCTGAAAAGACATAGACTGGTAGAGTAGATAAAAATCCACAAGCCTAGTATCTGCTGTCTATAGGAAATGCATCTAACCCACAAAGATGCCTTCAGGCTAAAGGTCAAGGGGTGTAAAACTATCCTCCAGGAAAATGAAAGTCAAAATAAAGCAGGGGTAACTATACTATTTTCAGATAACATAAAATTTAAAATAGCAAAAGTGGAAAAGGACAAAGATGGCCACTATATAATGGTGAAAGGGAAGATCCAACATGAAGAATTAACAATTCTTAATATTTATATACCCAATGCAGTAATACCCAGTTACATAAAGCATACCTTGTCTGATCTAAATAGCATGATAAACAATAATGCCATAGTTTAAGGGGACTTCAACACTCCACTGAATTCACTGGACAGATCCTCCAAACAGAAAATAAGCAAAGAAATAATGTACTTAAACAGAGCTCTAGAACAAAAAGATCTGACAGACCTCTACAGAACATTCCACCCAAATAAAGCCAAATTTACATTCTTCTGATCAGCCCATGGAACTTTATCCAAAATTGATCACATACTAGGCCACAAATCAGACCTCAACAAATTAAAAAAAAATAGAAATTATACCATGTATCTTCTCTGACCATAGTGGTATAAAATTAGAGTTCAATTCCAACAGAAATACTCACCACCTCACAAAGTCATGGAAATTAAACAATCTATTGTTGAATAACTATTGGGTCAAGGAGGAAATACAGAGGGAAACCAAGAGTTTCTTTGAACTAAATAATAATGGAGACACAGTTATCAAAACCTGTGGGATACAGCAAAAGCATACCTGAGAGGAAAACTAATAGCAAAACTAATAACTCACATCAAAAAAACAGAAAGGTTAGAAATTGACAACCTAATAGATTAAATGAATTGGAAAAGGAACAGCAAACCAATTCCAATCCTAGTAGAAGAAAAGAAGTAACTAAGATCAAAGCAGAACTAAATGAAATTGAAAACAAGAGAATTATATGGAAGATCAACAAAACCAAAAGCTGGTTTTTGGAAAAGATAACCAAAATTGACAGCCCTCTTGCTAGATTGACAAGAACTCAAAGGGAAAGGACTTTAATAAACTCAATTAGAAATGAAAAAGGATAGGTCACAACAGACACCACAGAAATACAAAACATTAGTTTTGATTACTATAAAAACCTATGCCCCAAAATACATAATGAGGAGGAAATCAACAAATTCTTGCAAACACATAACCTCCCTAAGTTCACTCAGGAGGTAATAGAATTTCTGCATAGACCAATCTCAAGCTAAGAAGTTGGAGCAACAATTAAAAACCTTCCAAAATGGAAAAGTCCTGGAGAAGATGGCTACACTTCAGAGTTTTACAAAATATACAAAGAAGAACTAATACCTATACAACAGAAATTATTCCACAACATTGAGAAAGATGGTATCCTTCTTAACTCATTCTACAAAGCCAATATCACTTTGATACCAAATGCAGGAAAGGACACAACAAAAAAAGAAAACTACAGACCAATATCCCTAATGAATATAGATGCAAAAATCCTCAACAAAATTTTAGCAAATAGAATTCAGCAGCACATCAAAAAAACAATTTGCCATGACCATGTGGGCTTTATTCCAGGGATGCAAGGCTGGGTCAACATATGCAAATCTATAAATGCAATTCGCCTCATAAATAAAAGCAAGAACAAAGACCATATGATTCTCTCAATAGATGCAGAAAAAGCATTGGACAAAGTCCAACACAGCTTTATGATAAAAACTCTTAACAAAATAGGCATAGATGGCTTATATCTTAAAATTATCAAGTCTATAATCCACTCACATATTGAAAAAAAACAAAGATATAAAAATTAAAAAATAAAAAACAAAAAAAATTTAAAAAAGAAAAACAAACAAACAAATTATCAAGTCCATTTATGAGAAACCCATGGCCAATATTCTGAATGGGGAAAAATTGAAACCATTCCCACTCATAATCAGAAGCAGACAAGGTTGCCCACTATCTCCACTTCTATTCAACATAGTGCTCAAAGTCCTTGCTACAGCAATTAGAAAAGAGAGGGGTATTAAGGGCGTCCAAATGGGGGCAGATGAGATCAAACTCTCATTCTTTGCCAATCATATGATATTATATTTAGAAAACCCCAAGGATTCATCCAAGAGACTCCTAGAATTGATAAATGAATTCAATAAAGTCTCAGGATACAAAATCAACACACAAGTCAGAGGCATTCATATATGCCAATAACAGTCAAGCCAAAATTCAAATAAAAAATGCAATACCTTTTACAATGGCCTGAAAAAAAATTAAATATCTAGGAATATATTTAATGAAAGACATGACAGACATATACAGGGAGAACTATGAAACACTAAGAAAAGAAATTGTAGAAGATGGAAACAGATGGAAAAATCTACCTTGGTCATGGATTGGTAGAATCAATGTTGTTAAAATGTCCATACTACCTAAGTGATCTACAGAATTAATGCAATCCCTATCAAAGTACCATTATCCATCTTTACAGATCTAGAAAAAATAATTATATGCTTTGTATGGAACCCGAAAAGACCTTTTATAGCCAAAGCAATCTTAAGTATAAAGAACAAACTGGGAGGTATCAGTCTACCAGACTTCAAGCTGTACTACAAGGCTATAATAACTAAAACAGCATGGTACCAGCATAAGAACAGAGATGTAGACCTTTGGAACAGGACTGAGAATCCAGAGATGAAACCATCTGCATATGGTAATCTAATATTTGACAAAGCAGACAAAAATATATACTGAGGAAAACAATCTCTTTTCAATAAATGGTGCTGTGAAAATTGGATAGCTACAAGCAGAAGAATGAAACTGGATCCCTACCTCTCACTTCTCACAAAAATCAATTCAAGATGGATAACAGACTTAAACCTAAGGCATGATACCTTAAGAATTCTAGAAGAAGATGTTTGGAAGACCCTTTCAGACATCAACCTAGGCAAAGAATTTTTGAAGAAGACCCCCAAAGCAATCACCACAGCAACAAAAATAAATAAATGGGATCTGATCAAATTAAAAAGCTTTTGCATAGCCAAGGAAACTATCATCAGAGCAAGTAGATAGCCTGCAGAAGGGGAGAAAATATTTGCTCTCTACACATATGATAAAGGGCTGATAACAAGAATCTATATAGAACTTAAAAAAATCAACAAGAAAAAAATCAAACAATTGCCTATCAATAAGTGGGCAAAGGAAATGAACAGAAACTTTTCAAAAGAAGACAGAATAATGGCCTGCAAACATATAAAAAAATGCTCAACATCTCTAATCATTAGAGAAATGCAAATCAAAACCATAATGAGCTATCACTTAACCCCAGTGAGATTGGCCTTTATCAAAAAATCCCAAAACAACAAATGCTGGTGAGGATGTGGAGAGACAAGAACACTCTTATACTGCTGGTGGGACAGCAAATTAGTGTAACCTCTGTGGAAAAGAATTTGGAGATACCTCAAAGAACTAAAAATAGAAATACCATTTGATCCAGTAATAGCACTATTTGGCATCCACTCAAAGGATCAAAAGATATTCTATAATAAAGACATCTGCACCCGAGTGTTTATAGCAGCACAATTCATTATTGCAAGAACGTGGAAACAACCCAAGTGCCCATCAATTCATGAGTGGATTATTAAAATTTGGTATATGTATACAATGGAATATTACTGAATTTTAAGAAACAACAGTGATCTAGCACCTTTTATATTTTCTTGGTTTGAGCTTGAGCTCATTATCCAAAGTGAGATATCACAAGATCGGAAGAATAGGCTCCACTTGTATTGCCATCAAATTGGCACTAACTGATTAATGCTATGGTGCTCACATGGTAGTAATATTCTCCAGGGATTAGGGGGTTGAGGGGTGGTTAACTCACAACTAAAGGGCATGGTGAACATTGTTGAGGGGAAGGGCATGCCTCTAACCCTCACTTGGGTGAGGCAAAAACATAAAATGTAATTAAAATGTTTGAGCCCTCATAATACCCTGAAATAAAAATTTAAAAAGGCTGAGAACCATTGTTATAAATTATTTAATGTGAGAATAGTAACAATTTGACTCATGCTAATGATTTTATGTGCTGAGCCTCCATTAATTATAATATCTTCAGAATATTTATTTCTGGATCTTTGGTCTATATTTTCATAATACATATCTAGATTCTATTTCAGACCTACTGGATCAATGAAGTAAGTAATCTGCATTTTAATAGTCATCCAGGCAATTTCCTGAGTCACATTGAAGTTAGAGAACTTATATATTATATATGTTGTATTTCATATGTTCATCTTTTGATTTATTGTCAGGTAGACAAGTCCCTAATTTTTTTTAAAAGTTCCTTGATTTTCTAAGGTGGATTTGCTCTAGTTCTGGTTGCCATTTTTTGTTAAAAGTGATGATAGTATCTCAACCTCATTTTTTGTAGATTTTTCCCTCAAATCTTATATTTTGAAGAAAATTAAGCTTTAAGTGTTCCTTCTGAATGTGGAACAGGATTAAATTACTTAAAGTGAATCTGAAGGGTTCCCATCAGAATCTAATGTCATTATCTGATACTAAGTATACTTGTATTTATAGTGTTTATATACTGCCATTCGAATGATGCAATCATATTTGGCCTGTTCTCCCCTTGGGATCTTATCATATGGGGTTTTTGAGTTGTAGATTTTTTAAGATTGTTGTAATTACAAATGTTTTTCTCACTGTTCCATAAGTAGACTCTTATTTATTATCCATCTTAACATAGGGAAAAAACAGTGTGTTGTTCTTAGAAGCAAAGGTGGAGGAGAGGGGGACACTCATGCTGGATATAACTTCTACAACTCTTTTTTGATATACAAAGCACTTCTCTCAGCCTCTGGGAAATTACATTGTTTTTGAACTTAATGTAACAAAAGAATAACTTACTGTAATCAAAAGTCTCTTCTAAGAACTATCAGGAATCTGGAATATCATATTTGCCTAATTGCTTCAGTTTCTATAGATAACATCAGAATGTTAGGATTATGGGAGGTAAGCTTATTAAGTATGCCTCTTCCTCTCAAATATCTGTATAGTATATTGCTCTATGTGCAAAAGATGACAGAATAAAAACAAATTCCAGTAAGCTTAGCTGTGATCAATGAGCAGTTTAGTCTGGCTCAGCTTTTTTAATTAAAAAGACTTATTAACTTCAGAGATGGACTTTTGCTGTGACAGTCAATAATAGATGTTTCCAACACACTCATTTGGAGGCACAAGGGCCAGTAACTGCTTAAAAAATACAAATGGAGCTGTTTTTAGATGGCTTTACGTGTATGGCCTCTTGTATAGGGACTAGAATCTCTTTCATGAGTGTCCCTGATCACTTTACAAAGCAAATTATTCTCCAGTGGAAGAGCCATCAAGGTACTTTTTTTTTTTTTTAATGAAAACAATAATTTCTCCCAACCAAGTATTAAGCAGGCCAGACACTGCTTAGCTTCCGAGATCAGACAAGATCAGGCACGTTCAGGGTGGTATGGCCATAGACATCACTTATCTCCAGTAAGAATGGCCTTTATCAAAAAGTCCCCAAACAATAAATGCTGGTGTGGATGCAGAGAGATAGGAACACTCCTACACTGCTGGTGGGACTGCAAACTAGTTCAACCTCTGTGGAAAGCCATATGGAGACACCTTAAAGCAATACAAGTAGATCTACCATTTGATCCAGCAATCCTATTACTTGGCATCTACCCAAAAGAACAAAAGTCACTCTATGAAAAAGACACCTGCTCCTATCCTATGCTCTTATACTTTCCCCTCTTTCCCCCCAAAGGACAGAATCCAAGATTATATTCTCTGGCACATGTCAGGGGTAAAGAAATGAAGTCTAAAAACTCAGTTTTAACTCGTTCAGTATAAATTAAATTTCTGAATAACTTTAAGACAAATATTTATTCTTCTTTGGTTAACAGAGCCTCTAAGGATTTTATATAAAGGCTAATGGACTTCCCAAAGGTGGAGAAACTCTTATGGTTCTCACTAGCATTCTTCACATCCAATTAACTAATAATAAAAGTCTTCCTGTTTAGTATGACTCTTGTCAAAGTTTTATTGACCAGTGAAATTAGAAGGGAAAAGAACCCTTTTTACTGACATTTCATACCTGAGAAGGGCTTCATAAACTACAGCATATAAAATGGATAGATTGAGTCTTGGCAGAAGCACATCTCTTCTTAGGGAAGGAATTTAAGGAATGAGAATATATAGCCAAATTGTCCAGGGCTCACATTGTCTGAAAGCATCATCATGGATTAAAAAACAAAAAGAAAGGTCTTCATTGTTAAGCTTCTTTTCAAAACCTTAGAAGTGTCACATACCTTATTTTTCTTTTTGCTTTCTTATCACTTACTTGCTATCACTGATCCAAAGTTCCTTGGTCATAATTTAGTTTCATATCTATGTAAACACGAATAATGTGAGTTGTGTTGAAAGGTGGTGCTTTTGGACAAATAATACAACTTATTTTAGGTGATTTTTTTCTTAAGAAGTTCAAAGTGGCTTCAGGGTAGAGTCTGGATGCTTGGGCCACTTGATAGGGTGTTTTATATTGTTGCAAAGGATATAACATTTATCCTATAATCCCTGGGAGTCAAATGTCAGGAAAAGAATACTGAGTCAAACTGACTGAATTGTTCATACTAGAAAATGTCCACCATACCTGTGAATGTGAAACAGGTTAGACTATTTGGGTAAAAGCACAGATTTTTGAGTCAGTCACAGATTTGAGATCTGGTTTGGTTGCTTCTTAGCTTTGTGAACATCACCTCTTAGCTCTCAGTTTCTCATCCTTAGGTAGGGATAATACTTACCTTAGGGTGGGGTACAGTGGTTCACACTTGTAATCCTAGCACTCTGGGATGCAGGAGGATCCCTTGAGCTCAGGAGTTCAAGAACAGCCTGAACAAGAGTGAGACCTCATCTCTAAAAAGAAAAAAGAAAAGAAAAAATAATTATGAGGAGTAGATATAAAATGTTTAATGTGGTGCCTGGCATGATTATGATTATTTGATGGCAACCAAATAGATAGTCACAGGCAATTTTTTTAAAATTTTAAAACTATGTGGTTTGGTTTCCCTCCCAAAATATATTATCCTGCAGAAATAGCCTTGAGGCAGCCCTTTGGTTTGCTTCCTATTGACTGAGGTCATTTTGATTTCAAATCTGAACTGTGTATTCTGGTTTCATCCAAGCCACTGCCTCACTGACCCCAACATAAATTGCTATACTGTTTGCACTTCAGTTTTATCTTTTTCAAATTGGACTTAAATGTGCTTTCCTTTTATCCATTCTCCCTTAGTAAAGGTTGTTATATAACAACATGATAATGAGAACATGAGTGTAAGATGTATCTGATATTTTGCTTATGAATGAAATGTGATCATTCTCAAGTCAACAATTACAAAAATTAAAAACAAGATATGTCTGCATTAAGCATTTTTAGTAATATGGGAAAATACAGTGTCTATTTGACAGTCAGTGAACATTTTATTAGGGAACAGACTGATACCTAAGGTTCTGGGCAGCTGTTTTTGGTTGTGCTTCAACATTAGGTCAGTTCAGTCAGACAGTCAAACTTTGATACCAAATTGTCCTGCTTGATTTAATTTCAGATTATATTGTCTAGATGTCTGGATGGTTGACACTACCTCCATGCAAAGTTCAAGTCCACTCAATCTTTGTTTATACTTCATTCCCCTCTAAATTATGGCTATGTAGTATTTAAGGGTAGTCAATAAGAATAAATACACTTCCATTGTGTCACAAACACCTTCACCTGTTGCAATATGAGTTGAAGTGGTGGAAGCCACTTGAGTATGGTATAGTTTGGATGTTTTCATCTAAGTACATCACTCACATTGGCTATCAACACTAATAATCTTAAGACCTTTCGCTCAAAGGAGAGTGGGGTTTCTAATGTTCCAAGTGAACCTATTTTTTTTTCCCACACTGCTGCTTTATTTTTAAAATCTATTTGTAGATATTAAAGTGCCAGAATAGACAAGCACTTCATTAACTCTATGTATAATGTTTGTGAATATCTTGAAAAGAAAATGGTGTTATGTATGAGCCTGCTTGAGTTTTCTAAAAAGTAAGTCATTGCAGGCTTACTTCATTTCCTTTTATTGATAAATTACTAAATCGAGGACATACCTCAGATAGGGTATAAACTTACTTTGGTATGATATTCATATGGTTAATTTGAAGAAGTTAGGAATAGTTTATATTAATAGTGAACAATTCCTGCCAAGGAACCTAAAGTATACCTTGTAAGATTTAGGAGTCAATGTCGATGGAAAAACAAATCCAGTCAAATTGATAGGTTGGTTGTGTGCTATAAAATTCAGCCCTTTCTCTTGCCTTGTTCAACATGAGTTTAAGCATAGAAGACATATGTAACAAATTTGCTTGAGACACAAATTTGATAGACTGGAATGATGGCATACAACCACAAAGGCAAGTTATCCAAGGAAAAGGAATCAGACATTTTTTTCTAATCCCAATCTCAAAAACAATCATTATTGCTTATCTCTTTACATATCTTCATACTCTCACATCCTATATCTATCCTTTAAACTTCACACATGCTTTTTCCATTCAGACTGGGGAATTGCCAGGCAAATATTACCTTACTTTAAGTCTGTTTCCTTTTATTCTTTCCCTCAAACACATTTCTTGGCATCACTGAAACTTAGCTTTCTCTTGATGACATTGCATTTCCGGTTGGCTTCTAATTTAGCCAGGATGGTGGGGGTAGGCAGGGAGGAATAAGAAATCCTCAGGTCTTTGATCTTTTTTCCTACAAAATGGAATTGTTAGGGGTGAGTAGGCTGGTCTTTTCCAATTACGGACCATGGATGCTTCAGCATCTCTTTGGTTTTCTTATTTACATTAATATCACCTTTTCCATTTCTTTGTTCATATAGGATACAACCTCTCAAGATCTGCTTCTGTTTTCCACATGATTTAAGGACTGGTCTGTGTATTTCTCTCATTTTCCCTACTATCCTCAATGACAACAGATACCTATGTTGAGGACTCATTGACATCCTTAATGTAAAACTTCCTTAATTTTGTGGACGCCGCCTCCCATCTCAGCTGTTCACCTTCATGGCAATTCACAGTAAATAACCCTCTTCTACCTGTAAGATCTTGTATTGCAGGGCTCCCTCTGTGACAATATCCACTTTATACTTTCCCATTCCATTTCCCACTTTTTGCTTCTTGGCCTCTTTAACTTCTTGATCCAAACCAATTCTGTTGGCTCCCCTTATAACTGTTGGTTTCCTGCTTATCATGGATTATGAGGACAACCACCTCATTAAAAGCTAGATATCCAGGTGTCTCTAATTTCTGCCAGAGATTCTAAATCAATGCCTAATTTGATATCACTCTGGCTTCAGAACCAGTGGGGCACTATAACCATCCAATATCTGCCAGCCACCGTGTTAAGCACTTTATACACATCCAATTTAATCAGCATAAGAGCCCTTAAGGTTTAGGCATTATTGCTCTTGTATTGCAGAAATGGAGGTTGAGAAACATGAAGTCATGTGTCCTCCTTAAACACAACTAGGCAATTAGCAGAGCTAAGGTTTAAACAAAGGTTTATTACAAACAAATGCCCTATTTCTTTGCAGTATAATTTATTTTTAAAGTCTATGTTTTTGTAATCAATGTCACACATGTGCATGTGTTATAAGAAACTGTTCCTCTCTTCTCCACCACCCAAATCGTCCTCTCAGTGGCAAGACCTTCCACTGTCAGCTGATTCTTGTGATATATTTACTTCCATATGTCTCAATGCGGTAATATTTGTGTTTTGCTACTGCTTTGATTTTCAGTTTTAGGCATTTACCATTAACTTCCTATGTTGGAAGATAGGGAGACTCAGACTTTTGGGGGGAGGGAGGGAAATGGGCATTTATTGAAACCTTAAAATCTGTACCCCCATAATATGCCAAAATAAAAAAAAATTGCTGGATTTGATTTATTAATGGTTACAAGTGAAGAGGAAAAATTCAGTAGCCATCAAGAGCATTAAAGCAATGACTGATATATAGGTATTTAGTTTCCTTTTACTTCTCACTTAGTGAGGAAGATTCTAGAATTAGTGTCTGAGCTATATGTATCTACATGTGGCTAAATCAAAGCCTCACATTCCCTTTGCAATACAATTGCTTGAACATTAGTCTGCATAGAGGCATCACAGGATTAGGAATCAATACCTTTTATGAAAGCTATCACATATACATTTGTGCACACACACATACCCACAAATTTACATGGACAAAAGCATCACACATCAGGTCAGAAAATGCTTATTAACATAAAATGGGATTGGTTAATGGGTACAAAAATACAGTTAGGCAGAAGGAACAAGATTTAATATTTGGTAGTACAATAGGGAGACTATAGTTAACAATAATTTGTTGTGTATTTCAAAATAACTAGAAGAGTGGAACTGGAATGTTCTTAACACAAGGAAATAACTGTTTGAGGTGATGGATATCCAAATTACTCTATCTGATCATTACATATTTTATGCTTGTATCAAAATATATGTACCCTATAATTATGTACAACTATTTATGTATCCATCAAAATTACAAATGAAAAAACACTTAAAATGGCTTAAGGATTCAGCAGTGCTGATCTTTTAAAACACATTTTTCTACTATTGTAAAGAAAGCACAAAATCTTTGAATTCATAGATACTTAAAAGACTGAGGTTAACTTGTCAGTAACAGACTTGAGAGATGACAGCCAATGTCAGGGATAGATGATTTCTTGTACAAATATCTCCCTACGTATTATTCTTTACCACCCCCGCCCAAACAGCTACTCGACCTAGAAACAAATCGCACCATGAGCACAGATAACCCCAGGCTTCAGGTCTATAATCTGATCGTGGCCATCGGCAACCAGAAATGAGTTTCTTTCTAATCAGCCTTCCATCAATCGCCAGTCACGCATATAAAGGAGCTCGGGGATGGGAGGATTCGCATTGCTCTTCAGCACCACGGTTGTGGACAGCGCCCCAAGCAGGCTGCTGATCCCACGCCCATTCCTCTCTCAATCTCTGCCAGACCTGCTGCTACTGCACAGCTAGTCCCCCCTGTTGCAGAGAAAGGAAATTACATCGGATCCATGCAGCCGGCAATGATGATGTTTTCAAGTAAATACTGGGCAAGGAGAGGGTTGTCCTTGGATTCAGCTGTGCCTGAAGAGCATCAGCTACTTGGCAGCTTAACAGTGAGTACTGAGTACCCGGTACTCTCTTTAGGAGTGTTTTCTTGGATGGTGGTCATCTTCTTCTCACCCTAAGAACACCTGGTGTATAGTAAGCACACACACCTCAGATCACTCCTCTTTTATCATCTGTCCATCCTGCTTTCCTCCTGTCTGCCTCCAGTCTTCCTCCTATAGCTGTAAAGTAAAGCAGGTGTACTGATCGCTGCGTGCTAAACTTCCTTTCTTTGAAGTTTACAAGTTGAAAGTTAAGCAATGCCTGAATATGAAGAATGAGAAGTTGGCTGGACATAGTGGCTCAAGCCTGTAATCCTAGCACTTTGGAAGGCCGAGGTGAGAGGATTGCTTGAGGCCAGGATTTTGAGATCAGCCTGAGCAAGAGCAAGTGCTCATTTTTACCAAAAAACAAACAACAACAAAAGAAAGAAAGAAAGAAAGAGAGAGAGAGAGAGAGAGAGAGAGAGAGAGAGAGAGAGAGAGAGAAAGAAAGAAAGAAAGAAAGAAAGAAAGAAAGAAAGAAAGAAAGAAAGAAAGAAAGAAAGAAAGAAAGAAAGAAAGAAAGAAATTAGCCAGGCATAGTGGTGCACTATTGAGCCCACGTTTGAGGTTGCAGTGAGTTATGATGATGCCACTGCACTCTAGCTGGGTGGCAGAGTGAGACCCTGTCTCAAAGAGAGATAGAGAGATAGAGATAGAGATAGAGAGAGAGAGATTGTATGAACCAATGTTTTAAATCCACAACCAAAAAAAGTATGTAGAATTTTGAAAGGCTACTATTATGAGAAGAAATAGGGAGAAGAAATCAAATTTCCATGTTCCCAGAAGATCCTTGTGTCTCCTGCACCCCCTTCAGTCTACAAAGCTTGGTCTTTAAACACAGAATTATTATTTTCTATTACTGGGTATAGATACAGGTTGTTGGAATAAAAGAAAGATCAGGCTCTTTTCAAATGTTTTCCTGTGTTCCACATTACTCAATTTTTTCAGTTTAATTGATGAAATAATGAAAATAATATGCACTTGTTTTAGTATTTAAAGGATTATTTATGTCTAACATATTTAAAGAATAAAAAAGTAACATTTGTGGAATTTTAGATCCTGATTTGAGGCAATTATCATAGTATTTAATAAAAACAATGAAATAAAAACGTATTCATTTCAAGTAAACAAAGCTTGTTTTAAAAAAAGACAAAATTGTATTAGGGGTCCTAGTCATTAAAAATATTAAATGGTATTTTCTTACTGCACTATTAGAGTTTATCAACTAAGTCCAATTCAGTCTGTATCATAGAAGAATCTGTTTTAATATTGTAGCTCCAAATATGTGCCAGAGGGTTGCATTGTAGTCACATATTACTGCTAAAAATGTTCAAAAGTAAACATGGCAACTTTTGTAGCACTATTTAAATCAATTTGCAAAAATGAGGCCAAAACATAAATAGATTTTCTAACATTTAAATATCATGAATATTTGGATGAGATATTACATTGAAGAATTTTGAAGTCATAATGAACTGCTTGCAGGAAAACAAAGAAAGCTTAGAGTTATGGTTAATGTATGACCCTTTCATATAAAAATGCTACTTAAATATATGAGATCTCTGTGTTGTATGGTGAGGAGGAGGCAGATGTTGAGAGTACTAAGACATTTGAGCTTTTAATGACTAAACATACTGTCAAATGTCACTGTCTGCATAAACTGTTCTCCCTCAAGTCATAAATAATAAAATCTCCATTTCTATTATATATAAATCTAGCAAGTGAGGCAATACTAATGTGTGAAAATAAAGCCAGTAGAGAAATCAGAGGAAGACAATGGTAAATCACTATTCACTGGGTTCCAAATCAAACTTAAATTTCTCAGTTTCATGAGGATGTAATAGATCGGTGAAATTGTATTACATCACCATTTGTTAGGGAGATCTGTTTGCCCAACTCTGCTTTGCATATAAAGAACACAAAACAGACCATCATAATTTTGCATCATCACATGAAAGTTTCTAGCTTTTTTATTCTGCATTTCTGACAATGTGATCTGAGTTACTGGAATCTGTCACTTTCATCTTTAGCCAACAGGACTAATAGTCATTACTTTATCCCATATTATAGGATCTTGAATGGCTAATGAAGTGTTAATCTTTTTCAGTTTCTCAAATTCTATTGTTCGCACCTCATGATTAACTAGCTAGTTTTCTTCCTTCCTTCCTTTCTTTTTTTTCTTTTATTTGTGGCTGAATTTTAATAGTCACTTTTCAGATACCATCTTCTGACACAGATGGCCATAGTTACATACATTCCTCTGTGTTGAACTGCTGCATATAAATTCACATTGACAATTCATGTTAACAATCTGGGTCTAATTGCAGAAAGTAAGATTATCAATTAATTTCTAGCCATGTCCTAACATATTTCAGAATGAAATGGATGTTTTATCTTTAAGATTTAATTGAAACTCAAATTATTGTCAAAAATACATATTGGGTTTTATTTTTATTACATTTACTAATGAATATCGTTTCCATGTGATTCAACTAGGCTAACATTTCAAATTTTATGCTGTAAAATACACCTAGAAAGAAAGGTAGGAATTATTCATATATGATACTTCATACTTTATGATGGTCAGATTTTTGTTGTTATTAAAATGAAGCAAATCTGATTCTCCTTTAATTTCAGCCACTAGATGATGTCTTAGACCACTGGAAAATAGTGTTCCAGAGTAAATTAGACCAATATTTATGGTCAAAAGTTATAGGTGACATGGCAACTTCACCTTAAGTTTGCATGATTGGTGGGGCTTCTAGCATATGAATAGAATATTTGGGGGAAAATATCTAATTATGGAGGACTCTGGAATCCTAACTAATATATTCTTTTTGTGCTTCTGCCTTTTTGAAGCTAAGTAAAGCTAACTCTGGCAAAAATGATGACAAGAAAGGCAACAAGGGAAGCAGCAAAAGTGAAACTGCTACCGAAAGTGGCAAGACAGCAGTTGTATTCTCCTTGAAAAATGAAGTTGGTGGATTGGTAAAAGCGCTGAGGCTCTTTCAGGTAAATATAAAATATCATTACATAATTTAAAAAATGACTGTGTGCCTGTTGCAAACCTGTCATCTGCTATCAAACATTACTAAATCAATTTCTATATAATGCAGTGAAAGATTCAAGGGAACCAAATTTCATGAGGCTTTACAAACAGGAGTTTGTCTGCCAAACAATGAAATAAGCAAATTCACGTGAACTATGATTTACGAGTTCAGAGTTAGCCTATTAGGAACTTTGCAGACCGCTGCCAGGTGAGGAAGTCAAAATGTGAGCTTCACATTTGAAAATGCAAACACAAAAGGAGCCAAATAGGGTATCTTAAATATCAAGAGCCTGCAGCTTGATTTGATTTGTTCACATTTGAATGTTATACTTGTCCTAAGAACACATTTGTTGCATAAAGATACAAGAGTATAAGTACTTGGTATTCCCCAAAGCTTCATTATTTCAGGAACTTAATGTGTCATTTTGTAAAGATGAGTCAGTCTCCTTATACATAAATTGTTGGGCTAACTTGCCCCTTATCTTACAGAAATGCAGTATCATCTTCCCATCAATCAGTGGTTTGAACCCTCAAGAAAGATTCTGGGTAGGGGTAAGGATAGAAAAGCCGAGAAAAGCTATTGCCTTCTTACCAGCATATTCCTAATGGTTCTTCTACCCATTAGCAAACACCTTCCCTTATAAAATGCATTTTGTTTGGGGCACTGGCTGCTGATGAGAGCTGTGAGATAAGGAGGCTGGTCCTTTGAGGTGCCTGGGGCTACTGGTGCCTTGGAAAGATAGTTGGAATTGCAGTCAGGGGATTTAGACTGCAATTGGCTTGGCTAATCACTAGCTGCTTCCAAGGTTCAATTTCTTCATCTGTAAAATAGCAATAATAATTCCTACTTAACAGGATTGTTGGGATGAAATAATGTGCGTGAAAGCACTTTGCAAAGTGTACAGATATAAGGCATTATTATGATGTCTCTATGATGATCATAGAGGGGGAATTAGCATTCTGATTTGGCAAATATTTCCTTGCTCTCTTTTGACCTTGAAAAAAGGATCAGGCACCATAAACAGTGATAATGGAAATCTGGGGAAATATTTTACACATAATTATGTCATCCAAGGCTGTATCCATATAGTGCCAAAGGCAGGCCAATTCAATTAGACATCTGGGTGCAGTGGAAAAATCCCTGGAGAAGGAGTTAGCAGCCCTGAATTTTCACTCTGCCATCAGCTAGTCATGAGGCCTTAGCTAAACCACTTGATCCATCTGGACCTCAGTTCCCCTAAAAATATCTACTCTGCTTCAACCAAAGGACATTATAAGCCCAAAGTGACACAATGTATGTGAAGTCTCTTGAATCTTGAACTTAATCTTACTATTATTATCAGCCAATTTAGAAAACATGGCATTATTGTAAAGGTTAATAAAAACAGAAATAGAACATTTAGTTTCCTGGGCACAGGACTAGTTTCTTTATATAGAAGAGAATGCTGTTTCATTTAATCCCATTCTGGCACTGGAAACTACCTCTTCTGTTTCTATGCTGAAAATTCTGAGACCATCCAGGATTGTATCAGAAAAATTGTGCTGATAATCAGGGTGTACCATCTGGAGTGATGGGGAGGTGTCTGCCTATTTGAGGATGGGTTGGAGTGGAGAGGAGAACTTAGTCTTCAATTAACTAAGAAGAAATGAAAAGTACATCGCTGGGGAAATTCAAATCTGATTTTTAAATATTAAATTACTGCCCTCCTTGTATATCTTATTCAAAGATTTTTACATCTGAGATCCATCATATTATATGGAGTGATAGTTGCAGCAACACATCATTGGATGAAGCTTTCTCAGAGTAATTGCCAAAAGAGAACAATTACTAATGAGTCCCATTTAAAGGTTATTTATTTATCCTTTTACCCCCTCTTCACTGTCCCCTAAAAAAGTTGTTTTCCTTTTGTCTTCAGAGATTCTCTCTTGATTGTTTCCTTTTCTTTTTCTACAATGTGGGCTCCAGTTTAACTAATGTTTCCAAAACTTTAGTCATTTTTATGCCACCTTTACAATTTTTGCCTGCCATTTGTACTGTTTACTTATTTATTTTTTTTTTAGAGATGGGGTCTTGCTCTGTTTCCCCAGGCTGGCCTCGAATACCCGGGCTCAAGTGATCCTCCTGCCTTAGTCTCCCAGGTAGCTGGGACTACAGGAGCATTCCACTGCATACGGCTCTCTACTTATTTTTAAAAAGATTATTTTTAAACTTTAGTTTATTTCGAAAGGAAAGTTTATATCAGGGGCTTGAGTTTTTGTTATGTTTTCCAGAAACAAATATCAATCTGAGTATTACATGATAATACAAGTGAACTTTTTCCCAAACTTAATCATGTACCACCTATGGGATGTAGAGACCACTCTGGGAAATGACAATGTTCACAATTATAATACATTTTATAGGGGCCTTTATTTATCTTAAATGCCCTCTCTTTTTAAAATGAGATAGTACAGCCTACACACAGAAGAATAAATATATAGCTTTCTTATTACAGACGATGGTTGAAAACATTTCCATGTTTGAGTCACTCAAAAAACAAGGAAATTCTCTTTCTTGCTTTTGTGGGGACTTAGCACCTTTTTGCTTAAGAATCGAACAAGAAAAGCTAATGGCCTCCCTTTTGTTGTGCCCTGAAGATGATTTAGAGCTATTGCTTATGTTTCCACAGGAGAAACATGTCAACATGGTTCACATCGAATCTAGGAAATCCCGACGAAGGAGTTCCGAGGTTGAAATCTTCGTGGACTGTGAGTGTGGCAAAACAGAATTCAACGAGCTCATTCAGTTGCTGAAATTTCAAACCACAATTGTGACGCTGAATCCGCCAGAGAACATTTGGACAGAGGAAGAAGGCAAGGGTGGTCTTTGTTTGTTGGGTGATTTTACAATCTCATAAATGTTGCCAAAGTGGAAACGCAATCTGTGAGCTAATATTTTTGAACCTGCACTGTGTTTTCAACAGAGCTAGAGGATGTGCCCTGGTTCCCCCGGAAGATCTCTGAGTTAGACAAATGCTCTCACAGAGTTCTCATGTATGGTTCTGAGCTTGATGCCGACCACCCAGTAAGTGTCCGTAAAATCCATTCTGCACATGCTCTCCCAGCTCCGCCCATATGCCAGGCAGCGTGCCATGTTCTGTGCTGTAATGCTTTATTGTAGAATAATTTATTATTCATTCCCCATAACTGAGAGCAGGCTTCCAAATGATAAAGCTTTCCTGTATACATGTGTTGGCTGGAAGCAGGTTAGAGGGATGGCATTTTCACATAGCATTTATTTCTAAAAGGGTTGGACAGAGGAGGAGATTCTAAACCTTGGAGAATATTTCTGTGGAATTAGACAGTCTGAAATATACTTGCAGATGGTGACCCTTGGAAAAACGATGAACTGAAATTGATCACACCTTTGGGAAAGTAGGGAGGACTAGGCATTATGGGGCTCGGTGAGAGAATAAAATTCTTCTTGCTATTTTTCTTGACTGGAAGTAGTTAGGAGTAGAGTAATGTGGTTGACTTCAGTCTCAATGGAAAGGCAGAGGGTTTTAGAATAGGGCTGTGATGGAAGACATATCTCTTTTCACATCTACCCTGAATCTATCTGCCACCATTCTCTCCTCTACTCCAATAAAAATGACCATCTTTAAAGAAATATGATACTTGGGTAAGCATTTCCCACTATTCTCCACTTCTCCCCTTTACATCAGTTTTTATTTAACACAAGAGACCTAGAACTTCTTTATGGTCAGAATGAAGTACAGTTAATAGTCTGGGAGAAGTAAGCAATGCACTCATTCATTACAGGCATTTTTCCCCTCCCCCAGTGCCCCTTATCTGAAAATGGACAGATAAAAGAGTAAAACCCAAGCAGACCAGTAATGCTTATAGGAAACCTTTGTGGTCTGAGGGTAATAGTTTACAGATATTCATACTATTTAAATGGAGGAAATCTGGGAATCTGATAGTGTGACTATGCTTTGTACAGTGGCTTTCTAAGTGTCATCCTAGGATTAGCAGCATCAGCATCATCTGGAGACTTATTTTAACAATTCACACAAATTTGAGAACCATTGTTTTAAAGGAAGCTATGGAAACTTTAACACAAGGGGAATTTTCAATCAAACCAGTAATTTGGCATAATGTACCAATTCAGACCAATTCAAACAAATGGTCAAACAGACCTAATTCAATTGCATTATTTTCAAAAAGCTGAATTCACTCAAAGACACAGTATGTTACATTTGCCAATATAGCCTAAAATTTCAGAATATTTTCCAGTAACTCCTGAATATTCAGAAAACACTGAAAAGTGCTTCACTTTTAGTAATCATCCACTGTTATCTTTCTCTTCTCCCAACCTCACGGAAGTCAGAATTAGCACAGAAACCTGATTTAAGAGCTTAGTAGTACCAGGATTGCACTGACACCAGCTGTTAACTTGCAGAATGACCTTGGCTAAGTCCCTCTACCGCTGCACCTCACTTTTTTTATGTAAAAAGTAGAAATAAAATTGTTATTGACCTCAAAGGAGTGTTTGAAAAGCCTACTTAATAAAACAACTGGAAGGAATTTTGGCAAGAGTAAATGCTTAATTCTAGTAATGGAAGTGCTGTATTAAATCATCCAGATCAATGCCTGGACAGTAAAGGATTTTTCGATAACCTCCTATTTCCTAATGCTCCCCTTAGTCTAGTTTGAAAATTACTCAACCCGGAGAAGGAGTTCAGCCATTTCAATGGAACAATCACAGGAACTACTGACCTTGCTGAGAAAAAGTTTATTCCAATAGCAAGTGTAAATTTTCCTGTGCTTAATTTTATTCCATTATTCCTAATTACACCCACCTTATGATAACTTCTCTTATTTTCTGTGCAGCCACTTGAAATAATTGCAAGTACTTAGCAATCCTCTCTCTTGTCATTTTTAAAACCACATATATTTCTTTTATAAGCATACCAAATGTTCATTATGCAAAATTTGATACTGGTAAATTGGTGTTTTGTAAGTTATTATTTGATAAGGATGGAAAAAGGCTGTCTAAGCACTTTTTATGCCTGGGAATAATCCCAGTCTTGAGACAGACATAGGGACCCTTGTGATAGGACAGTTCAGAAGGGGCTTGGAATTGAAGAGTCAGGTTGCTGAGGCTCCCTAGAAAGGGTCAAATATCTAGGTCAGTGCCTCTTAAACTTTAGTGGAAAAACAAATCACCTTTGAAATCTTTTAAAAATGAAGGTAATGGTTTTGTATGCTTTGAGGTTCAGCATTTCCAGTAAGCTCCCAGTTCAGGCTTACACTGAAGGGGCTGGAGACCACACTTGGAGTCGCCAGCATCCAGACAGGGAGGGTGTTTCAAAGTGTGGTCCAAGGTCCATTCATAAGGTGCTTGTTAAAAATGCAATATCTTGACACTCATCTGAAACCTACTGAATCAGGAGTCTCAGGGATAAGACCAGGAATCTGCATTTAAAAGGATGTGCAGCCGGGTGTGGTGGCTCATACCTGTAATCCTAGCACTCTGGGAGGCTGAGGCGGGAGGATCACTCAAGGTCAGGAGTTCGAAATCAGCATGAGCAAGAGCGAGACCCCGTCTCTACTAAAAATAGAATGAAATTAATTCACCAACTAAAAATATATATACAAAAAATTAGCCGGGCATGGTGGCACATGCCTGTAGTCCCAGCTACTCGGGAGGCTGAGGCAGTAGGATCGCTTGAGCCCAGGAGTTTGAGGTTGCTGTGAGCTAGGCTGATGCCACAGCACTCACTCTAGCCTGGGCAACAAAGTGAGACTCAGTCTCAAAAAAATAAAAAAAATAAAAAAAATAAAAATAAAAGGATGTGCAGGAGATTTTGATGAGCTCTACAGTTTGAGAACTCTTACCTTAGCTCAGTCATTCTCAGCCCTAGCTTTCTATTGAAATCACTTGCGGAGAATTAAAAAAATACTGATGCCAGGGCCTCACCCCAGAGAGCTTAACTCAGAACCTCTGGGAATGCAGCCAGGTTTGATGTATTATTT
Source organism: Microcebus murinus (assembly GCF_040939455.1). Taxonomy (NCBI): domain Eukaryota; kingdom Metazoa; phylum Chordata; class Mammalia; order Primates; family Cheirogaleidae; genus Microcebus; species Microcebus murinus. The sequence continues at coordinate 43,642,216 of NC_134113.1, read as the reverse complement.
AAAGCTCTTTAGTTGATTCTGATATTCTGCCAGGGTTGAACTACTTGGGATAGCTACTTGAGTGTCTATGTAAATTTAGCTGAGCACTTTAAGGTTCAGGCGGGGTCTTCAGTTTCTTTTGATTTTTTTTTCTTTTTTTTTTTTTATTTCAGCATATTATGGGGGTACAGATTTTAAGGTTTCAATAAACGCCCATTTCCCCCCTTCCCCCTACAAGTCTGAGTGGTTTCCTTTGATTTAAATTGAGGGAGGGAATGTGGGTTTGTGCTTGTAGGTACTCTCTGGGTGCTAGGGTTACCAGATTTAGCAAATAAATATATAGAATGACCTATTATATTTGAATTTCCAATAAACAATGAACAATTTTTTTAGTATAAGTATGTCCCATGCAATACTTGGGACATACTTATACTAACATTTATTGTTTACCGGAAATTCAAATATAACTGGGTCTCCTGTATTTTATCTGGTGACCCTATCCCTGGCTTTGGTTCAGAATGAATGGGCAAGGAACGCTGTTTCTCTGTGATCGCTAGTGTAGCTAGCGTCCCTGTTTTACCTTGCCAGTCCATGGTTCAATCCTGGAAGCTCTGAATCGCCCACAACATTTGCGTAATCACTGCCACACTAAGCTAATGAGGCATGATGAGTAAATCACTCTCTTGCGTCTGTGGAAAAGGTGCAGGTGTTTGCCAAGGAGAGAGAGTTGAGATTCTTCTGGAGGCCCAGCAGATCATGATGCTGTTACCATGGTGTCCGGTCTGGCAGGAACTCGGAAACAGATGCTCTGCTTTTCACAGGACGCTTTTCCTTTTGTCATGTCCTGCTTTCTTTTCAAATAATAAAGGTGCTTGAAATTCTTCAGTTTAATCATCTCAAGTCGCCTGGTTTTAATAGTGAGTGTTGAAACATGTACTTTCTAGCATGACTATATTTACCTTCTACAGCAAGAGACCCCTTTTAAGGTCACTGACCTACTTGTCAGTGTGGTAACTATGGTCACAAATTTTGTTTATAGATATTTTAGGGCTTCACAAGCCTGTCTGTGAACCCCAGTTTAAAAACTCCCAATTCCCAGCACAAGAAAGAAAGTGCTAGCTTCTGGGCAGAGGATACTTCATTTCTACAGGGTATTAGGACGATCTCAGGGCACTTTTTTTTTTTCTCTCTCCTCCCCGTTAGTAACTCTCTTGTCATTCCTGAAAGAAAGGTCACTGACATGGAAGTTCTTCATTTCTGTCCAGCAGACAGACCTGTGAAGATTTCTAGCCTCGAGGCCAGTTCTCTTTCAGCCTGACAAGAGAATGGGCTGATTTTCTAGTGAGTTTGAGGTTCTTCGTGAACAGCCCACCCTGCAGAAATGTCTCAGGTGCAGCAGAGGTGGTCTAGGCCTTTGTGGGCCTCGCCCTGTTTTTACTGTCAAACCCCGTGATCCCAGTGGCTTGTTGTCTGCCCTGGCCTCCATTTTCAGCGAGCTGCCACTTCCTGTTTGTCCTTTGGGGTTGCAGAGGTAAGAAGTTAAATTGAAACAATTCCTTCTGGGCTTCCAGCAGCTTGAAGAAACAACCCTGGAATGAATTGATTGTCTGAAAGTACCTAAAGGAAAGGAAAATGGAAAGTCTGTGGACAAGGGGAAAGATTTTTGAATAAACCAGGAAGTCCTCTCAGAAGGATTCCCTATGACTGAAACATGACAGACATGATGTTTAATTTCCCAAGTAGATGATGATGGATAAAAATCATAAAGTTGGCTAAGACTAATTAGAATTATAGGAACTCAGAGTGGGTTGGTGCTAAGCTGCTACCCTGTGCATGAATCCCTTAAAATCGATTTTGCATTATGTGGCTAGTAGTCATAAAATACAGCAAAACCTCTTTAATTTATACTAATTTGGGAACGTGATGATTATTCTGAGTGGTAGAATTTTTTTAAATTTATTTTTTATTGTTTAATTTTTTTGTAGAGACAGGGTCTCGGTATTGCTCAGGCTGGTCTTGAACTCCTTGAGCTCAATCAATCCTCCCACTTCGGCCACCCAAAGTGCTGGGATTACAGGCATGAGCCATTGTGTCTGGCCAGAATTTTTAATAAATGCTATATTTATTAGTTATTTACACAAGCAATTAAAATTACGTTAACTTACTGAACAGCCATGTTACAAGGACCTGTTTTAATGAATACGATAAAATTAACTTGTGATTACAATCAATTATGTGCACGTGATACTTAAAAACCAAAAGATATTGTTCAATATATCAATTTGCTTAACTAAGCCATTCTACTTACTTAGTGGAAAGGTAAACTTTAGCCTGAATTCCCACACATCCTAAATTAGTACAGCCCCAATTTAATGAGGTTTTACTGTAAGTGCAATTTGCTTCTGTCTGTGTCATCAAGATAATCATCCAAGGATAAAATTTACATTTGAATTAAACACTCAATAAACACCACAGTGATTTTCTTTTAGGCCTTCTACAGCTAATTTTTCAGCACTTTGTTAAATAACTTAATCTCTTTTGTGTTTAAGGGATTTAAGGACAATGTCTATCGACAGAGAAGAAAGTATTTTGTGGATGTGGCCATGGGTTATAAATAGTAAGTACCTGTATAACTCTTTCTTGTCACTGGCTGGTTAGGCAAAACACATGCTGTATTAAACAGACCTGTCATCTCTTCACTTTAACTTTTGCAGAAGGCAGACGTGAACCATTTTAAACACTCGCCGGTTCTGTAGGTCTTAAATGCCACTACTATTGACATCTGGGTATAATTGTAAAATAATAAGACCTGTGGGCCACGTGCAAAGTGCTACGTTTACAACATTGTGTTCTCAACTCCGCTAAGGCAAGGAACCGCTTTTATACCTTCTGCAGGGCCTAGACACTGTGATTTAATTTGACTTTTGACTTGACTTTTCAGTAAGCCCCTTCAACACCCAACTCCTCCAATGAAACTAGAGGATTCGGCGAGAATGGGTGAAAAAGCTTATTTAAACAGTCACAGTAGAAAAGATATGTGTCTGTTTTATGTGGAAAGGAAAACTTTCTGTGAAGTGGAAGGGGTATAGAAAAGTTTCATTTCCAGGTCAGGGTGGGAATGAAACGGGAGAACCTCACTTTTTGGGGTGAGGACTGTATATGATGCTAAGAGGCAATGACAGGATGCATTTGGGGCTGGCAGTAATGCAGGGTGTCATCTGCAGGCCGTGCCTAGAAACTCACAGGTGCATGTTAGGCCCCTGCTTGTTCTATTCACACTGGCATAACTTATAGACCATCACAATGCTCTCTTTCCTTTGTCTGGTATATCATTAGCTACATGAAACTTGTCATCAGAACAAAATGTAAATAAATCCATACCTACTAGGGGAAAGATTCTTACTCAAGTGGAAACGAGGTGAGAACTTGACTATCTTGAGACTGTCCTAAATTATTGGTGAAAATTTAGGATATTATGTATGTTATAGAGGGTATAAGTGTTGGCCTTTTTTTCTTTTGTTTTTTAAGTTTCAGAATATTATGGGGGTACAAACATTTTGGTTACATAAATTGCTTTCCTACCTTTTTGTTTGCTTTCTTTCTTTTTTTTTAAGGAATACGAGACACATGTACTTAAGGCAAGTGCTTAAGTGAGAGGATTCTTCATCCCACTCCTCATTGGGCCAACTGTTTGCTCATCCCTGTCTTCCCTTGATGCTTTGGTGTTCTTCCCTTTGTGCTGCCAAGCCCCTGGCGTCCTTCTTCCTTTCTCTACCATGTGTATGAAAACCATGTTCTTAAAAACGAGGAATACATAACACATGCTTTTCCACATACGTCTCCTCTGTTCTCATCTCCTCTGTCCCAAGCAGCTTCTTCCTCCTCTCTACTCTGATTTTCTACCCCTCATGACATCTGCGTACACATGGCTTGCCCTGGCCCAAGCCCAGACTCATGCCTTCCTTTCATCCTTGGCACCACGACTCCCTGGTCCCATCTCCCAGGGTTTCCCAGTCAAATCGCCAAGAGAAAACTCTGATGGGCTGAGCTCACTTTTCATGTCAGGACCTGATAAGTAGTTGAAAGCCCTAAGATCGGCTCCCACAGGTTCATGGGCCCTCTCTGTGGAATCAGGCCCCCTCAGAAGGGGAGTGGGCAGGGCAGTCCTTTGGGCATGGCTTGTCCAGGATGTGGTAAAAGCTTAGTGCCTGGCACAGCCTTTTCCTTTAAAGTAGATAGGTAAAATGTATTTTACATGTAGATGCTATATGTAATATATCTGTATGTATATATATATACACACATATATAGACACACATATGCATGATTTTGACGTAGGATTTTGTTAGCATAATAACTAAAGGACTGGCTCAAATGTTACTTGTTTCTTCTTGATGGAGTCCAGAAACTGGACAAAGGCAAGCTGATGCTGTGGTGCCACTAATAGAATGGGTGTACACGAGTCAACCAGGTTCAAGGAGCATTGGTAGTGGAGAGTCATTGATTTCAAAGAATACATTTACACAGAGAGGAGAGGAAAAGAGCATATAGTCAAAATGATGGAGGACGAGGTTCTCAGAGTGCTAACAAGAGTTTGCATTTGTCACCTTTGTATAGCTAAAGAGTGAAATTAAGGTGTAATGTTTATGGGGAAAGAAATGTAATGGGGAAAGGTGTAATGTAATGGGGAGAGAAAGTAGAAATTGGAGGTTAGAACTGGTGAAGGCTGTATATAAAGGAGGGCTGAATGGAGCCAGGCCATTTCAGGATCTGGGCCCAGTTTGGAGGGCTGGGGAGTGTTCAGGTTCAAGGGGCTTGGCTTTTGGTAACTGCATGTTCAGGAGGCCAACGAAGGCAGGAAATGGCCAATTCATCATTGTATAGTGAGAACTCTCACAGGACTCACAAAACCCTCCCTACTGCCATGATAGCAAAGGAGGCTAAATTATAACCTGAAGGCTACTTGATGGATGTAGGGTCAGACCAAGGGTGTTTACCTAAGACATGTGTAATCCAGGATATTATAACTCTCTCCCCTGGACAGTGCTGAGTCTAAACTGAGGAGGCAGAATAACAAAGTGCTTAAAAACTGGGGCACTGAAGTCAGACAATCTGTGTTCAAGTGCTGGCTCCCCTGCTTCCTAACTGGGAGATCAGCCCCGTGCCCCATTGTGCCTTAGCTTCTTCATCTAACCCATCTTACAGGGTTGTAGTAAGGCTTAAAAAAGAGAATGCACGTACTGTGCCTAGCACAGTGGCTAACACACGACCAGTGGCGGTGTCACTCATTACATCTCCCCCCACCTTTTCTACTGGCTGTCTTCCATTTCCAATTGACCTATTGTTTTCTTCTTTAGTGAGGTTAATATCATTGTTTATGCTGCCATCTGAACAAATAATGTAGCTCAAACACCCCTAGAAGTCATCCTTGGAAGAAACTCTAGTTTCCTGTTGAAAGACTGTGGCATATATGGATGCTTTTCATGCTGACCCACATCCCTCTTTATGGAGAGATTTCATAAAAAGCATATTCCCATTTTTGCATGTTTGTGTATGTGAGAGAGAGAGAGAGAGAGAGAGAGACAGAGAGAGAGAGAGACACAGAGAGAGAGAGACAGAGAGAGAGGGAGAGAGAAGCTGCCAAAATATAGATAACAGATCACCAGTTGCCTTGGGTACTTCTTGTGAGTGGATGGGGTGAGGCAGATGCCTGAAATGGTTAAATCAGGAAAACACAAACCCAGGAGCTGTAGAAAGTAGAGAGCAAAGGATCATTCCTTAATACCCCTCATGCTATCACTGCTGAGGTTTCTCTGAGCATGAGTTTGAGGATAGATAAGGGATAACCAGTTGTGTGTATGTGTGTGTATGTGTGTATACACGTGCGAGTATGTTCTTGCTAGCTCACTTTTGGGCGCAGGTGCCTGCTATGGTGTTGGTGGGAGTGGGGCACAGATACTAACAAATTCCAAATGGGCCTTGGCTATTGTCCCCAGATTGCTACGCATCAGGGTTAGGTTTCCTTTTAGTGTACAGAAAATAAAGATGCAATTTCTAAGCGAAATAGAGATTTTTCTAGTGCTGATGGCTGTCTGAGTATACAAAGGAGAAAAATGTCAATACCGCAATTATTTAAAATAATCTCATTGAAGTGTGTTACAACTTGAATTTCCAAACCAAAGCTTGGAACCACTTGGTCTGAGGAGCAGATTATTTGAGATTGGGGTAGTCTTGAAAAATCCAGCATATGAGGGTCCTTGCAAACATAGCTTGGCGATAAAATTAGGGACCATTCTGATAGGAGAAGAACAATTCAATTCCCTGTTGATAATTAGTTAAAGCTTTCTAGACACTGAGGAGAAGTCAATGATATGGTCAGAAATATAGAAAAAGATGGAGTACAGAGGTTTTGGGGTTGCAGTAGGGGTTGGAGGATGTCGTTTGAGGTGTCTAAAGATAAGGAGGAGGAAAAGAACTGCAATACAGAATAATATATATTGAAACCACAGTGAAGAACCCCTCTGGGATTCGTGTTGAATACTATATTTTCTGTGATAGTCTTGAAAGGATAAAGCAGGGGGCAAGAATAAACACAAGCAGAGAAAAATGAAAAAATTCCACTCTATGATGAAAAAACAGCAGGCTCAAAGTCTGTATTACCATGAACCCGAAAGAGGAGAGGGAGCAGGAAAGCATCAGCGTGCTGAGAACTGTCAATAGATGCCACTCAGGAGAGCTTCTGATTGACAGCACTGCCAAGAAACATGATTGATTACCCAGAGGCCCGCCGCTGCCCGCAGACATGCCCGTGCTCGGCGGTACAAGCATGGCAAGGCCTAATTGCCTCCCCAGTAATAGCAGAAGAAACATTCATTAGTGCAAATATCATTCTTCATAGAAGACCTGAGAGTGAACGCTCTGGATCGAGAGGGCACTGTTTCTAAAATCACCTTGAGTGATTTTTAGGTCTGCCACACAGATCGCACCTGGTCCCCCCTCACCCAGATAAAAGAAACTCTAAGATAAACAGAAAAAAGAGTACCCCGTGATTAGATAATGTGATATGCATATAGACTTGCCATGGAAGTGCGTGGGGGTAGGGACAGATGGCACGTGGAAGAAGGAGAAATTATGACTGTAATGTTGTAGCTGTTAGGTTTGTCTGAAACTATCCAGTTTTCTGTCACTGGCACCTTCATATTTTAACCTCGCCATTAACGTGGTTGCACTTTGCAATTGTTATATTGTTGGGGGAAGAAAATCAGTAATACATTTTTTTTTCCAATTGACTAGAAATAAACACATTTTTCTTCAGGGGGCTATTATAATGATTATTCCTCAACAACATGCATGCATATTTAATTTAATTATATTTTGGGTGGAAGTGGTGGCAGTTATTTCAATCCATCTTGTTCTCTTGGAAAAAGGCCCTGAGTTCTGACTTTAATTATGCCACTCTTGTTTGCTTAAATTGATTTTGAATATTACTGTGATCGTGTTTTGTTATGAATGTACTTTCTTCTGCTTGAAACTAAGGTGGCACTCGAACCTCATGTTCTTCTCCTGGGTCTACTTTCTCTTTGATTGATTGATTGATTGATTTTTATCCGTGGAATCTGAAAAGTAAATGGGTAAATGCAAATGTCAATAGGAAAGGTAAACAGGAGAGTTTCAACATGTCAGAATTGGTGATCTAAATTAGAGTTGGAAAATTCCCTAATTTGCCAAGAAAACTCATTTGATTTTAAATTCAGGCATCTAAATGGTTCCTTAACATTGCTCAGCCTCGGTTTTCTCCTCTGTTAAGTGGAGATAAAAATATCTCTTCTGCTTCTCTCATGGAGTATTTTAAGGATTAAATGAAATAAATGGGCTGGCCCAGGGTGGGGAACTGAGGCCTTAAAGCCACATGTGGCCTTCTAAGTCCTTAAGTGCAGCCTTTTCACTGAATCCAAATATCACAGAACAAATCCTTTTATTAAAAGGAATACAGCAGAGAAAGATGAAGCTTTTCTTGCCTCCTTTGGTGCTTAAAAAAGAACAATTTTAAAATCAGAAGGTCACAGGTTCCCCACCCCACTGAAGGCATGGGGTTTACTCAGACCTCTGACCAGCTCATGGGGCCTTGGTTGCTTCCCCCTAGTTTCTCTTTACATCCGAAAGACAGTGTGTGAAGTGTCTAAGAGGCAGAGTTGGGGCTGCATTGCCTGAGTGAATCCCATCTTTTCCGTTTACCCATTGATTGACCTGGGCAAATTATTTAAAAGGCCCCAAACAACAAATGTTGGCGTGGATGCAGAGAGATAGGAACACTTCTACATTGCTGGTGGGACCGCAAACTAGTACAACCTCTGTGGAAAGCAATATAGAGATAACTCAAAGAGCTAAAAATAGAACTACCATTTGACCCAGGAATCCCATTATTGGGCATCTACCCAAAGGAAAAAACATTTTATAAATCTTCTGTACCTCGATTTCTTTATCTGTAAAATGGAGATAATTCTACTACTACTTTATAGGATTATTGTGTAATTAAGTGAGCTAACATCGTAACAAAACTTAGAACACTACATAGAAAGTACTATATAAATATTTGTTAATATTGTTATTTTTCTCACTTCAACTGATCTCTCCTTTTTGCCTGTCTTCATGCTCCAAATCTTTCTACCACCTTTGGTTTGCCAGCCTTTCCAACTTCCCTTGGCCAAGGCTTTTTTAAATGCCTAACTAATGTCTGATTTTTACAATATATTAGTTATTGTCGCATTAAAAATTATACCCAAATTCAATACCTTAAAACAACAAACATTCATCTCACACAGTCACTGAGCATCAGGAATTAGGGAGCGGCCTGGCTGGCTGGTTCTGGATCAGAGTGTGTCATGAGGCCAAGTGTTGGCCAGAGAAGCAGTCATCTGAAAGCTCGACAGGGCTGGAGGATCCGCGTCCAGCACGGTTACTCCCAGGGCTGTTGTCAGGAGGCCTCAGTTTCTAGCAGCATGGCCTCTGCATGGGGCAGCCTGAGTATCCTCAAGATACCGCAGCTGGCTTCCACCTAATCGAGTGATCCATGAGAGAGAGAGAGCAAGAAAGAATCAACAATGCCTTTTAGAACCTAGCCTTGGGAGCAACATATTGATACCATCACTCTTGTCCTGTTCTGTTGGTGTCATAGACCAACCTGACGCAATGTCGGAGGGGACTACACATTGGCATGAATACCAGGAGGCAGGGGTCACTGGGGACCATCTTGGAGGCTGGCTACCACATACATTTAATTGTGTTCCATTTCATTTCTTCATGATGCTCCCTCACTGCTCTCCCACAGTGGATGCTAATATGCTATCTGCAAGACTAATCCCTGTGAAGGTCGAGGTAGCATGGTGTAGTAGAACATGTGGCAGCACGTAGAGGCTTTGAAGCTCTAGAACTAGGTTTGAATTCCTGTTCCACAATTTATAAGCTCTGTGGCCAGGGGCAGTGACCTAGTCTCTCTAACTCTCAGTGCCCTCATCTTATAATGAACACAGCACCATCTCTACCTTGCATGGTTGGGAGGATTAGCAATGATTACAGGGGCCAGATTGCTGACTAGCACAAGGAAATGTTAAATATATGATAGATATGATTATTATTATCACATGTTAAGTAGCTAACAGTTCCGTGATTCCATATAATCAATTGCTGAGCTCATTTAAAATGAGTCAAGGATCTTAAGGAGTGATTGGATTAAGGAATTTCAGGCTCCAAAATTTTAGGAGCTTTAAAAAAATATGCATGTGTATGAGGGGACACCTTTCAGTTTATGTAGATCATGTATACAGTTTGCTTCTTCAATCTGAAAAATTGCCCCTCTCAAACGCCTTCCCAGGCGAGCGAACCTTGGCCAGGATAAGGTTGGAGGTTGTAGCTTGGGACTGGGCTATGCTGGACTCAGCCCTGATGGCTGACGGTGGTAGGAATATTCATCATATGTTGATCTCTCAGCTCACATTTTCAGGTTGTTTTAGGCTTCCTTTTTTTTTTTTTGATTTTTTTTTTCTTTTGGCATATTATGGGGGTACATATTTTAAGGTTTCAATAAATGCCCTTTCCCCCCTCCCCCCACAAGTCTGAGTTTCCAGCATGACCATCCCCCAGATGGTGCACATCTCACTCATTATGTATGTATATACTGGCCCCCCTCCCCTCCCCCCTGCCCAATACCCTATTACTGTAGTACCTATGTGTCCACTTAGGTGCTACTCAGTTAATACCAGTTTGCTGGAGAATATATCTGGTGTTTGTTTTTCCATTCTTGGGATACTTCACTTAGTAGTATGGGTTCCAGCTCTAACCAGGAAAATATAAGATGTGCTATATCACCATTGTTTCTTAGAGCTGAATAGTACTCCATGGTATACATATACCACATTTTATTAATCCATTCTTGGATTGATGGCCACTTGGGCTGTTTCCACAGCCTTGCAATTATGAATTGTGCTGCTATAAACATTTGAGTGCAGGTGTCTTTTTTGTAGAGTGTCACTGGATCATTTGGGTAGATGCCCAGCAATGGGATTTCTGGATCAAATGGTAGATTCACTTGTATCGCTTTAAGGTATCTCCATACTGCTTTCCACAGAGGTTGAACTAGTTTGCAGTCCCACCAGCAGTGTAGGAGTGTTCCTCTCTCTCCCCAACCACGCCAGCATTTATTGTTTGGAGATTTTTTGATAATAGGCTTCCTTTTTTAAATGTATGCCTTGATCTAGGCACTGTGTTAAACTTGTGTTTTGTGTCACTTGTGTTTTGTTATTTAACCTCACAATGTCCCTTTGAGATAGGTGTCATCATTGTGCACATTTTTTTTTTTTGAGACAGAGTCTTGCTTTGTTGCCCAGGCTAGAGGGAGTGCAGTGGCATCAGCCTAGCTCACAGTAGCTTCAAACTCTTGGGCTCAAGCAATCCTGCTGCCTCAGCCTCCTGAGTAGCTGGGACTACAGACATGCACCACCATGCCCGGCTGATTTTTTTCTATATATATGTTAGTTGGCCAATTAATTTCTTTCTATTTATAGTACAGACGGGGTCTCACTCTTGCTCAGGCTGGTTTCAAACTCCTGACCTGGAGCAATCGGCCCACCTCGGCCTTCCAGAGTGCTAGGATTACGGACGTGAACCACCGTGCCTGGCCCATTGTGCACATTTTGAAGATGAGGAAACTGAGTTTCAGAGACAGTACGAAATTTACTAAAGGTGACACAGCTGATTGCGTCACCTGCATAAACACAAGTTGTTGATGCTTTAATTCCTCTGAAATGGAGTGGTAGATTGAAGAGCAGAACCGAGGCAAATATTTGAAGTACTAGGGTCATTCCCAGATGACCAGAATAGTTTCTGAGTAAGGTCACTTTTAGAAAGTTCAAGAATGTCTCCGTTGTGGAGTCTAAATGTCTTTCTTTGCTCAAAAGTCCAAACTTTTTTTTTAAGTGGTTGTAGCAACTTCCATTTGACATAGGTGATTTCATACACTAGTTGAAAATAGCAACAAAACTAAATGATTTGGCATTTTTCAAAGTTATTCTTCTCTTTACAAAATTCTCTGCATATTTGAAATGCATAGTTCTTGTAAGTACATGATAGGCTTTGTGGAGTCAGGACTCAAACAAGCCCTGTATGACTTCAAGGCTATGCTATCTCTTGCGGGTTGCTGGGGACATTTGCCTGTGTCTGGCAAGCCCAGCCAAGTCCCAATCCTGCATGGTGGTTTTCCTCTTGCTCTCAAGCCCTGTGCTCTTCTCCTCCTACCCAAAGCCTGACCCTCATGGGATACAGAATGGATGGGAATAAACACAGCTGGTCTGAGGTTTGAAAATCAATTGCTAGGGATTTGCCACTCTGGTTTTTACTAGTTGCTAACCTATTTATTTCTTGATTTTTTTGATTTATAAAACTGCACCCTTTCTGATTCATTTGCTCTGAGTGTAAGTGCATAGCTACATAGAGACCCTAAAACAAAACAGCCCCAAATGGGTACTAGCATATTTGCAAAGTGCAATCATCAGCTCAGCAGGCACATTCAATTTGGGTGAGCTTGTGAAAATTCTACTCAGCTCTACCACAGACAGAGAGAATTTTCTTTTTTAACATGGAATGGTGTTGATTCTAACCTCCTATCCCCATCAAAGCTCTCTCTCTCTCTCTTTTTTTTTTTTTTTTGCCACCTTCCTTTCCCCACTCACACTGCCAAATGCTTTCTGATGTCAAAATAAAGCCCTCTGGGATTGAGACTTGGTAATATGCTATGCATTTTAAGATGTTTGAATAGATACATATAAATGGAATGTGCCTTGGAATGGACATATTGGATTCCCAAGCCAGCATCTCACTTCTCAGGAGGTCTTTTCAGTTTCCTCTTTCACTAGATAACTCAGCTGGAGGCAGCCATAGGTCTGGAAAGTAAAGGAAGGAGACAGATGATTAGACAGACAAGGGTAGTCTGCAAACCTTGGGTAGAGCTGTTTAGCCACCCTGCCTCTCACCTCTCAGTGCTCAGGACCGTGCATACTGGTGTTTCCCCTACTCGTAGGTAGCTGGGATAATTTAGCTTTGTGTTTGAGCTGGAGGATTACTGCCGCTGAGTTTTTCCTAGGAGGCATTTGTAATTATTGCAACTTGCAGAAAAATAACTGGGGTGACTCTACCTCTCCACCTTTCCAGAAATTTCAGTTGACCTTAGCATTTCTCATTTCATGCGAGAAGAGGCATGATTTATGGATCCTGCTGGGTTTCAGAATGTAGCTTAAAGGAACACATTACTAACAGGAGTCGTGAGTGCCCCATTACCTATTTCTAGATAGACGAATCTTAATTGGAAACATAACAAATAGAAGGCGGAGAAAGAATGGAAGGGAAGATTATGCTTTGCTAACAGGGAAAAAGCTTAAGTGGGGGTTGCAAGTTTTTATCCTTAATGATATTTTCCTTGTCAGTTTCATTGGCAGATGGTCACTTGATGACTTGTGGGCTCTACTGTGATGTGGGACCAAGCTTTAATTTTTTTCCCCTTCTCTGCCTTTTTCAGAAGAGGCACTTTAGAAGGCAAATATGTTTTCTCCTTGACTGAGCTAATTTTATCCCATTCCATTATCCTCCATTGATTTGCTTTCCCAGGTTTTGAATGAAACTGAGATATATGTGGCTATTTGGGTACTTTGTGACTCCTGCATAAACACCAGTTGTTGATGCTTTAATTTCTCTGAAATGGAGCGGCAAATTGAAAAGTAGAACAAAACCAAATATTTGTGGTACTGGGGTCATTTCCCAGATGACTGGAATAGTTTCGGAGGAAGGTCACATTAGGGGTTTTAAGAGTGCCTCCCTTGTAGAATCTAAATATCTTTCTCTGCCTAAGAGGCCACACCCTTCCTTTTCTTTCTTTCTTTCCAGTAATTTCCATTTAACATAAGTAGTATCACACATGAGTTGAAAACAAGAGCAACAGAATTCAACGACTTGGATTTTTAAGAAGTTATTTTGCTCTTTACAGAATTCTTGGTATATTTGAAATGCATAGTTCTTGTAAGTATTTAAAAGACTTTGGGCTTTCTGGGAGAATCATTTTCATGCCAAATGTTTCTCTCTACCTGAAGTGCAGCTCAATGGCTGAAAGGAAGGGAGCCTTTGAGTTGCAAAGAAAGACAAAAGGGAAAATTGATTTGGAAAAGATTTCTTCTTTTCATTTTTTGGGCTTGGTGGGTTTTTTTAGATGTGCGTGAATGCCTCAGTAGGATGTTGTCTGATTATAGCATGGCTCCCGCAGCTGTGGAAAACATTAACACAGTATGGTCCTGTATCACTTACTGACAAAGACAGCGGTTGCACCAAATTCTAATGTTCCACAGGGGAAGAGGTTTGGGTATTTTTACTTTAAAATGGTTTTCATGAACATGAAGGATTCAGATTACTTCCACAAGTCCTGTCTGAGAGGTGAATGGATTTATATGGAACAGTGCTGTTTTGTCATCTCCAGACCTATTCCCAGCCCTGCAGGGAAGTGATGAAATTTTATTCATTTTTGTACATCTGGAGGCAGGGAGTCAACTATATCGAGTACCTAGAAGGTACTAGGCACTGGCCGAGGTGCTTTACAGATGACATCTCGTTTGAGCCTCACAATGTTGTGATGTGTTCTTATTTCCTTCTGTTTTAAATGAGGAGACAGAGGCCAAACCTCAATGCTGGGTACATATTGGGTACTCAATACCTTGCACTGAGGTGTACTGGTCAAGAGTGGGGTCTTGATTTAGCCTTCCTAGATCTGAATTCCTGCTATACCATTTACTAGCTATATGATCTTGGACAGATTATGTATGTAAGTGTCAGTTTCCTCAACCATAAAATAGGGACACAGTCATTTAATCACTCTATAAGATGAACATTCTATTTGATATAATTCATGTAATGAGTTATTATTTTTTATAGTTAAATGGATGGGTAGATAAATGCTATTATCAATTTGCATAGGGCCATGAACTGTAGGGTAACCATACTGCTTCAACCACCACTGAAAAAGGTTGGGGCCCAGGAGTTAACAACATTCTGTTCCTGCTGACCAAGGTGCAGGATTATGATTACATTTGGAGCTCTTAGATACCTAGCTCTGGGTCTCTTCATCCTAGTGGCCTAAGATTGTTGGCTGCCATTTGTGACTGGGAATTTTAGCTGTTTTCTGTATCAAGTTCATTGAGCTCACCCTCCTTGTGTATGTTGAACATGCACATAGTGATGGATGTTAGGCCCCTTGTTGCTGTTGATATTTAATTCCATGATAGTTTTTGCCAATGAAAATCACTCCTCTAGAATATGAAGAGGGCTTTCTGCAAGGTGAGAAAATGGTGGGAAGCCCTATCCTGTGATACACAGGAAAAATAAAACCAAATAATTTCCAGGAGTTAAATTTCACTCTCCCTGAGGCTCCCTAGGTACAGTAGTTTATTTTCATTATGTCTCTTGTAAAGGCAGCACCAATATTAACAATGTGAATTAAACAAACTAACGTTTTTGTTTGCTGCCATCTGAAAGTTCCTTAGGGTCCATAGACTCATTTATGAAAATTCATGTGTGCAAAACTCATTTGCAAAAGCAAATAAATATGTGATCACAAATGCTCTTTACCTGGCTGGCCTAGGGGACTAGCTGAAAATGTATTTGTGCCTTTACATTTACTCTCTGATGCTGCTTAGCAGTCATGGGCCTCCCAGCCTCTTCCCCAAATGTGCCCCCAACAAGCTACGTTACCTCAGATAACTTGAATGTTTTGGAATCTTGGTGTGACTCAGATGGTTGTTAAGTTGCTGTACTGATTTGTGACTTGCCTTTTGCTAAAAATATTATTAACTCATTGTGCCTTGTGGCCTTGAAAATATCTTTGGAAGTTCATTCATTAGAATGTCCAGCCAGGGAAATATCTCTATATTTAGTTAAGTTTGGACTTTTATGTCCCCTTGGGTTTATATATGCTGCTTTCATTCCTGGGGAGAATTTGGGCTACAAGTGTGACTGAGTGATGATATCTAGATAGGGACCAGGAAACTTGAGTTAAGAAAATTAGAAAAAAGAAACCCTTACGTGTAAATAGTACAGAGGAATAACTAGAAGCTACCAGAACATTTATTAAAATCTCAAAGTCTTTGGGGTTGTGTTTTCCATAGCAATTGAACTATATGAGTCAGGATGAGGCATGACAAATACCCATCTGCCAGAGTTTCTGACAGGAAACTGTATTTTTTTGTGTCTTGTTTTAGGCGGATTTGTTGATATACTCATTCAGCAAGTATTATTTCTTGAACACCTATATTTTCTAGACTCTACTCTGGGTGGCAGGGATCTACAAATGAACAAAGCAAACAAAAATCTCTGCCTTCACAAAGTGTATATTCTAATAGGAGGCGGATTTTGCAAAGTAATATTTTGAATATTTTACTTCTTATTTTTTCACCGTGGGTATTACTGATGATATTTTATTATAACGTTATTGGATGACTTTTATGGTCTGAATCCTAAAGTATAATTTTATCAAATGCAGGAGCCCCAGAATTTTTAAAAATAGATTCTTGGAAATTGGTAGAAAAAAATGACATTTGCTTTCTGGTTAAACCTTAATGAATTTGTCAACTCCACTTAAGATTTTTTTTCCTGTGGCAACATTTTTCTAGTCTCACAGGCATAAGCAGTCATCTATTTGAACACTTGTTGATGATATGGCTGCACTCTGGAGACACCTGGATGCAGGTGACACTATTTCCTAAAGATGGTACCAATCAGTATAGTGCTGGGTAACAGTATGGTCGCTGGCTCTAAGTGAGAGTCATCAATCACTGATTGAAATTTCTGCACACAGGTGAGTCACCAGTGTAAGATGTGAGAGGTGTAACAAGTGCCTTAACAATTAATAATAGATTTTATGAATGAGGACTGTTTTTCTTTTTAAAAAATTATATTAGATCAAAATCAAAATTACTCTTACAGTGATGTTAGAAACACACCAATCTCAGTCTTCTATTTTCTTATGCACATTCTTGGATAGAAAGGAAAGGAAAAATTACAGATAGCCCCCTGGAAATTATGCAGAATTCTGGGTGTGCTTATTGAGGATTGTAACAAATGCATTTCATAAGTCAAGAAGGAACAAAGATAGAGACTGCTAGCCTTGATGTTCCCATAATCTTTCTCCGAAGGCCCTGTCTAAATCCTTAGAGGAGTTGCTAATTGCTAATGAGTTGCAAAGTTGATGGATTTTACATTTCATCTCTTCTCATTTCCCTTCTGCAACCCCCAGGTGGAAGTGTCAATCAAGAGAGAAATGCCAAAGGTGGGGAAGGAGAGAAAAGATGAAGCAAAGATGAGAGGGACAGTCTATTTCAGGCAGATAAACAGCTGTTGAATAAGTGAGGCATCTCTTGCCCTAAGGAACATGTAATAAAATAAAATAGAAAATGAGTTCATTTCTAACTGTTTCTATCAGATTTCCCCATCTTCTTACCCAATTCTCTGTTATCTTTTGCTGTGTTTGGTCCCTGCAAACAGAGAAAATCCAACTGTTTTCAAAGAATACAATCGGGTTTGTGTTTCAGCCCGTCTTGCCATCTTGATGTAAATACTATCAATTGCAGCCTGTCACCTCTTCCTCCACTGAATAAGTGAATTGCTTCCCCACACTGGAATTCCTCTAAAGATAACACCAGCTGAGAAACTGCATCTCACGCCAGGAATTCTAGCAGCAAGGACTCCAGGAGGCAGCCAGGACGTATCACCACAATCAAGTAGTTGCCACTTCCCCAAATTAAAAAAAAAAATTGTATAAGGAAAATAGCTTGTTGTTGGACCCGCTGGAGGAGAAGATCAAACATATAGTTAAATAAAATGAAAGCATTGTTGCTTATTCATCTGACTATAGAAAGAACTCCCACAATTTTGGTCTCGGTGGGGTGTATGTCCCTGGATTCTGAGTCAAAAGTGTATTTGTTAAATAACTTTGCTTTAACAATCTCAGAATTTGCACAGAATAACTGTGTCTGTACCTGCCCTCAATTAAGTTTGTCTGTGCACTTTCTACTCTCTCCTCTCTGCAGGGGCAAGGCAGGTTTTTCAGAATCATCCCCTGTCTCTAGGAAGAGTAGGATTTAACCATATAGGCAGACAGATGCCTCCTACAGCTTTCAATATTTCCAAAGAAAGTTCTTAGTCATCTCTGGGTAACATAGTCCACCGGGGACTTTTTCCTATTGTCAAGCCTAAATCCCCATGGTGACCACTGTAGCCTGTGTCTAGTACTGTCCTCACTGCGCACTGGTTGCCTATCACTGTTGATAAAGCCTTAGTTTGCCATTCCTTGACCAGAAGGCAGAATCTGCAGTGAATGGAAACTACTGAAGGTCGCATTTGTTTTTCATCAGTGAATTAAGAATCTGTGAATAACAATTTTGGCGGTTCTTGAGAATCCCATGGCCCAAATTAATTCCATATAAATGGAAGAGACTCCCTAGATATCCAATTATAATATTTACATGTGATTAGTCTTTTGAGGAGTATCATCTTTTTGAAGTTTATACTAACATAAACTGGTTTTATTTTTTTCCACTCACTGCTTTCAACTGCGTTGTGTTGAATCCCACTTTCCTACTGGGAAGCAAGTTCCTTAGCAACATATAATTTCCTGTCATTTTCAATTATTAGTATAGTCTCAGATGGGTATTTAAGACGTGGTCTTGCTCATTTAAAAAAGATTAATCTCAAGCTTGATTCAAAATGTTATCCTCCCCAGCCCCCACAGTTATTTGGAGTGAATGTGTGTGGATGTGAGTTTTGGAGGGGAGGTGCTCTAGTTCTCAGATACCTTCCTTCCCTCTTCTAGGACTTACTTCCTCTGGAGTTGGGGGCTGAGAGGAGGGAAGAAGGAGGCCAAGGTGTTTTTACATGATTGCTGAAATATCAGAAATGGACAGGTGTCAGGCCAGACTCACCTCAGTTTAGGCAGATTATTTCTGATAGGCTGTTCTCTGCTCAAATGGTGGTCTCTACATAGTGTTATGTATAGTTTTCTTGGGACAGACCATTCCCTCTACCTCCATCCCTGCCTAAATGTGCCCTGCCTCCCCCCAGCCTTGTTGGTGGCCACACTACCAACCCCTCCTCTGGGTTGGACACACCATGGCAGCCCTTAGAGCTTCTTCATGAGGGGTGATGGGGGCCACTGGGGTGTTCTTTTGGCTCCTGAGAACTGACCAGAACTGGGTGGGGTGGGGCTTCCCCATCTTCCTCCCAGGAACACCATATTGGGTCCCACAGAAATGTCTAGATTTTACTGGGCATTAGACTCCATATTAACGTGAACCTCAAATCTTAGAGGACATATGTCAAGGGTCCCCTTTTCTTCCCCATGGTGCTCTATCCTCCTAGGCTTCCAGATAGTACCAGGGCAGCACTAGGGAGGGTCTGTGATCCTGCTGCTCAGCAAAGGTGCAGGTGAGACAGGAGATGCCTGACCCTACTTCGCACAGATATTTGTAGTCCTTGGAAGTGACTCTTGGGGAGCAGCCTGCCCTCCCGACTTAGGGAAGAGGAAAGAACCTGCTCTTTCTCTTGAACAATGCTGATATCTCTTATTCCCCATTAACTGGTGGGTCAGGCCTTGGAGTGGGGTGGGAAGGGTGGTACAGGAGGAGTTTATTGGGGGTTGGGCCATTTCTGCTGCCTCTTAACAAGCCCTATAAGGAGATGACTGGCTCCAAATTCTGGGGGCTTCCTCTAGAATGTGGAATCCTTAAGTGACTTTAGTTGTGGATCAGAGCAGAGTTGTAGAATGCTGAAATACAACTCCTGTGATATAGACATTATAACAATGTACCCATAGATAGATGCATAATCACATACAAGTTTCTGTTGCAGGCCCTAATAACACCAGGAAATCCCTCTGGCTGCCTTCTCATATGCAATTCATTAAAAACCCCACTAACCCATAAAACATTTTTAAAACATGCAACACATTCTTATATTTTCCATGACTATAATTTTTTTCCAAATGTCAAATTTCAAGGTCTTAAAAAATATGGATGCCCCTGCATTCCTGGTGCCCTAAATGCATGTTTATTTTGTTGGGGAACCCAGCACAACCTCATAGTCTTACTGAAAACATTAAATGAATGAATAAATATGAAAATACTCTTTGTGACCTACAAATACATGCTAGTATTATGATGACTTATAATTGTATATGAGATTTGCCATATATGAATACACATACCTATAAGCCTTATTTATTAAAAGTTTGGTATATGAAAATAAGTTGGCATCTGGAATAAATTTTTAATTTAATTTGTATGCACTAATCAATTAAGACTACAGCCAGTCTTGAGCCAGACTGAGTAGGTTTTAAGACTAGCTCCATGATTTTAGGCAAGTAGCTTAATCTCTCTGAGCCTCACTTTCCTCATCTGTGAAATGGAGATAACAGTATCTACCTCATAGAGTGGTTGTGAGAATCTTATGGGTTAATTCATATAAAAAAATGTAACCTTAAAAAAGTATCTGGCACATAATAAGTTCTCAAATATTAGCTAGTATTATATGCCTGTATTAACAACATAGAAAAATCGGAAGTTTCTTATTTTTTGCATTTCAGATATTTTCAATAGAAATGAAATGGATAAAACTAGCCTTTATGATGTAGTTGATTTTTAAATATTTAAAACTTTGCAGAGTTACCTAGTGTTGGGGGCAAGGGTGGTGGGGGCAATAGGACCGGAGGCAGACTTCCCTGGGTTCAGGGTAGCAGTGGTGCACTGCAGCAGTCATTAACTCAAAGAGAAGGCCAGTTAGTTACCCAGGCAGGGCAGACAAGCAGAAACAGATGAGAATATACATGAGCATCCGGATTCCTAAGACTGTAAGGCTGGACATTCATTATTAAGTAACAGACCTGTATAGCTCTTTCTTCCTACCCTAATTCACACTGGGTCTCCTTCTGCATCTTGTATACTCAGCTCCTCTTTGAAATGCTGCATGCTTGCCCACTGATATTTAATAAAGGGAAAAGTTTGACCTAACGATTCTTCTTGAATGGCTTCTCAATATTTCCTTTAATTCAGCCTCATCACTTTCCTACCTTCTAATTGTTCACAGCTCTTATTAGCTTTATTGGCTTACCAACCTCAAATTGATTTAGTTGAATTTTCTGGAACCAGAGACAGACCATTTATATATTTATTTCCTTACATACTTTCTATTTTTATCTTTTCATTTCAAGCTTTCATTCTAAATTGATCACAGACATGAGGTCTTAGAAGCCTTGATCTTCCTAGCAAATATTTGCCAGGTTGTAATTTTTTATTTGTTATCAGCAACCAAATTTAAACAAGGCTAATCTTGTTCTAATTTGGTTTATATAAGCCCTAGTCTTGGTACTTAGAGAAAATAAATCTTAATTTCTGCTTCTTTCTTCAGTGTGTGTTATTCTTTCATCCTTCATGAACTGCAGTTCATTTATTCTTTAAATAAAAATAATTTGGAGCAGTAGAAACCACATTTGGACCTGAACTTAAAACAGAAAGTATTTTGGTGAGAACACTGAAATATGTCGAGGGTTGGTGGAGGAGAGTACAGCTCTCCTGTTTGATAGCCTAGTCTTGTCATTGTCCTCTTTCTCTTTTTCACTACCTCAGGGGGTGCTCCTGAATGGTCCTCACTCCTGGAAGGTGACTTGTAGCTGCAGGAACCCTGAGTGACAGTTGCTATATGTGCATGGGCGCCTGTGGTGACAGCCCGCCATAGGCTGGATCAATAGATTGTAGGGATACAATTCTAGTTTTATGTGTATACATTTGGACCTCCACGTGTTGTGAAGTTGCCGACTGCAGGGGCAGAGTTTCTGATGAGTGGCCAGGGTGAGTGGCGAGGGCATACTGCAGAAGGCTGTTGAGCATATCATGAGAGGTTTTCTCGAACTCTCATTCACTTTCAGAATAGGTATCTTCATCAGAGGCTAAAGTCAGATGCTGGTCCCTCAAGTTTGCAAAAGCACATGTCCATATTCCCCTCCTTCTACCAGTCCCAGGTTGTACCAAGAGCTATGTTCTTTGCTTGTGGCTGCTGGCTGCTGTTAGAACAGCATTTCCTCCTCACCTTTCTTTTTGTCAATGAACCTGCAGGTCCTACCTTAGCCAACAAACCTCAGCTCAAGTTGTGCCTCCTCCAGGAAGCTCTCTCTGATCACTCCAGTCCAAGATGACCTCTTAATACTCCAAACTGATCATCAGCACACCACTGTTTGTGGACCAAATAAAGTTTTATTAGAACACAGTTACGTTCATTTGTTTAGATATTGCCCGTGGCTAATTTTGAGATACAGTGGCAGACTTGAACAGTTGCAACAGAGACCGTATAACCCACAAGCCTAAAATATTTACTTTTTGGTCCTTTACAAAAAAAAGTTTCCTCTGTCCTAAACTGAGAGTCTTAATGTGTGTATCTTTCAGCATAACCTGTGATAAATGCTCCTTATTTTGTGGCTCACAAAACTCTCACTTTCAAATTCAGCATAGTATTTTATTATTTCCCAGACATTTTGGGCACTGAAGAAAATTACACTTGGAGATTGGGGTAAGTCCGGGCAAGGGACAAAGAGAACTCACAAGGCAATTTTATTTTCAAGAGACAACATTTATTTATTACTATTGTCAGGTGATTGCAGAGTAGGCTCTCAGAGCAGTTTTGGACCTAAACCAGTTCCTTCCAAACCAGAACTTATAACTGAAACTTTTACTTGCTACTGACCTCAGTTTAAGAATATAAATCTTAACATGTTTCTGTAAAGACGTGTGAAGATGGAACTTAATTGAAAAATAATTTATATGTAAGCCCAAATACACACACACAAAATTGGAAGATTAGCATTTACTTTAGAAAGCAATACTTAACGGGATCCTTTTAGACGCTCAGGTGTTCCTCTGTATGAGTCTGACTTGCTGTAGATATTAAGATGCGAATATACTTGACTCGGTGATCCCAAACTGGATTCATTTACGTGTCTTCTCTCCTGCGTAGTGGTCAGCCCATCCCCAGGGTGGAGTACACGGAAGAAGAAACTAAAACCTGGGGCGTCGTATTCCGGGAGCTCTCCAAACTGTATCCCACTCACGCCTGCCGAGAGTATTTGAAAAACTTCCCCCTGCTGACTAAATACTGCGGCTACAGGGAGGACAATGTGCCCCAACTGGAAGACGTCTCTGTGTTTCTGAAAGGTAAGGCTTCACACGGGCTGTCTCTTCCTGCAGCCAGTATCCTCAATTGCTTTCCAAGGTCACAGTAGAGCAAGGACTCTTTCTCTAAAAAGAAAAGATTGTGATTTTTAAAAAAGAGGCATTGAACCGACAGTTACCTGAGGCCCCCTGTGGGAAGCAGAGCTGGGACTCTGGTCGGGGGAGAGGGCCTCAGCTGTCTACACAGTTCAGGGGCTTGCTGAGGCCTCTCTGTGGTCGGCTGTTAAAATGGTAAGCCCCGAGGGATGTTTGCATGTTCAGCTTTGGGCTTTTTCTGATCCTGGAACTACTCTGCTGGGCTGCATGGATATGGAATGACTTCAAAGGTGTCTTTTTATTTGCTTTGTTAAAAATTATGTACTGGATGAAGAACTACTGTGAATAATGTTGAACATTGGTGACTTTCCTCTGGGGTAAATCACTCAGTCAATCAATCAACCAATCAATCAATATTTTAAAGTATAATTTGTGTGTCAGGGACTGTACTCATTGCGGGCGTTACAGTAGTGAACACAATGGATCACAGAGCAGCCTCATTTCACATTCTCTGTGTGATCGCTCTCCCGGGACAATAGCTAGGAAAACTTAGGGGTCTTGTGAGGCAAAGTTTCATGGTGGTCCAACTTTCTCTTCTGTTCTTCATTGTGGTTGAGTCTCTGGGTTCTCTGCTGTTTTCTCTCTCTTCTTTCCTTTCAAGTGCAACAGTTTGAAAAGCAACAGCCTGCTTCCTTGCCTGCAATTCCCTTCCCTGCCTGCCTGCCTTTTTTCCATTGGTGATGCTTTGTTCTCTAGACTCATCAGCCTTGGTCTAAGGATTCTTCTGAATTCTCACCCATATTCTCCCCTCCCTCCCATAATTAGTCTTTCAATTAGTGTCCTATTGTGGCTGTAACAGATTACAACAAACTTTGTGACTTAAAATAACATGAATTATATTGCCATTTTAGAGATTAGAAGTCTAAGATCAAGGAATTAGCAGGGCTGCTTCCTTTTCCAGCTTCTAGGGTCCACCCACATTCTTTGGCTCGTGGCTGCTTCCTTGCATCATTCCAACCTCTTGCTTCTGTTTTCACGTGTCCTTCTCTGACTCTGATGCTCCTGCTTCCCTCTGATAAGGACCAGCCTCACCCTGGTGATCTAGGATACTCTCCCCATCTCAAGATCCGTAACCTAATAACATCTGCAAAATCCCTTTTGCCATGTGAAGCCACGTATTCACAGATTCAGGGGATTAGGATGTGGGTATCTCAATCTGTCCTTTTCTTCCCATTCCACTGCCACCATCCAGTTTGAAGTTCCCATCGTTTTACAACCTCAATGCCCATATTTTCTTCCCTTTACTCTCCCACCCATGGCGTCCACATAAACACTCCTTTCTAAAACATTACCTAAAATATTACTTTCTTCCTGACATCTCTGCTCAGAAACTATTGGTGGCGCCCTGTTGTTTTCACAGGGATTGGCAAACTTTTTCTCTGTAAAGGGCCAGATAGTAAATATTTTGGGCTCTGTGGGCCAAGAGGTAAAACCAAGGCTATGATGTAGGTACTTACATAGACATTTAAATTTTTCCATTAAAAAATGTAACAACTATCTCATACTCATGAGGTTTACAAAAACAGGCAGTGAGCTGGATTCGGCCTGCAGGCCATAGTTTGCTGCCTTCTGTTTTATATGATTAAGTCTGAATGGCTCAGCCTCAAGCCAGGGTCCTGACCCAGCTTTCCAAGTTTGTCTCTGGCTGCTCCACCATGGGTTTTCTACACCTTTGCTCAGCCCTGTCTCTTACTAGAAAAGTCGTCTCTTCTCCACCTAGTCAAATTCTACCTATTCTTCAAGACTCAGCAAGTCCTGCCTCCTCCTTGAATCCCCCTCTGATTTCATATATCATGTGTGTATCAGGAAAGAGGCAGGCACAGCTGTCTGGCTGGTGCGACCAGCGCCATGAGTGCGCCCACGGAGAAGGATCCAAGTGTGAACTTCACCCACTGTATTTGTTTCTGAGAAAAAGAGATTGAGAACCACTGATCAGTATCACTTAATTAGCACCTAATTACATCACACCTTATGTTGTTAATATTCTCCCCTGTCATGTTCCTCTGTGTTTCCCACAGTTATGCGCATGTTATATATTTATTAATACCAAGGGCTCCATACACGGAGATGACTTTTTACTGTGTTCTTTCTCAAACCCCAGGAATTAGAATGTCATCTGTTAGTTTTTGCTGTAACTGTCCCCTAAATTAACATTTTTAAGGGAGGCAGTGAGTGTAGTGCTTTGGAGCATGGATTGTAGATGTAGAATGTCAGAGACTGAGTCCCCACTCTGCCACTTCCTAGCTGTGTGACCTTAGAAGAATCATCTTAACCTCTCTGTTTCTCAGTTTCCTCCTCTGTAATGGAAGTAATATTTTTATCTATCTCACGAGGTAGTTGGGATGGGAAACTAATTCATATGCTTTAAAGCCCGAATGTGCCTGATGTACGTTAAGGATAGCAGAGTCTTAGCTATTATCATTATTATGATTATTATCATTGTTTCCCTCCACCCTTGGTGAACTAGATAGGAAGCTCAGTTTGCATCACTCATTGGCACATGGCAAGTACAATGTAAGTATGTATGTTTTTAATTTTTTAAATCGACACTTAAAAATACCTAATTTATTTTAAAAAGAAACTTTTAAAGCAATGGTATTCTCAAATTCAAATTTCTTAACATTATAGTTTCATATATTTTAAAATTTATATAAAAATAAAATACATAACTATTTTTAAAAAGTTCCTCTGTGTACTGTGTACTGCTACTCATGGCCCACATGTGGGATGTACTGGCTTAATTGATGCAATATAGAAAAAGAAGAAAATACACTTATCTTTTTGATATTTCGAAAGCTGTTGGAATGAACATAATACTGTTAGAATTATGGGCTGAGGAGGCCTGAGAATAGGGTTATTTCCATGTAAGTACGAGGGATCCCAGAATGGGCTTATTCTATAAGCTTAGTTGGTTCTTCCTTTTTAAGATCATTTCCAACCATTCTGAGGTATTCTTCTAATGAGTTGAAGTTTTCAGAATGGGAACCTTTCCAACGATGATATCAGGGATAAAAACAGCCCCCCCTGGACATTATGCTAAGTGAAATAAACCAGACACAGAAAAATACCGCATTATCTCACTTCTATGTGGAACCTAGGAAAGTCGAATACATAGAAGCAGAGAGCAGAACAGTGGTTCCTAGGGGCAGGGAGGTGGGAGATATTGGTCAAAGGGTACAAAGTTGCAGTCAGGTAGGATGACTAAGTCCAGAGATCTGATGTACAGTGTGATGACTATAGTTAATCATACTATATTGTATAATGGAAATTTGCTAAAAGAGTAGATTTTATGGGCTGTTAGCACACACACTATCACACACATACAAAGGTAACTATGTGAAGCGATGGATATGTTAGTTTGACTGTAGTAATCATTTCATTATGTACAACAAGTCCTCATTTAACATCACTGATAGTTGCTTGGAAACTGTGACTTTAAGAGAAACAATATATAACAAAACAATTTTTTTTCTTGGAAATATTTTAACAAAATGTTGAAGGAAATCACATCATTTGAGGATCTGTTCTGTGTCATTTCACTTAAAGTTGCAGTTTCCAAAAAACTATCAATAATGTTAACTAAGGATTTACTGTTTGTGTATATCAAAACGTCATGCTATACACTTTAAATATAAGCAATTTTTATTTAAAAAAAATGGAACTGTTGTTCTTTTTAATTTCAGAATCTTTTGAGGGTACAAATGTTTAGGTTACTTATGAGAAAAGGACAGAGAACATAAAGCAACCATTTTGAGATATAGTCACATATTATGTATATGATGGTGGTCCCAAAGATTATAATACTGTACTTCTACTGTACCTTGTCTATATTTAGATATGTTTGGATACACAAATCCGTACCACTGTGCTATACAACTGCCTGCAGTATTCAGTACAGTTGCATGCCGTACAGCTTTGTAGCTCAGGAGCAGTAGGCTATACTAGATAGCCTAGGTGTACAGCAGGCTATACCATCTAGGTTTGCATAAGTGCACTCTATGATATTTGCACAATGGTGAAATTGCCTAACAACGCACTTCCCAGAATGGATCCCCTTTGTTAAGCAAAGCGTGACTGTAAATGACATTTTTGTAAAATGTATATTTGAAAAAGAATAGCCCTTCTGTAAGTTTTCTGGGCTTTCATGAGAAAGAAGTGTTAGGTAGCCCTTAGAGTGAGAACACTGATGGCCCACATCCTACCTAAGTTAGTAGCATAGGATGATTTCATAGATTTTAGTGTATTCTTATTTTGTTTCCTCTTACCATAAACTAATGGGCCATGTAGAGTTTTAGTGTACCTCTTCAAATCACAGTAATTAATATACCATCTCAGAAAACAACAATGTAGAATGAACGAGTTAGGCAGTATGGGCAATAGAAAGCTGCAGCGTGAACTGATTCCTAGGTGCTAGGGAGCGGGATGACTCAGCTGTGTGTTACTGAACACGTGTATTTAAGATACCTTATCATAAGTTGGCTCCTGAATTTAAATCCCTAAATAATTTTTTCACCTTTCTTTTCATTTTAATGAATGTCTTATTCCCTTGGAAACCATCATTCAAGAGTGTGTTTTAGTAATCAGAAGCCCCAAACATGACAGCTATTAACAATATATGCCACTCAGTTGTTAAGAGTTTAAGGACCTTGATTACTTTGTTTCTGGAACATCCTTATAAATAGTAGGAACCCCTGCTTGGGCCCTGCAGTCCTACTGGGTTACTATTTATATGACTCTTCCTGTTTCCTCTTTAGAAAGGTCTGGCTTCACGGTGAGACCGGTGGCTGGATACCTGAGCCCACGAGACTTTCTGGCAGGACTGGCCTACAGAGTGTTCCACTGTACGCAGTACATCCGGCATGGCTCAGACCCCCTCTACACCCCGGAACCGTAAGTACCACATTCAAAGCCCAGACTGGGCAGAGACCACTATGCTACAGAGTGGCCAGTACTCACTGTATTTTAAAGTGACTCAGGCCCTCTTTTACCTCCAAAGTAATTCCATCTTTAGAGCAGTGAGAGTCACAACACTCACCTAAAGAAGGAAAGGCTTGTTCAAGGATCAGACTCCTCAGCTGGGTACTTGAGGCCTCTGGTATTCTAGCTCTGGCTCACTTCTCTAACTTTATCCCAACACTGAACCTTCCGTTCAGCCAGATCTCCGTTTCTGATGAGGAAGGGAAGGTATAGAGAGGTGTAATAAACATTGACACATTCTCAGGACACATGAACCTCAGAGCAGAGAACCCTCTGAGGTTCAAGCAGTTAAGTTGCTGCTGTCAGCAGAAGTGGGCAGAGAGGAGAGCCCAGTCTCTGAAGCCCGCCTACCCCTTCTAGGCTGGCATAAGGCTCACTGGTCGGGTGGTCTCTATAGGGTCACTACATTGGTTTTTCAGCTCTTTTCAGCATCCCTGAAAGTATTTTTAGGGTAAACAAAGATTACTTACAGGACTCAAGACATTTGGAAAAGAAATGCTTCTTAGAGTGGAGCCAGTGCTCAAAGGAGCATTGTCAGAGTTAGAAAGGCAATCTCTAAATCTGGCCCAGAGGGTTTACAAATGGCCCTGTTTACAAATAGCAGGCACTTCGTTAGTTCCCTTTGAATAACTGGCCCTCCTGAGACCAGTGATAGCGTGCCAATAGGTATGCAGAGAGGAAGAGAAGGCAGAGAAATGAGATTTTAGCCACAGAGGTCAATAAAATTTGGGGATAATGTGTTACATTTTTACCAAAGTACTTTCAGCCAATTCGTTCAGCAAACATTTATGTGCAATGCTAGCAGGGAGGCGCAGTGGATTCAAAGATGAATAAAATATAGTAGCAGTTTGTTTTTTCTTAAAAGCAGCTCACATTTTGGCAGGGGAAATAGAAACATAAATAATTAGAAAAGAGTGTAGTTATGGCTATAATTGGGATGTGTACAAAGTGTTGGAGGAGCACAGGAGAGGGAGAAGTCCTGAAGGGCTTTTCAGAAGAGGTACAAACTGAGCAAAGTCTAGAAGGGTGAATAGAAATTTTATTTTTGAACAAGACCAGGTGGGGAGAGAAGGGAAGGCTTTCTAAGTCAAGGAAACAGCAAGCGCAAAGTTGTGGAGGCATGCAAGAGGCATAAATGAGCAAGACTTGTTAGACCAGGGTGGCCAAGTCACAGTATATATATTAGGGATGACATGTATCTTCAAGGCCACATTATAAATCGACATTTATCAAACTAGGACATTAGGCTTAATTTTGTAGGCAACAGGGAGCTATCCAAGGTTCTTAAGTGTAATTGGGTATGTTTAGTCATATTTGAGAAAGATGACTGGGGTATGAGCTGGGGAAGTGTGAAGAAGGAACAAGATGGAAAACCAGCTGGGGAGCTCACATTCTAGTGAAGGAATATCATTTACAAAGTACGGAGCTAGAAAAAGGTCAGCGGAATAGTATGAGGGTACCTATTTGATACTCTCTTAACAGTGTGGAAATGAAATTGACATTTGGTGACTATAACAGGGATGAGAAGAGGGAAGGGCCCTGAGGGTGCTGCTAAAGGTTTTATATTGGGAAACTGAATGGAAAATCATTTTCAATAATGATTGAGAATACTGGAGGAGGATCAGGCTTAGAGGGAGGAGGGAAGGGACAAGGGAAAGAAAGAAGGAAGCAAAAGGTTTGGGTTTGGGGTATGCTGTCGTTGAGGTACCCATGGGTGGGACCTCCAGAGGAAGAAGCCCCTGGTAGCTGCAAATAAGGGTTGGGAGTTCAAAAGTGAATTTAAAGTTCTCATGATAGATTTCAGTAGTTATCTTTCTTCCAGGACTCCTATGACTACACAGATAAGTGGAGACTAAGTCAGATGATGAAAAGTTGGGATTCACTAACTTAGGGTTGTTTTTATAATCCCTTTATTTTTTGTTTCATATCATTAAATTTGTTTTAAAAAGTATTATTTTATAAATAGGTACTATAGGCACATGGTTCTCTTAAAAGAAAAACTCTGTTCACATGTAGGTATAAAAACATAAACATTTGTTTTTAAACCAATATAAACATTTGTTTATGTAGGTATAAAAAAAATAAAAAAACTTTTGACAAATTAAACAGCTTAATTGAGCAACGAACAATTCCTGAATCAGGCAGCTACTCACCCCCCAACCCCCAACCGGAATAGGTTCAGAGAGACTCTGGCACTGCTGTGTGGTCAGAGACGATTTATAGGTAGAAAAAAGAAAGTGATGTACAGAAAATGGAAGTGAAATAAGATACAGAAACAGCTGGATTGGTTGTAGCTTGGCCTTGGCCTTATGTGAACACAGTTTGAATACTTGGCTGCCTTTGACTGAAACTTGGTGATTGGTACAAGAGTAGGTTACAGTCTGTTTACACATCCAGTTAGGGTACAGTTCACTATGTACATAGAAACCTTTAGACTGAACTTAAAATATATAAAAAGGCAGCTTTAGGCTAAACTTAATTTAGCAGTTTGGAATTCAAAGAGTACTACAGGGTGAACTGTGAACAGTGAGTTCCTTTCCATCTCTTTCCTCTTAACACATGGTTCATTCTTTTCAGAGGTCACCACTGCTACTACTTTCCATTGCATCCTTCTAGAAATATGCTATGCAGACAAAATTCTCTGTAAAGATCCCTTGAATCCTTGTGTATTGCAAAGTCCTAAGTCCCTTCTCAGCCACATAGCTTGAATCTATGGGACACTTTACTGGGAGGGCTGTTTCCTGCCCAAGCGCTTTCACAGGCATTGTCTTTGTAAGGAAATCCCATTTCCTCAATTGAAAAGCAACAAGAGGGCAGATTCTCCAATTTGTGAAGTTGAACTTGGCTATGGTGTTTGGTGCTTGTACTCTGCTTCCAAATAACTGCCTTTGATTGCTGAACTGTTGTAGTGGAGGCGGCAATAATGAGACAAAGGTGAGCCCTGAAGACCCAGCTAGAAATGAGAGTGAAACCAACAAAAAAGACATTATCTGAAAAAAGACTTTTACTTTCCTTTTCATTCTGGGTAGAATATATTTTGCTATCACAGCTTTCAGCACACATTTAAACATGTCTTCAGCTTGTTTTTACGTTTTATAATTTTAAAGACTCTGGGTTCTCCAAACTTGGCCAGAGAATGGGACTTGAATTTAAAAAGTAGTGGCAGATTTGATTGGTTCCTTGGGGAAAGTTTTCTGGCCTGGAGGACAGTAGAGAAAGTCCTGGCCATCAGTAACTCCTGGTTTTCCTGGTGGGAGGAGTTGCTTTTCCATGTGTGTTTATGTGTTTCCATGTGTTTATGCTCTGTCTCCCATTGAGCAGTGCCTGAAGCAGTGATTCTGCACTCCAGTGTTACCTGGCTGTGTGCTTTGATCAGCTGTGATCAAAAAGTTGTTCCTAATCAGGTATCGAAGTTTGTGAATGATTTCCTTTAAAAAAAAAAATCAGTTGGGTCAATCAGTTCAAGGTTATTTTAATGATACCATTCCTTTCACTCATCAGAATTTGAGGGAAAGACAGAATTCTGAGTTGGACATGTGAACGTCACCTGGCACAGGTACAGTGGCAGAACTAAAATTCAAGAAGTCCTATAATCTCTTTGATCTCCTTTTTGTCTCTCTGGGAAGTCCATGTGGGTTTGTCATGCTATGACCTGTGAACACGTCATCTTCTTTTAGAACAGGATTACTTAACCATGGCACGACTGACATTCTGGGCCAGATAATTCTTTGTTGTGGGAGATGTCCTGTGCATCGTGGGCTGTTTAGCAGCACCCCTGGCCTCCACCCACTAGATGTCAAGAGCACACTTTTACCCTCACCAGTTGTGACAACCAAACATGTGCAGAGGGGGACAGCATCTCCTCTGGTTGAGAATCACTGTTCCAGAATAAGAACTCTGACAGGTCATGTTAACACTGCTGCTGTGTCTGCAATTATTGTGCTCCTTCCACTTGGAGATAATCTATAGGCATTGTTCTTTTCTAAAACACAAATCTGAAAATATCATTTCATGTTTAACTTTTGTTGGTTTCCTGTTACATATAGAAAAAAATAGTCTCATTTCATCAAACCACATCCTCTGCCTCTTTTTCTGCCTCCTCCAAAATTCTCTGCTCCAGCTATGCCGAACTTTTCACCGTCCCCAAGAGCCTGCACGTTCATGCCTCCCTCTTTCTGCATGGGTGGCTCATTCTGCCTGGAATGACTCTGGTGAAATCCTTTTAATCCTTTAGGATTAAGTTCAGTTGCCAACTTTTCAGTGAAGACTTTTCCAGAGTTAAATGTTCCTGTAGCACTTTGCCTTACTTCTGCTTTAGTCCTTCCAGCACTGCCGGACCATTATTTGTTCATGTGTCAATCTTCTTCATAAGATTGTAAAATACTTAAGGCCAGTTGGCAAAGTCATTACAGGAGCGAGAAGATCCAGACTGAACTTGTAGTGGATCCCCAAACCTGGCATAAAAAGCGAGAATTAACTCCAGAGTGACCCAGAGCTGTGAATGACACTGCCACGAGGAAATGCCAGGTT
The DNA here is from genome assembly GCF_040939455.1 of Microcebus murinus. Taxonomy (NCBI): domain Eukaryota; kingdom Metazoa; phylum Chordata; class Mammalia; order Primates; family Cheirogaleidae; genus Microcebus; species Microcebus murinus. The sequence continues at coordinate 43,609,835 of NC_134113.1, read as the reverse complement.
TGAGATATCCGGGCCTCTGAGATTTGTGGAGTGAGGGTACACAGGAGAAGTTCATGCTTAAAGTCTATAGGAAGTCCTTGTGCATACTGGGTGGTGGTAGGACCTCTTGCTGAAGGGCTACAGCCCTGTCTATATTGGTGAATGTCCTCCACTCATCCTGACAGCTTTACTCTGATTTCAGGGACTGACATTAGACATCCTTTCATGAAGAAGGCATTTTTACATACTCAATATCTTCAGGCAAAATTGTGAACCTTTTGTGTTTTTTTGGTTTTCTTTTTATTTTTTTAATTTCAGTACATTATGGGGTACAAATGTTAAGTTTACGTATATTGCCCATGCCCCCCCCAGTCAGAGCTTCAAGTGTGACCATCCCCCAAACGTTGCACATCTCACTCATTGCATTCCTATATACCCAGCCCCTTCTCCGCCTCCCCCCCCACACCTGATAAATGTTTTTCCTATTTAGGTGTTGATCCATTAATATCAATTTGCTGGTGAGTACATGTGGTGCTTATTTTTCCATTCTTGAGATACTTCACTTAGTAGAATGGGTTTAAGCTCTATCTAGGAAAATATAAGGGGTGCTATATCACCATTGTTTCTTAAAGTTGAATAGTATTCCATGGTATACATATACCACATTTTATTAATCCACTCATGAATTGATGGGCACTTGAGTTGTTTCCACAACTTTGCAATTGTGAATTGTGCTGCTATAAACATTCGAGTGCAGGTGTCTTTTTCATAGAGTGACTTTTGTTCTTTTGGGTAGATGCCCAGTAGTGGAATTGTTGGATCAAATGGTAGATCTACTTGTATCACTTTAAAGTATCTCCATATTGCTTTGCACAGAGGTTGAAGTAGTTTGCAGTCCCACCAGCAGTGTAGGAGTGTTCCTATCTCTCTGCATCCATGCCAACATTTATTGTTTAGGGACTTATTGATAAAGGCCATTCTCCCTGGAGTTAAGTGATATCTCATTGTGGTTTTGATTTGCATTTCCCTGATGATTAGAGATGTTGAGCATTTTTTCATATGTTTGTTGGCCATTATTCTGTCTTCTTTTGAAAAGTTTCTGTTCATGTCCTTTGCCACTTATTGATAGGGTTGTTTTTTTCTTGCTGATTTTCCTGAGTTCTAAATAGATTCTAGTTATCAGCCCTTTATCAGATGTGTAGCTTGGGAAAATTTTCTCCCATTCTGTGGGTTGTCTGTTTGCTCTCTTGACAGTTTCTTTGGCTGTACAGAAGCTTTTTAATTTGATCAGGTCCCATTTATTTATTTTTGTTGATGCTGTGATTGGCTTTGGGGACTTCTTCATAAATTCTTTGCCTAGGCCAATGTCTAAAAGAGTATTTCCAACATTTCCCTCTAGAATTCTAATAGTTTCACACCTAAGGTTCAAGTCTGTTACCCAGCGTGAGTTGATTTTTGTGAGAGGTGAAAGGGGTGGGTCCTGTTTCAGTCTTCTATATGTGGCTATCCAGTTTTCCCAGCACCATTTATTGAATAAGGATTCTTTTCCCCAGTGTATGTTTTTGTCTGCTTTGTCAAAGATTAGTTGGCTATATGAGGATGGTTTTATATCTGGGTTCTCTGTTCTGTTCCACTGGTCAATGTACCTGTTATTGTGCCAGTAAAAAGCTGTCTTAATGACTGTAGCCTTGTAGTATAGTTTGAAATCTGGTAAATTGATACCTCTTATTTTGTTTTTATTGCCTAGGATTGATTTTGCCAGGATCTTCTCTGGTTCCATATGAAGCATAAAAGTATTTTTTCTATATCTGTAAAAAATGATGATGGTATTTTAATAGGGACTGCATTGGCTTTGTAAGTCACTTTGGGTAGTATAGACATTTTAACAATGTTGATTCTGCCGACCAATGAGCATGGTATATTCTTCCACCTGTTTACATCTGCTGCTATTTCTTTCTTCAGTGTTTCATAGTTCTCCCCATAGAGGTCTTTTACCTCCTTAGTTAAATATATTCCTAGGTACTTTATTTTCTTTGTTGCTATTTTGAAGGAAATTGAGTCTTTGATTTGGTTCTCACTTGTACTGTTGTTGGCGTATATGAATGCCTCTGATTTCTGTGTATTGATTTTGTATCCTGAGACTTTATCAAATTCATTTATCAGTTCAAGGAGTCTCTTAGTTGAATCCTTGAGGTTTTCTAGGTATACTATCATGTCATCAGCAAAGAGTGAGAAATTGATCTCTTCTGCTCCCATTTGGACACCCTTAATTCCGCTCTCTTGTCTGATTGCTGTAGCAAGGACTTCCAGCACTATGTTGAACAGAAGTGGAGATAGTGGGCAACCTTGTCTTGTTCCAGTTCTAAGTGAAAATGGTTTCAATTTTTCCCCATTCAGTATGATATTGGCTGTGGGTTTATCATATATGGCTTGTATCATTTTTAGGTAAGCCCCATCTATGCCTATTTTGGTGAGCGTTCTTATAATAAAAGGGTGTTGAATTTTGTCAAATGCTTTTTCTGCGTCTATTGAGAGGATCATATGGTATTTGTTTTTGCTTCTGTTTATATGGTGAATTGCATTTATAGATTTGCATATGTTGAACCATCCCTGCATCCGTGGGATGAAGCCCACTTGGTTGTGATGGATTATTTTCTTGGCAAGCACCTGGATTCCATTGGCTAGGATTTTGTTGAGAATTTTTGAATCTATATTCATAAGGGATATTGGTTTGTAGTTTTCTTTCTGTGTTGCATCCTTTCCTGGTTTTGGTATCAGGGTTATGTTCGTTTCATAAAATGTGTTGGGGAGGATTCCATCCTTCTCGATGTTGTGGAATAATGTTTGCATGTTAGGCACCAGTTCTTCCTTGTAGGTGTGGTAAAATTCGGGTGTGAAACCATCTGGTCCAGGACTTTTCTTTTTAGGAAGGGTTTTTATTGCTGTTTCAATTTCAGGACTTGATATTGGTCTGTTCAGGAATTCTATTTCTTCCTGGTTGAGCCTAGTGAGGCTGTGTGTTTCTAAGAAATTGTCCATTTCTTCCACATTTTCCAGTTTGTGTGCATAGAGGTTTTTGTAGTGTTCATAAATTATACCTTATATCACTGGAGCATCAGTTGTAATTTCTCCTTCCTGATGGAGCTTATTAGAGATTTTTCTTTTCTGCTTTTCATTAGTCTAGCCAAAGGTGTGTCAATTTTGTTTATTTTTTCAAAGAACCAACTTTTTGTTTTATTAATCTTAAATATGGTTTCCCTGTTGTCAATTTTGTTTAGTTCTGATTTGATCTTAATGATTTCACTTTGTCTGCTGGATTTGGGGTTGGTCTGTTCTTCTTTTTCCAGCTCTTTGAGATGATTCATTAGGTAGTCTGTTTGTGTTCTTTTCAACTTTTGGATATAGGTATTTATGGAAATAAACTTTCCTCTCAGGACTGCTTTACCTGTATCCCACAGGTTTTGGTAACTTGTGTCTCCTTTGTCATTTAGTTCAAAGAATCTTTTGATTTCCATCTTGATTTCCTCATTTATGAAGTGATCATTCAGAAGAAGGTTGTTTAGTTTCCATGACTTTGTGTAGAAATGAGAACTCCAGTTAGAATTGATTTCTACATTTATTCCATTGTGGTCTGAAAAGATACATGGTATAATTTCTACTTTTTAAAATTGTTTGAGATGTGCTTTGTGTCCTAGAATATGGTCAGTCTTAGAGAATGACCCATGAGCTGATGAGAAGAATGTATATTCACTGGTTTGGGGGTAAAATGTCCTGTAAATGTCAGTCAGGCCCATGTTCTAGAGTTCTGTTTAAGTCTATTATTTCTTTGTTGATTTTCTGTTTGGAGGATCTGTCTTGTGCTTTCAGTTGGTTGTTAAAGTCTCCAACTATTATGGTGTTGTTGTTTATCCATTTGTTTAGATCAAGTAGAGTTTGCTTTATGAATCTGGGTGCACCAAGATTGGGTGCATGTATATTTAGAATTGTTATGTCTTCTTGTTGAACTGTACCCTTCATCATTATATAGTGACCTTTTTTGTCTTTTGTTAGTTTTGTTGATTTAAAAGGTAAGTTATCTGTAATCAGCACCACCACACCAGCTTTCTTTTGGCTTCTGTATGCTTGAAATATTGTTCTACATCCCTTTACCTTTAGTCTAACTGCATCCTTGCAGGTTAGATGCATTTCCTGAAGGCAGCAGATACTTGGCTTGTGTTTTTTTTATCCATTTGGCCAGCCTATGTCTCTTGAGTGGGGAGTTCAAGCCATTCACATTTATTGAGATAACTGATAGGTGGGGCAGATTTCTGTTCATTATGTTGGGTTGAACTTTATTGCTTTGTTTTCTCTTTTGAGCCATTGTGGTATCTGGGCTTTGATCTTTAGCTTTTGAGTAGATTTACATTCGTGAGTGTTTATTGTGCTGATGCGTAGGTAACACTGTTTTGAGTACTTCTTGAAGGGCTGGTCTTGTCTTGGTGAATTCCCTCAGTCTTTGCTTATCTGAGAATGTCTTGATTTCTCCTTCATATACAAAACTTAGCTTTGCAGGGAATAAGATTCTAGGCTGGGCATTATTCTGTTTCAAAAGAGTGAGAATGGGGCCCCAGTCTCTCTTTGCTTGCAAAGTTTCAGTAGAGAAATCTGGCATTATTCGGATTGGCTTTCCTTTGTATGTTACTTGCTTCTTTCATCTTACAGCTCATAGAAGGGCCTCTTTAGTTGATATTTTGGTCAGTATGATGATTGCATGTTGTGACATCTTTCTGTTTGCATTGAATCTCCCAGGAGTCCTTTGAGCTTCTTGAACTTGTATCTGGAGATTTTGAGCAAGGCCTGGGAAATTTTCCTCTATTGTATCTTCAAATAGCTTGTCCAATTCTTGAGTGTTTCCTTCTTCCCCTTCTGATAACCCTATGATCCTCACATTAGGTTTCTTCACATAATCCCATGTCTCTTGTAGGCTTTGCTTTTTTCTCTTCTTTCTCTGCTCTATCTCTGTGACTGATTTATTTAATTGGAAGGTGTTATCTTCAATCTCTGAGACTCTTTCTTCTGTTTGATCTACCCTGTTCTTGAGGCTTCCCACTGTGTTTTGTAGTTCCCTGAATTGATTCTTCATTTCCACAAGTTTGGTTAGACTTTCCTTCATTGTTTCAATTTGTTTAGTGAATTTTTGTTCCAGGTCCTGGAATCTTTTTGTTGGTTATCCAGTTGTTCTTGCAAGTTGTTGAATTTTCTTATGATCCACGTTTGAAATTCCTCTTCTGTCATTTTAGTGGTCTGATTTTGGTTTGTGTCCATTTCTAAGGTGCTGGTGCTTCTCTTTGGGGGTATGCTTTCGGTTTGGTTCTTCATATTTCCAGAGTTCCTTCGCTGATTTCTTCCCATCTGGATCAATTTTTGCTTCTTGCCTTTAGGTTTTTGTTTGGATAATGACATGCCCTGTTTAGTCTCTGAGCTAGTAGGTGGTGTTTGTGGTTGAGATTCAACCACACCCTGTATCATGAGCCAGTAGGTACCGTGGAAAGGGTGTGCAGAATGTCTTCCCTGTCAGTAGGTGGCACTTGCTCAGAGGAATAGGCTACACTGTTGTTTTTGGGTCTTGTATCCAGTTCTTGTTCCTCTGGAGAGGCACTCTGGTGCCTCAGTTGGTGGGTGGGGCCTTGGGACTTCCAGGTATGTCCTTATTCTCCACCTCAGTGAGGGCTTTTCTGGAGTGAGTCTGGGCATAGCTGGGTTGGGTAAGCCTGCCCTCAGACACCACAAATGCTGTTGGCAGGGGTCAAAGTTCTGTTCTCTGCTTCCAGGAAAAGCTGTCAGGGAGGGGCTGGAATGGCCTGGCTCAGTCAGAAGGTCTGCTTGTGGGAGTGGGGCCATCTGAGACCCACAGTCTGGAGCAGGCCTCTGGAGCGGGCCTCGCTCCTTTCCACCCTCCCCAACTCTGCGGCTACTCCTGGGCCTCTGCCAGCAGGCCAGATCTCATGCCACTGGGCCTCCCTTGGGTGTGATGCCGGTGGGGAGGATCACCGCCTGAGCTGGGCACACGGCCCCCCTTTGGGAGAAGGGTTGCACTCTAGGACGCTGATCTGCCCCTGAGGGCACACACACCTCAGTAGGCTGTTCTCGTATATCCCTTCTGTGCCCTGGGCAATGCAAGACATGGTGTATGGGATCTGGTCTGCAGGTGTGACCTCTGAGCCCTGGGAGTTCAATCCCTAACCCCACCAGGGAGAGGAGTACCAGTCCCAATTCACCCACAGGAGCCCAAGCTGGGTCGATGTCTCTCAGCCTCAGGGTCTGCCCCGTTCTCCTGGAATCACCAGGCTGGCAGCACCTGGGAGGGCTGTGGGTAGGGAGCTCACAGTCTGAGTACCCCTCAGTCAGCTATAGGGCCCCCAAAGGGAAAGTCCCATTCCCTGGAGATGCCTCCATCTGCTGGCTATATTGTCTCTCTTGGCAGCCACGGATAGGGATGGGGGAGGGGAGGGTGAAGCGATATGGTGCCTGCCCCGCGGATCTGGTCTGTGCACATGGAGGTGCCCCGAGGGGGTTTGGAGCCTAGTGCTGCATGATTAGTTACTGTGAAAGTGAAGAAGAGCTAAAGAAAATGTAAAGGTTGTCTCTATCTCTCTACCTTATTAAAATGAGAGAAAGGCAGGGAAGGTAAGAGAAAGAGAAAAACTCAACTGCACTTCACATACTGTTATTAATAAAAAAGTACATTTGTTTCCTTCCCCTTTTGGGCACCTAACACTAAATACTGTTGGACCTAAAAGGCAGAAAAGCTCATTGCCCCATCTTAAAAAATAATGTTACTCTGTGACATGTTCCAAATTACATTTGAACTATTTTAAATATTACACTAGAAGAAATTCTGTGAGGTTGGCAACTTCTGCCAAGCATTGATCCAGGTCCCTGAGGGGCTGTCATATTGGTAGGTGTGTTAGTAATGTCTGAAGTGTGTGGATGTTCCTTTCCCAGGGAGAGGAGTAGATCAGAGAGATAGGAGTGTCTCTGGATTTATCTCTAGAGGCTTTTTGCAAGGGTTGGGTTAGAGAGTTGATTTAGTTCAGGAAATTTTTGAGCATCAAGGGCAGAGAAAGCAGTTGGAGGGAGGGATCTTTCCCTCATTCCCTGGCCTGCTTTGGCTGGGTCTGGTCTCTGATATCAGGCTTCTAGTTCTCAGAGAGTGCTTTGGATTTTCAGATATGTTTACTTACCCCACTTTCCATAGCTCTACTTTAGTTTGTTTGCCTTTTCCTTCCTTCCTTCTGTTGGGAATGTGGTCTTTATTCCTTATAGTTCCTACAGACTCCTTCAATGTGTTTTGTGCAAGGTGGATGGTGAATACTTGCTAACTGAATTTGCATGTGCACATGTACTGGTGCATGTGGCTTGCAGTTATACCTGTGATTCCAAAGGCCAGTGAGACCTTAGAAATGCAGAGCTCTTTAATAAGAAATGCATTTTAATAAAACTGTATTCTCCTGGGGCCAAATTTCATGCTTTCCTTTGGAGACTGTATGAACTGACTGAGGTCTAGGAAATGGAAGAGGATAGGGCAAGAAGATCCTGTTTTCTAACACATTATTCTTATATATAGGACAATCCAGTCATGTTCTCTTCAATCTAGGCCAAACTCACTTTGGTCTAGATTTCTAAGTAACCAGGAAATTGAAATATAAACATATATTCTTCGAGATCATTCTTTGAGGCAAACTGGTATAGTATCTGTCTTTATAGAAGAGCTATTGCCAAAGTAATAAAGCAGTTTGCACCAGAAATTTCTTTTTATAAAATATCTTCATGAAAACATTAAAAAAAATTCTATTTTATGTTTCAGATGTTGTGCTTAACATACTGGTAACAAAAATGTACTTGGCACAGTGTAGTATATAACCTTATTAAGTCAAGGAGCTCTAGAGTCAGGGCTGCATTGGGTTGATGGGTCATTCAGCACATGCTAATGGGGGGATATTGTTTTGAGAGCCCCCAGCTGAACTGGGCTTCCAGTAACAGAGTGGCTAGCAACCTGCCCTGACAGGAAGTGAAAGGGAGTTAGATGTGTTCACAATATGCCTTCCAGGAGATATTTCTTTTACCTGGTGGATAGCCTAATGCCTAGTTATCCAATCCAAGACCAGGGGAAGCCCTCACATGGGAAAGTTGTTTATACTGTACTGGCAGATGCCAGTTCTTGTCTGACCTGTGTCTAGTTTAGCCTGTCTGACTGTTGCTCTGGCACTGGGAGCCCAAACTTGTATTCCTCTTACCCACTCTGTCCCAGGAAAAACCTGGCCTAGGGTAGCCCCTGATTCCTCAGATGGAAAACACAAATTGAATACACCACCACAGTTCAAACAAGAAAACAAGTTAAAAGAATTTTACTTGCAGATCAGTGAGTCAGGAGGGCAGTCCTCCTTCATCCATGGGTCATGTGAATCAGGATGAAGAGTCAAGCAGAGAGAAGAGTGTGAACTAGCATCTAGCAGAGTGTGGGCCACTCTAAGTTCATGGGCAAATGCCTCAATGGTCTTTGTAATGGGAAAACGGGGGATCCCGGTCTACTAGGTGAGAAAGATACCTACAAGTTCTTATCTCTGGCCACTGGCTTAGGCCATTTGGGTATGGTATTCTATTTCTGTTGCCTAGGCTGCAACTTTTGCTGTGTCATTCCTGTTCCAAATATCTTCTGCTTTTTTTCTGGTAGTATCACTTTTCAAATCAAAGAGCAAACTTTCACCATTAGGAAATAATTCAGGACGCCATTGACTAATGTTGCAATGTTTATTGCCATAATACAACTAAATATATTTGCATTAAGGAAAATCTTTTTTGTTACAGTTGAACAGTTTAGAAGCAATTAACGTTATTTTTAAATATAACTGTTTTAAAGGCTTTGCAGTCAGGTGATTTTTCTTATCATTGCCGCTGTTTCAATTTTACAAGAAAAATAAAAGTGAATTATTTCTGACCATATTTTCCATCTGTTTCTAAGTAAAGTAAATGAATTTTATGGTTAACCCTTGCTTATTAGAACAGAACCCTCTCTAAAACTGGCAGGAAATATCATTTATTTCCTTTTCTTGGGGCTTAGACATTAATCCTCATTTGTTAAGTAATAATATCAGCAGGTAAAGACACAGGTTTCAGATTTATAGAGAAGGTTGACTGCTCCTCTCTTGATTGAACAGATGCCTCTCACTAGGTCTGTAATGAGAGGAAAATATGATCTTCCTGTTTCCAACAACTTCTCCTTACTCCCATGTGAGAGGGTTTGGGTCTATCTGATTTGAGCCCTGGCTGTTGTGGATGTTTTAAACATTGGGTCTTGCTGAAGTCAAGTCTCGGCATGGTCTGGCCGTAGAGCTGGGAAGATAAACAAGAGCTTTACAGAATTTAACCTCCATGCCTGCGAGCTCTGTTTAGCCTAAACTCGTTCTTTCCCATAGGACATGCGACCTCAGTGCCAGGCTTCCTGCCCAGCCAACGGGCTTCCTCCATAGAACTATTACCATTCTTGCTGCTCAGGATTGCAGAGCAGCGTTATTGCTCGTGGTTCTCAGGAAATGGCATGTTCTCAGAAAGCCAATCCCATCTGGCCTCCCTTTCCTGCTTTTTCACCCAGAGCTTACGCCCCTAGCTTGGTACCTACTTTCTCCCTTAGGAGAAGTTTGCTTTGGGCTACACCCGGGGCCAGTTAAGATGTTAGAGGCCCTAAAACCTGGAAATATTATTATCATCCTTTCCATCTTCCAACACAGACAATTTCAACAACAACAACCATAACAGCAGAAGCAACAATACTTGTTTACTATTAATAGCAACATGTATATTGTATGCCAACACTAGGTACTATTTTAAGTGTTACATATGGATGAACTCATTTAATACTACGCCCCCCGCCCCAGTTGTTACTATTATTATTGTCAGTTTATGGGTGAAGAAATAAGTCACAGAAAGGTAAAATAATTTGCCTGAGATAACACAACTGGTAAGTGGCGGAGCCGGGCTTTGAACTTGGGCAGTAGTGTCAGCATCCGTGGGCTTAACCACTATGCTACATTAAACAGTAACACTAAATAGGAAAACTCAAAACTCAAATATATACTGAAGCTGAATAGTTTTTTTAAGAATTCCAAATGACAAATTTTGTATAAGCCATTTGAAAGTGCCACTTTCTTACTTTTATTTGGTAGCCCTGCTTTGCCAGAACCCTAAAAACCATGTACGCGGACTGGCTAGTCTAGTGCTGGGCTGTCTCACCCAATCTTTGGCCCAACTTACAGGCTTGCTAGAGGCCCACTCTCTTCTTTGATCTTTGCAGGCCACAGCAGGCCTGGCCCACTTACCAAGAGGAAGCGCCTGCTATTTCACTGGAAAGGAAGGGGTTAGCACCCCATTGCAGTGCAGTTAGCAGACAGGAGACAGCTATGTCCCCAGGCAGACAGCCCAATGGACTGCAGGGCCAGAAGTGCAGGCCCCACTCTCAGCTCCCAGTGTGACTGTGGGCAAGCCATTTAACCTCCCTGTGTGAGGGATGATGAAATAACGCTTTGATCTTGGGAGAGAAAAAAAGCTTTATATAAATACCAAATAAGTCCACTCTTACTCAGCACCTCTTAAATTCATGTGGAGGCTAATGTGCCTCATAAAATTCCAGAGTGTCCTTAGTTACAAGGCCACGTTCTCAGACTTGGACTCCCGAGTTTTCAATCATAATATTGTGTCTAGTTCTGTGAATTGCCTAAGAGCAAAAATAACCCCTAAGACTTTTCGCAAAGCCTTTTGTCTCAAGAGCTACAAGAATTCTAATAATACACATTCTATTTAAAAGAATCCTATATATTATTTAAAACCTGTGCATTTTGAAACCAAATTTGTGCCTAAATGCCTGCTGGAGCCCTGTTTTTGTTCTTTTAGGCTGTTATCCACAGTGACTTGGGATAAAGCTTCAAGGCTTCAGCTGCCCTTCCCTTTTTTTTTTTTTTTTAGCAGATTCAAAGCAGGATTCCTTCTGTCACTCTCCCCTGCCCCCGCATCCAGCTCTGTCTTCCTTGTGTGATGTCCATATCCAAAATTAGCCCTCATAAGCACCAGAACCTGAATCAAAATTCATATTCCCTCAGCATCCTGCAGTCAGGGAGAAAGAAGTTCATTATGTACCTTCGGGTATGGAAGACTGAGATGATCAGGGAAACATTTTTTTCCCCGGGAGTATTTGCATTTTTAAATTGAAAGTTCAGAAGAAGAAATTCAAAATGATTGAATTTTGGGCAAGAAAGAGGTAATCACTGTTCATGCCTCTTCACTCCTGTGTAGAGAGTCACATCTCTGCACAGGCACAGAAGCCACTATAAGGGAGAAGGTAAAAGGGACCTGACATTTCCCACACACGTTCTGTTTGTCTGGCATCATTCCACTCATCTCTGTGAGGAAGACAGGATTGTCACCATTTTACAGATGGCAATTCCAAGGTTCAGAGAAGTCAGGTAATTTCCCTAAGGTTACACAACTAGAAAATAGCAAAAAACCAAGTTCTGGTCCAAAGCCTTTATGAGACACTGGAAATTAGAAAGCCCATACTTGGGTTTCACTTGGATTCACCTCTCTTTGGAGCCATAGAGCCCATTATCACCTGCTCTATTCAGTTGAGTTCAAAAAGCAGTTATTGAGCATATCTCATGTGCTAGTCTTTTCTAAGCACTGTGAACCCAAAGATGAACATGGCCTGGCCTCTGTCCTGGAGAAGCTTGCTGCTTCACAGGTGACAAAGCACCTTCTAAAAGGGCAAACCTTATTCAAGTACAATAGACTTAGGTATAAATATAAATACAATTTGGTGGAATGTTAATAATGATACCTAACTTATGGGAACTTATATTTTGGATGCATTATCTTATTACATTGTTTAAGAATGCCCAGAGAGGGCCAGGTGAGATGACTCACACCTGTAATCCTAGCACTCTGGGAGGCTGAGGCAGGAGGATCGCTCAACATCAGGAGTTCGAAAGAATGCCAAAAGACAAGGAAACTTATAATCTTCATTTTATAAATGAGTAAATTCTGTGTCTGTGTTCTCCAATGTGGATATTTACATTTATTAATTAAAATTAAATAAAACAACACCTTCAGTTTCCCAGTAGCATGAGCCACATTTCAAGTGTTCAATAGAAACCTGTGCCAAGTGGCTATTATATTGGACAGTAGAGATTTAGAACATTTTTATCATTGCAGACAGTCATTTTGGACAATGCTGCTCTAAGTAATTTGTCTACACAGGGATGTGGGAAATGGACTTAGATCTACCTCTGGAGCAGATGCTTTTGACTGTTATATTGCTTTTTTAATTTTAGTGAAATTGGGGAAGGGGAAAAGAAGTTAAATATCTCTTATTTCTCCAAGAAATAAGAAATATCTCAGAAATGGCGGGGAACTATGACATATCAACAGAATTTCCATTGCAGTATTTTTGTGATAGTTGTAAAAACTGGAAACGATTTCTTTCCATGGATCAGGAAAGTTAGTACTTGCTATTTGATTGCCCTTTTATGGAACCATAAGGTGACTTTTGCTAAGAGTCACTCCCAGAGTGTGCCTTATTTACTTCTAAGTCTTGGTTCCTAAAATAGTACCTGGTACATAATAGGCACACAATAAACACTTCTGGAACTAAATTTTAAGAAAGATAACTATAATATCTGCCAGTGTCAAAAGAATTGTAGTAAAGGAGAGGAACATCACTGGACTTCCTTATGATTCCTAGGGGGAAAAAGAAAAGAAGATTTTTCTCCAGGGCAGCATCCAGGTGCTCAGCTTCATAAAAAAAAGAGCACATTTGTATTTATCTATACTGTGATAGGGATAGAAGCGGAAGCGATCATAAGAGCTGCCTTAAATCTTATGTGGGTCAGATTTTACAGTATGCTATTTTAAATCTAAACTAAAGAGACTCTGTATATGGCTCCAAAGGAAGCCCTGAGAAAAAGTTGCCACAGTACCAAATTAATTCCCCTTATCATCTTATGCAGTGAAAACAAACTAAGTCACCCGCCTGCAACGCATCCCGGTGTGTTATCCCAGATTACTTGCATTTACCCACCAAATGTTGTGTGAAAGCTGAAAAACATACCCTAATTTGGCTCCCAGCTCATCCTCCTGTTTCTTTTTATTAATGCAACATCTCCACCCCTCCCACTCATCTTCCTTGCCTTCTCTTCATGATGTAGCTGAAGTGTTGGCTTCTGTGTCATTTAGAACAAACAAAACCTATAGAAATATGTTTTAAAAGACAGATGCGCTGTTTTGGGATGGGAAGCAAACATTGGATGCTCACTCAATGCCTCTTACAGGCTTTAATTTACAGCAAAAATAAAAAGGAGTTGTTCAACATGTAGCGAGGGGAGTCAGCTTTGAAAACCGATAAGAGGAGAAAAATGCCAGACTCATTTTGAATTTGAACTTAACAACCAGGACCCTTATTTCCCCGCAGCAAAATGATCGCTACTTTCTTAGAATGATTTAAGAATTCCCTGGAGACGTTTTGCCCAGGCTCTAGAAGCCCCCTAACAGGGCTTATCAGAGAAGATTCCAATTTAGAGCAGCAAAAGTTTAGTGCCTGATATCAGCTCTTGCTTTTTTTTTTTTTTTTTAAAGGAGACATGATGTTTTATAGTGTTAACAGTTTTGAAAGGTCTTACATTTACAGTGAACAGAGCGCTTTTGTGAAAAGGGCTCTGAAAGGCATTATTCAGGCGAAAGTGCATCAAAGGGATGGGAGTTAAAAAGAGAAAAGTTTGCCGATGTAGCGATTGGAAGGAGCATGTGCTGACAGGTGCAATTATGGCCAAATAATTGAATCTTTTAGGAGAGATCTGGCGAGATAAAGCAATCGTTGTGGACTCACATTGAAAACCTGTTTGTAATTATATACTTACGGGTCCAGCTGTAATGATACAACTGATGTAGGGATCTCAAACTACTCTACATGCAAAACATAGCAGCAGTGGCATTTGCACTTTGTAAAATAGGGCTTAATAGTGTAATTCCAGCCCAACAGACCTTAATTGGTTCAGAGATTGGAGGCAAGTCTTTGTGGTCTGCTTTCTCCCTCAGGCTCCTCAAAGCCTGGAACCTCTCCTAGCCCCGAAGAGTGGTGGTCAATTCAGATTCTAAGTGCTTTGGTCTCAGAGGAACTAAAGAAAAGTTAATTAATTGCTTTTATTAGTAACATTAAATATCTTTCTTTTCTCTTTGGTAGAAGAGTTTCCAGGCACTTTAGTTTTCCTTGTCTATATGTGCCTTAGCCAAAGAGAGTGGGCTAGAGAACAATAGAGTGTTTATTTCTGAGATGTTCCACTAAAGATATAAAAGATAATAACCTTGTTCCTGGCCTTGAAATATAGGTGCTTAAAGCCTTGGTCCCATGAGAAGAAGTAAGGTTACTGCATATACCGCATCCACACTTTGTTTAGGAATCTCGAGAATTCTTTTTCAGGGTCTCTGCATGAAGAGGGAGCTGAGAGAAGGGAAGGGCAGAAACTAGAGAAATACAATGTGATCATTTCTACTTGTAACAGAGCAAAGGGCATCCCTAAGGTTCCATTAATAATTCTGTTAGACATCTTGCTTCAGGCTTTCATTTAAAATGAAACAATGTAACTTATTTTTCTGTATTGTATGATTTTTTTCTTCCAGATTTATAATTTTGTCTTCTTCTATGTATAGATTACTTTGTCATTGTAATGCTATTAAAGGTTCTTAAGTTGGCTAGTCAGTTACAGGTTTCTGATAATTACATCCTGATTTGAAATTCAGCCAGTGGCTCCTTTTCTACCATGGAGAATTGACTCCTTAATGTCTTTGGATCTCTAGTATTTTCCTTTTTAACTGCCAACTTTTCATTTTACCTTTTATCAATAAGCTTTCAGACTCCGTTAGTAACTAGGTGGATAGAAGACTGACTTCTGCATCAGCCTTCTTCAAGCGTTTAGCAAGCTCAAAAGTAAATCTAGTATTGCACCAAGAATTTAACACTGCTGTAGACACAACTTACTCTATTTGCTTCTTACATTATGAATCATTTAGCACAGTGCCTGGCTCATAGTAAGCATTTATGATAATTGTTATTTTATTTTCTGCTCGCTTTGTTTATTCATACTATGAATGAATGCTTACTGTCTTCAGTACTTTCTTGAGTTTGATATATGGTCTAATTTGGAATTATGGCTACAATGGGGGTATTCAGATTTTTCCATGGTGGGCCACATGATCTTAATTCTAACATTGGTGCAGGCTACGTGATCTTTTAAAAAATGGATCACAAGAGTGCATCTGTAGGGTCCATCCCTGTATAGAGGTATTGGACCAGTAACTGAATCAAATGCAAGTGGAGGAGTAATCAGTTACCTATTTACTTTTTGGTGAGTGCCTTTTGTTATTCTTCAGTATCATGATGAAATTTTAGTGGAATTAAACTATTGTGGCTCAAAATTATACAATCACATTCACTTTTAATTTTAAGTACTAGTTTCATGAAGCCTGCTAGGAGAGTTCCTAGCATCATCAGTTATGACAGTGGGTCTCAACCTGGGCTGTGTCTTCTTAGTACCTGGAGAGCTTTTAAAAAAAAAGATGCTCAGATTCATTTCAGACAGCCTGATTGAATTTGTCATAGGTAGGGCCTAGCCATTCGATATTTTTATAAAGGCTTCTCAAGTGATTTGTAAGGTTGAGAACCACTGAGTGGCAGGAAAAGAGACTTAGGATATAATAACTACATTTTGACTTGTGCCGAACCAACTAGGTTAAAGTCTTATACCCCAAGCTATGCACACTCCCTCCCTTTTCTTACTTGCACCATACCTGCAAATTAGAGAGCAGAATGAACATAGCATTGGAGGCAAATCTTTCCTTTGTCTCTTATGAAAAGCATGATCTTGGAAAAGATTCTTAAATTTATTGATTTTTGGTTTCCTCATTTGTTAAATTTGAATAATAAATCTTCCTTGTAGAGGAAGATCAAACTACTAATGTGATATGAAAACATTTAGTACAGTATCTAGTACATAGTAGGAGCTCAGTATATTTTCTTTCTCTTCCTTCCTTCCTTTTGTTTCTCTCTTTCTCCTTCTTTCTCTCTCTCTCTCTCTCTTCCTCCATCCTTCTTCCCCCCTCCCTCTTTCCTTCCCTTCCTCTCTCTTTCTCCTTTCTTTTTCATTTCTTCTTTTTTAAAATGAGGGGGTAGAATAACATTTAAATACCCCTTATGCTGTAAAATCTAGTGAATTTGATTCTTTGCATTAAGCAATGTGATTAAAGAATAACCACACCATATATATATATTTTTTAACAAATTCAGTTTATGTGCAAAAAAGGAAGCTATTGGCAAACAGTTGATAAGGGATGAATTTGGAGTTTATTTTAGTATCCTGTTCACGTATTCTTACTTGGCTGCCCTTTCAACCTGATGTATCTATGAAGTGACTGGCCAAGGTTGGGATGTGGTTTGAGTTGCAGGAACAAGTTTTGTGATTGAGTGATGCCATCTGTTATCTGGGCATTGACCTTGTGCCCTTGGCCATCATTCGTGTGCTTCAACCATAAGACCGTCCGACTTACTTTATACTTATAATAATGGCAGTAGCACCTGGCATGTAGATTATAGCATCTATTTGAAGGGATGCACTTCAGAGAAGTACAGATGAAATAAAAAATATCTTCTAATTACTACCTGGCCAATTAGTTTTTTGCCAAGAAAATAAAATGTTGCTATATCTCCATCCATTCCCAGGGAGTCATAGGGGAATTCACTCCATTACAGCTTGGTTTCATGGAATAGTTCATTATTCATGGCAGTGACTCAGGAAGGCATCTGCCTTGTTTTGTTGTGACACATACCTGTCTTTTGCCCACTTATTTGGCTCCAAGTGGAAGCTCAAGCAAATGAGAGCGGCCCGAAGCTTCTATTATTAACTAGTTCAGTCTAACCAAAGCAGAGAACTGGGAGATTATTCCAATGTGCTGTCTCAAAGGAGCTGCTTGAGTTACAGCAGACAAATTATCTATGGGAAAAGCCACTTTGATGATGATAATATGATCCTCTGCTGTTTCCCAGTGCCTGGCAAAGTGTAACAGGGTTGAGTGCAACTTAAGGGTTAAGGGTGAGAGTTTAAAAATCACGGCCATCTGGATTCCAATTTTGGCTTCATTACTATCTATGGCAAGAATCAGCAAACTTTGTTTGTAAAAGGGCAGCTAGTAATTATTTTAGGCTTTGTGGGCCATATGATCTCAGTCACAACTACTTAACTCAGCAGTTATAGTCAAAAGCAGCTGTAGACAATACATAAATGAATGGGCATGGCTGTGTTCTGATAAAACTTTATTTACAAAAACAGGCAGTGGGCCAGATTTGGATCATGGCTGTAGTTTTCCCACCTCTGATCTATAAGATCTTGTAATAATAAGTTGCTTTCATTTTCTAAGATTATTTTGAGGATTAAAAGACATAATATATATAATAAAATACCATGGGCTTGGTATAAAATAAGTAAGCACTTAAAAATAGTAGTTGCTATTATTTTATTAAAATATTGTATATCATCTAATGATATGATGCTATTGCTTGTAAGATGCATCTGGATTTCAGAGATGTTAAAGTATGATTAAAAAGTCTTAGAATTGATAAAATATAGTAACCAATTACAGTAAAAAGGTTATATTTAGGATTTTAAGTCTTATTCTACCAATTATAGTTTAAAGCTTCTTGTATAACATGTCTTTATGATGATGATTATTTTTTTTTGTCAGAGACACATGTCATGAACTCTTGGGACATGTTCCACTACTTGCGGATCCTAAGTTTGCTCAATTTTCACAAGAAATAGGTCTGGCGTCCCTGGGAGCATCAGATGAAGATGTTCAGAAATTAGCCACAGTGAGTTCATTTTCAACTTAAAACCTGTTCTGTTTATGTCCATTTGTAAGGTAAGATGCTTCAGAGTTACTGACTATGAATTATAGACAAATGTTATAGAGAGAGCATGGTGATTTTATCCCTTTTCATGTTGTGTTCTTTTGAAGCACAGTGAGTTCTTGGCTTCTTGACCACCAAAATATTGTATTTTATCCTTCTTGTTCAGGGGTTACCTAGATATAAAGGGCTAGATAGTAAATACCTTAGGTTTGTGGGTCATAAGGTCTCTGTCATAATTACTCAGCTCAGCCACTGTGGTACAAAAGCAACCTCAGACAATATGTAAATGAATGAGTGTGGTTGTGTTCTAATAAAACTTTATTTACAAAAGATGGTGGTGGGCCAGATTTGTGCTGTAGTTTGCTGACTCCCATAGAAATATTAGTAATAGTAAAAGGTATACATTTATGATGAAGTAGGGGTTGTACCTGGAATTATGTCTTTGATTCATCTGTATGGTTGTGATCAGATATAATTTCAGTCAGCAGTAAGAAATTCAGGCTCAACAATTATTCTAAGTGCACCCCCCTCCAATTTAATAGATGCTGTGTTATCTTCTCAAAACTGAGGTTCTTCTCAAAACAAGCAAAGTGAGAGGAAAGGTGTAATGCCGGCTGCCACCTTTAAGATGCACAAGAGCCAGATCTAGCATGCTCACATGCCTTACCTTAGCCCCATTTTGAAGAGCCAAGGAAAAGAAAGCAAGTTTAGCAAACTCACCTACCTACAGAGACCAGTCAGCCTAATGGGCAAAACCACCAGGGAAAGAAAAATGGGATCTCAAGTTGTATGTGGGTGGCACAGAAACACATCAATGACATAGTAAATATGCAGGAATATTCTTCACTCCCACCAAGAAGTAAGCTTTCCTTAGATTTCTTAAAAGACATAGCTCTTTCAGTGTACCTTTTGTTTCCTACTTATTTTTGATAGAGATATGGGAGCTGAGAACCATTTCTGTACTGAAAGATAAATGGCAAGCCATCGAAATGGCAGTGACCCTTAGCGTCAGTATGGGGACGCACAGGGCACCGTGGGGGACGGGGAGAACGTGCCTCTCCTGCGGCAGAATGCTGGTTCCCAGCCGCTGCTAAGTGTTGCCAGATGGGATGCAGGGCTTTGTCTTGCCAGATCGCCCCAATTTTGGGGAGAGACTTGCAATTTATATTTTTAAATGAAATTTAATGATTTTAACATTTTGGCTCATTAAAAACATCCTACCATTATGAGCTGAGGAAAATATATTTGTAGACTGAATCTGGATCTCATGGGCATTAGCTATGTTTCAGGATATAGCAAATGATCTCAACACACAGTGGCTTAAAACAACACATATTTATTATCTCATAGTTTGTATGTGGAAATTACTGAGTGGTTCCAGCGCAGGGATTCTCACGAGGTTGCAGTGGAGGTGTTGGCCAGGCCTGTGGTTGTCCGAGGGTTCGGGGGTCTGTTTCCAGGACGGCTCACGTGGCTGTTGTCTGGAGGCTTCTGTTCCTTACCACGTGGGCCTCTCCGTGGGCTGTTTGAGTGTCTTTATGACACGGCCACTGGCCTCCTCCACAGCAAGCGATAGGAGGGACAGAGGGAGATGGCGACAGCAAGGAGGGAGTTGTAATGTCTTTTGTGACTTGATCCAATGCTGTTCACGTTGGCCATAGTCTATTCGTTGGAGGAGACTTCAGGCCACACTCAAGGGCAGATGAATTAGCTTCCATCTTTTGGAAGAAAAAGTGTCAAAGTTTTTGTAGACATATTTTAAAACCATCACACCATGGGACCTGTTATTTAGTTCTCAACCTTGGCTCTGGTTTTAAATTCCTTATTTTGGCTCTGGTTTTAAATTCCTTATTTTGGAAACTTTTCTGTGCCTTTTGAATTTCCTTTGAAATTTTTGCATTTTAGTCTTTGACTCTCCGCAGCTTATACTCTTGACCAGGGAGCAAGATATGCTGCTTGCTTGTCTGACTCAGAACAGCCGCAAACTGGGATTCAACAGCCAGGTTCTGTGTGGAGCTGACGTGTGTGTGTGTGTGTGTGTGTGTGTGTGCCTGTGCACATGTGTACTCAGAGGAGGAGAAGGAATAGGTCGGAGTTTATGGATGTGAATGTAGGTGGATCCTAGTGAGTGCTCTCAATCTTTCCTTTTTCAAAAGCAGTGAGAAGAAAGCAGTTCTATTGTCCTTTATCTTTACACTGCATCAAAGTATGAATTAATCCCATCATTCAAATTACATTCACGAAGAATAAGACATAGTCCTCCTCACTTTTTGGAATTGTATACTCTGTATAGATAAAGCTAAGATTTTTTTTCAGAAAAGAAAGATTGTGCTGAATCTCAAAAGACGAGAAAAAGTTAGCCAAGTGGAGAAGAGGGAAAGGGAGGAATAGAGGAAGAGTTTCAGTCAGAATAAGGAGTCTTTCTGGGTTGGCGGGGCTGAGTTTCTTTCTGGAGGCTCTGGGAGAGCATCTGTTGCGTTGCTGCTTCCTCCTTCTGGAGGTGCCTGCATTCCTTGGCTCGTGGCTCTCTTCCCCAGTCTTTAAAGCCAGCAGGGCTACATCTCTCTGCCTTTCTTCTGTTGTCACATTTCTCTCTCGAGGACTAAGGCTGGGAAAGATCCTTTGCTTCTCAGGGCTCGTGTGATTAGATTGGGCCAACCTGGGTAACACCGATCCTCTTCCCGTTTCAAGATCTAAAGCCTTAACCAACATCTGCAGAGGATGTTGCAGTGTTCACAGGATGTGGGGAGTAGGGCATGGACATCTTTGGGGAGCCATTATTCTCTGTTTCTACTTTCACACTTGCACGAAAAAACTGAGACTTGTGCCTTGAAGCCTATTTTACTAGGGCCAACGAATTTGTAGGATGAGTAAGTTTTCTTTAGGAACTTACATTCCTTAGCATGATTCCAATACACTTGGCCTTGGATTGCCTTTGTTCCAACAGCTAAAAACACTTCCCACCTGGTAGAGATCATTAGGTTATTAATCTCATTTCTCTCTCTCTTTCTGTTTCTCCCCCTTTTTTGTTTTCTCCTGGAATTTACCTGCTTTTCAGCAAAAGCCCATTCAAACTCACAGATATTCTTTAAATGGCTAAAGGATTCTAGGTACCATGAGGCAGGGCTGGGGAAAAAAGGAGTAGTACTTGCTTCAAGGAACTCACAATCTAGTACACAAAAATAACAGAAAACCTGGATTCAGTATCATTCTTTTACTTATATACATGGGAGAAGAGGATTTAGATGAATCTTCCCAGTGTGTGTGAGTGAGTTCTGGGTCTGATGTTGGAAACTGGGATTCAGCATAGGGGCTGGGGGAGAACCAGAAGAGATGGTTTTCTCTATATAGGTGACAGGTGAGGGAGGATCAGGTGTCCACTAGGGAGGCCAACCTGCCTGCAGTTTTGCAGTGGTTTTGATGGTTAAAAAAACCAGAGTGTAAACTTGCAAAGGATTTTAATGAAAAAGGTTTTGACTCTCTCCTAAATGCAGTGGAGAAACTTGGGGGTGCTTGTGTCTCACCATGGTTCCGCCTGATTTACTCATTTCTCTTTTCTTGACATTGTCTGAGCCCCTACCCCAACTTCCAATGATTTTCTGTCCCTCACAAGCTTTGCAGTTATAATTCTTCAATTTCATAGACTGCCCATTTACTTTTAATAGGGTTTTGCAGATCAAAGAGAAATTCGGAAAGATTTTTCTTTGTGATGTGGGGAGTATGGAGGAGTGTGAGGAGGTGAGGGAAATTTTTCCTGAAATGATACTAAAATTGCTCTTGACTTCTAGAACCACACCCCATTCCTCAGTTTAAAACAAAGGCGATGGAAAACTGCCAGGAGATGCTCTTGAAAGAAAACACAGTTAGATTCCAATGAGGCAATTTCACAGCACAGAATAAAAAACCTGTGGGACAACATGTGTATTAATGACCCTATGCCATACACTGAAGTTAGAAGGCACATTTAATGACTTATTTGCAAAGACTAAGAGATTAAGAGTTCAGGTCTTGCTGGCAGGGATAAAAAGTCCTGTGGTGGTGGTTTCAGGAGTGGGTAGTGGTGGCTAGGTAGGCCAGGTGACAAATGGAGGTAGTATTAGCTGATTTTCTTAAAGTTGGTGGCATTAAGCCCTGTGAGGAAGCACTGAGAGGAAAATGAAAGATGAGATGCACCAAAGGAGAAAAATCCATAGAAAGGACAAATGGAAAGCCATGGAAATCACTATTTATGCAGAACAACAAGACAGGCCATATTATTCTTTTACTCTAGGTGAGATTTATATTATTAATGACTCTGTTTATATAGTGCCTGTTTTTTCATTGTTTAGTGAATTTAAGCACTTATGAAAAACAGTCATGCCTAGTGAAAGCAGACACTTAATAACTTTCTGTGATGTACTGTAGACAAATCTAAGAAAGAAAACAATCTCCACTAGGACCGATTGGCACCACCAAACTCTTGTTTCGTCCAAAGCAGCTTTTGAACTTCTGGGTTTGATTTTCAGAGGTACCCAGCTATGTTGCCTGTGCCAACTGTATCTCTTTGCTGTATTGTTGAAGGATATTTATTTCGACATTTTAATAATGCTCAGTTTTGAGAATGAAGCTATCTCTGCTGTTTTATATAGGCAATGGTTTCTAAACCTTGAGAACCATTTAAATGAAACTCTGTTGTATTTGAAGAAATTGATGATAATGCTTGGAAAGTATATCACAAATGCATTTTTAGACATGTAAATAATTTGCCCTCTGGTGGATAATGAATAAGGCCACTGGTTTTGGCAGCTGTACTCTTTTCATACTCATCATAGCTTCCTGAGGTCTGTGTGTGATAGATATGCAAAAGTGTTCTCAATAAGGGCTGCTTAGAGCAGGGTCCTCAAACTTTTTAAACAAGGGGCCAGTTCACTGTCTGTCAGACTGTTGGAGGGCTGCACTGTAGTTTAAAAAAACTATGAACAAATTCCTATGCACACTGCACGTATCTTATTTTGAAATAAAAAAAACAAATGGGCAAAAACACCCACATGTGGCCCGCAGGCCATAGTTTGAAGATGCCTGGCTTAGAGTGTGTATAATTTTGAGACCAGTCATTTTCCACTGTAGTGCTGACTAAAGTATATTTCATAGATTAGTGTGTATGGTAGGGGTTGTAAACTTAAATGCTTTCAGTGTCCAGGTAGGTAGCAAACATGTGAAACAGCTTTATATAAGATAATAAGGAGTATTGGAGCCTGAGGAGAACTGGAGAACATATATTATGCCTAAAGACCTTCAAACTAAAAAATTAAAACAAAAAGTTCTATGGCTACAAATCACATCTGTAAGCTGAAACAAAACTATAGGCTCTCATTTGCCAGCCCTCATATCTGAAGTTAGATTTTACCTTTTATTTATATATGTTTTTAAAGACAGAATCTCCCTCTGTCACCCAGGCTGGAGTGCAGCGGTCCAATCACAGCTCCAACTCCTGGGCTCAATTATTCCTCCCACCTCAGCCTCCCAAGTAGTGGAACTACAGGTGTGCATCCCCATGACCAGCTGAGTTTTCTTATTTTTAATTTTTGTAGCGTTAAGGTCTCACTATGTTGCCCAGGCTGATCTCAAACTCCTGGCCTCAAGGGATCCTCCAGCCTCAACCTCCCAAAGTGCTGGGATTATAGGCACGAGCCACCATGCCTGCTCCAGATTTTAATTTAGACTATACCATCCTTCAGGGACAAGCCCATGCAGATTCATCCTTATATCACATTGTACATTCTCAATTACCATTTGTTAGACAATAGAATATTTCCCCTAAGAAAAGATGGCTACTACAGTGTTCAGTAGCGATCTTATTGCTGTTGCGAGGTGACTGGTTTTGAATTGTGACTTTATTTATTTATTTATTTTTTTTGAGACAGAGTCTCACTTTGTTGCCCGGGCTAGAGCGAGTGCCGTGGCGTCAGCCTAGCTCACAGCAACCTCAAACTCCTGGGCTCAAGCAATCCTCCTGCCTCAGCCTCCTGAGTAGCTGGGACTACAGGCATGCGCCACCATGCCCGGCTAATTTTTTCTATATATATTAGTTAGCCAATTAATTTCTTTCTATTTATAGTAGAGACGGGGTCTCGCTCTTGCTCAGGCTGGTTTCGAACTCCTGACCTCGAGCAATCCACCCACCTCGGCCTCCCAGAGTGCTAGGATTACAGGTGTGAGCCACCGCGCCCGGCCTGAATTGTGACTTTAAACATGTTACAAATGTGACTCTCACACATATGCACTGAGCACGTGTCAAAGATTTATTTAACTCATTAACGAGGGAAAAGCAGAATGGTACATCTAGTTCAAAGAAGAATTTGAGAGACTGAGAATATATAGTTACTGAAAGAAAGAATCCTGAAATAAGATACAAAAATGGTTTATGATCGACAGGGGAATAAAACTATAACCTTGAAGTTATCTTTTCTACTAGGCAAAAATTATTTGCATGGCTAGTGGGCAAAAAATAATTTGCAGTTTATTAATCCTCACAAGTTAACACTTAACTTTGCAGTGTGTAGGCCCTAATCAACAGTAAATAGGAAGTCAGCAAAAGATTCTATCTGCTGAATCAGTGCTTTACAAACTGTGATGTATATAAAATAACCTGGAGGTCTTGTTAAAATGCACGTTCTGATAGAGTAGGTCCGAGGTGGGACCTGAGATTCAGCTTTTCTGGCAGATCTCAGGTAATGTTGATGCTGCCAGTTCAAGGCCCACATTTTGGTGGCAGGAGAAGCAGGTGACATTTTAACCATGTGGGCCTGTTACAATACTCTATCTTTCAAAAGGCACATGGTAATCATTCATCCTTATTTCCATATTTTTGATACTCTTCTAAAAACTAAATTAATAGGATATCACCAGATAAATATTTTGCATTGTGAGATGAGTTTATTTGTGACTTATTCAAGGCTTGAAAACAGACCCTTGTATCTGTGAGAGCCATTTGGTTCTGTTTTGTATATCTGCTTTCACACTCCTCTTTCATCTGCTCTTTTTTTTTTTATTATTTCGGCATATTATTGGGGTACAGATTTTAAGGTTTCAATAAATGCCCATTCCCCCCACCCCGTCATCTGCTCTTTTTTTCATATGACTTTTTTATTTTTATAGGAATGCACAAACAGAAATTTACTGATCAGGTGAATTTTAAGAACTGGGCCCAGAAATATATTGATTTCCCTTCCCTCAAATGTTAGAAAATGTAAAGGGGCATCTTTCATCAAATGGTGCATCCCGTCCTATGATGCAGATGGCTTCAATTCAGTCTATTCATTTCTCACATCACAGAGGCATTTGAAACAGACAAAGCTGTGCATCATCTGTAGGGGAAAGCAATCAGTATGAATATACCACAGATGTTTGCCAAGCAGAATAAATCGGCCCCTGGCCCAGTTGGAATTTTTCCTCTACGGAGAGTTTTAGGTCATCCATTTAGTTCTGTTGACCCTGAAACGTGTTTACCTTCACTTTCTGATTGAAGGGATTCTGTCAGGATGCCCTGGTGATGCTGATGACACGAGAGCCTTAGCCTAGGTAATGAAGGAATGAGCAGCCTTTCCCAGAACATGTTCCCCGAGTGTCAGCCTCGTGAAATGGCATTATGAGTTCTGGGCAAATATAAAAATATGTTGTAAAACATTTGGAAAACACTGGATTAAGTAAGCTTTGCATAGGACTTTTCATAACCTTTAATAAGATAATATGCAGAGTGATAAAAAAGTGATAAAAAAGTTATTTTCCCAAACTTATCATATTTCCTCCATTCCGAGATGGCATTGGTTGGAAAACATACTATTAATTTCATAGTGGCTTGCTTTTTGTTTTTTAAGGGAAAAAAGATTAGCAAAACTTTGGAAAGATGAAGCTCCACTTTGGAAATGTTAAAATGTAAAAACAAAACAACAACAACAAAAAAAAACGAGCTTGAGCATTGTTGATCAAAGGTTACAAAGTTTCTGATACGATGAATAGGTGTTGAGATTTATTGCACAGCAGAGTGACTATAGTCAATAATAATATATATTTCAAAATGGCTAAGAGTAACTTTCAAATGTCTTACCATAAAAAAAGATAGGTAAATGAGATGGCAGATGTATTAATTGATTGATTTAATCATGCCACATTGTATACAAATATGAAAACATCACATTGTACCCTATAAATGTATACAACTCTGATTTGTCAATCAAAAATAATATGAAAAAAAGATAACTGCCATTCAAAGAGGATCTGGCTGTTTATACTCCCAGCCAAGAAAGGAGGGGTGGCCAGTGCCTAATGTTATAAGTAGAACTACAGATGTTAATAGATGAAGGGAGGGGGAGAGAGACAGAGAGAGAAAGGGAAGGGGAAAGAGAAGGACACACACACACACACACACACACACACACACACACACACACACAGAGAATAAACTATGATCGTAAATTTGTTCTGCATCTGACCAGGCAAAGGGTAGGAGAACCATGGCTACATCTGAGCTCTGATAATGGTAAAACTGGAATCCTAACCATTTTGATACTGAGTGCTATGGAGCACAATCGATAAGCAATAAAAATCTTAGAAACAAAATGAAACAACAACAACAAAAGAAAATACATTATGTGGTTGTAACAGTCTCTTTTTATGATATGCATATCAGCATCTCAATCTCTTAATAGCCCAAGGAGCACAGTTTAGAAGATACAAATCTAGAATATCTTTTGGAAGGGTAGAATTCATTGTGAACCAGAGACCTGATCATCAGCTAAATTTTTTTTTTCAGGAAAGAAGTGTCAGTAAATTAATAAGATAGGGCTCTGTATGTTCCTTTATCAAAACAAATAGTGTATTTGTTGTAAATAAAAGAGTTTGCATTGATTGGGGCTTTTGTTGGCCCAAATCAAGTGTATTTGAATTTTCAGGTACAACCAGTACTTTCTCAGGCTGAGAGTGGTAATGAAATGTACAGTTAGTCTTACACTAATAATCAAGTATAATTCACATTACAAGTGTGATTGTAAAGACAAACTTAGTTTATAAATTGCTAATGAATATTTTCCTGCCTGTTGAGGACATTAGCTTGTTTCCTCTTGCCTTTGCCTACCTGGCTGAAGGTAGGGAACCTTCAGATGCTAAAAGATTTATGTTCAGCTGTAGTTCTTTTTGAACAGGGATGACATTAAAAATGACCATTTTAGTATCTCTACATAAAGCCTGAAATAAGCTTCAGGGTTATTTATTCCATGTCTTTGAACTAATTCAGCTCCTTGGATCATTTGATACAAAGCTGACAAAGGCCTGGAAGGAATGAACTTTTATACATTCTTAATTGAGATGTTTAGGTGGATGATCAGTTTGTGTGTTATTTCTAAGAGTAACTTAATTAAAAGTTAATAATGTCTACCCCAACTCATTACTTTCACTTTTATATCTGCTGTGCATATAGAACAGTAGTAACATTTTGCAAGGAAAACTCTAATTCTTTAACTAGTCTCATTGAGTTTAACTTTTTTTTTTTTTTATACTGTTTTCATCACTACCTTCCCTTGATCTTTTTCAACTAGGTGCTTCAAGGTTACCTTTCTTTCTAACTCTCTTCCTTGAATTTTGATATTATAGCCGTGGATGTTTTGCTATATCTGTATGTGTATGTTTCACTTAAGGTATTTGTTGTTGCCATTATGAGGTGTTTGCCATCTCTTTGTATTATGAGGAGACCACCACAGTTATTTGAAATTTTAAAAATGAGACCCAGATCGGCCACTATATTTAGAAACAAATCTATTTGCTCTTGTACATTTATGCACCTCAAATCTTTTGTTGTCATTTATAACTGTATGCTAGGGGCCTCAGGGAGCCATTATATAGCTGTAGATGAGAAATAAAACAACCAACCAAAACAAACGTATTTTAGATATTTGGGAACTCATACACATAGAACTGCTTTGATAACTCTTCATTCTCTGTTAGTATGCTGAGTGAGCGCCGAACCCACCGTGCTGTGACCACTTCACTTTCTCCCTGGGGTAGCAGCACAGTCAAGGATTGGGAACTCTCAGCACTCCTCAGAACTTGATGAAGATGCTACTTAGGATGGTTGATGGGCAGGATGTGGTGTGGTACAATGTAGTGGAAAGAATCTGAACTTGAAGTTAGCACAGCTGGGTCTGAGAGCTGGTTTTGTTACTTCCTAACTTGTGCTCAGGTTAGGCACAAAGATACAAATTATGTTACCTGTTTCTTTCTCAAATATCTTCTTTAACATGGGATACTGTCTTACCACCCAGTGCTGAAGAAGGAGCAAATGAGATGACCTCTGTTTGTGATACAGGCCATGATATTACCTGTATCACACCGAGGTCTGATAGTGCCTGATCTCACCATTACCTAAGAAATCCTAACTGTACCAAAGGAGCTGTGTTGTAGGATAAGTAATTCCAAAGTCATTTTAAGCCCCCAAATTTTCTACTTCTTCCCATGATTCAAAGTCCTGACATTGAGCCCTTCATACTTTTTCTTCTCAAAGTAAGCTAGGATGTATTCATTTAGCACAGAAGATTTCTACAGTCATTTAAATTTCCATAAAGATGTACAAAAGAAGTAGTTCTCTGGTTTAACTACAATGGGGTAGGCTCTCAAAATCCTAGACTTGTATTAACAGAAATATCTGTAGTGTAATTCCATTTCTAGCAAAAGCAGAAAGAAGACGGTTGGGATATTTTATGAGCTAGAATAGCAGAGGTAATGTTATATCAAACTATAGGAATTTAATTACCCCATTCCACAAATGTAGTTTTCAAATAAAGGAATCAAAAGAATTTCTAAAGCTATTCTTCTGAACTCTGATATAAAAACCCAGAATACATTTAGTAGATGTAAAATGTATTACTGTACATTATGAGCCACCACAATGAATGGTAGCACAATAAGAAACACGACATGAGATTGAACACACAGTGATTAAAAATCTCTTTGCTCTCTTCTTAGAAATATTGCAATTTGCTTAGAGTTTTACATGCTTGTCACTGTAGGGATGGGCATTTCTGGAATCTTTTCGATGGGTGGATTTCACACTGGGGAAAGGTCTCCCAGAAAATGGAAATGCTGTCACTTGAGGGCTTAAATCCAGACTAGGTGTAAGTAAGAAATGCTGTTAGGGTTGGGAGAAATAAATCACCCTGGGGGGCCTCATCATTCTTTTCAGGCTCTGAAAGTCTGTCCTTTATAGTGTCCATAAAAAATCATCTCAGCAATGAGAGGAGGCCGATACAGGGTGACTCAGAGTCTTCTTTACTGAAAAGTCTTTACAAAAACCTTTGTTTCCCCTTCTTATTACAAAAGTGACACCTACTCATTGTAGAAAATTTTAAAAAATGGATAAGAAAGGAAAAGCAAATAAAGATCATTTTTTAATATTACAGCAACAATGACCACTCTTAACATTTTGGCATATTGTCTTCTAGTTTTTCTGTAAAGTCATTTTACCACATCAAATGAAATCTTAGTAAAAGGGAGTCTTGCCTTTGGAAAAAGGAGCAATGAGGTGTGCATGCATTTATCAAACACTTGTATTGTCAGGAGAGACTTTATCTTTTATATCTACAGAAGAAAGAATAAATTGGAAGTACTCTAGAAATTCAGGGTTTATGACTTTTAACTCAACTGAGTTGCAAAGTGTTTTAGTTAACATCTTCTGTGGCTAATGAGTTTTGTTTGCTGTATCTTCTTTGTTTTTGAAAAAAAATGAGCAGATACTACATTTTTTTATTAAAAAATTGGTTTTGATATGGGAGGATCACTTGAGCACAGGACTTTGAGGCTGTAGTGAGCTAGGATTGCATCACTGCACTTTAGCCTGAGTGTCACAGCAAGACTTCATATCTGAAAATAATTTAAAAAATTTTTTAAAAAGAAATTAAAAAATGGGTTTTCATACATTTTTCTTCAATCTTCAAATTTCCATTAGTTCGGTCCCCATTCATGCTACTTTTTTCTAGTCTAATCAATATTTATCCCTCCTATTGTTCTTTTTTTGAGTAAGATCACAAACATCTGCCAGTAGCAGAAGTATTTGAAAGCCTCCCCACAGTACTTGCTCCTGGATTCTCAAAATGGTAGGTAGTAAAAGAGAAACTAGAATCCATAAAATAAAGTGAACACTATTGTGTACGACACTATGTGGTTTTCCTGAGCCTGTGCACCTTAGGGACCTGCTAGTGAGGCAGTATCGTCTAGTCCAAGGTGGGTACTTCAGAGTGCAAACATTGGAGTCCAATTACCTGGGTTCATATCCAGGCCCTGTCACTTGCTGGCTGGGTGATATTAAAGAAAAGATTATTCATAACACTTGTTAAAGAACGATAATGGAGACTTTATTCAGGACTATCATGATAGGTGTAGAAATGACTGCAATAGGATTTTGCAGTGGGGAGAGAGGTTGGGTTCAATTTATAACACAACAAAGAAAAGTGAGAATTTATAGCCAAGGCACAGGGTTGGGGGTGGGGGGAAATGGTCAGTGCATGGAGAATATACAAGAGGAAACGTCAGGGGCAAGGGGGTCTTCTGGCTAAACTGACCCAACAGAGCTCTTAAGGAAGGCAGGTTGAGATGACCAGATATCACCTGGGGGAAGGGGGAATGAGAAACCCGATCAGTTATAGAGGATGATCAGATATCAAGGGTAATACCATGTTTCCTCAAAAATAAGACACGGTCTTATATTTAGTTTTCCTCAAGAAGACACCCTAGGGCTTATTTTCAGGGGATGTGTTATTTTTTTTTTTAAGTACAGTACAACAATCTACATTTATTCAAATATAGTTAAGTCCTCTTCTTCTGGAACATCATCATAACTCTCCAAACCCCAAATTCCATCCTGAATTTCTTGTGACTATTTCCTTTAGAACCGTTGGCCCCGATCTCTCATGTTGAACAATAGCACTCTCATGGGGCAGATGAGAAGGGCTGCTTGTCGTCCTCTTTATCGCTCTGCAACGAAGTGCATGGGTTGTGCAGATACGCTGCACAGCCACACCCCTCACTAGGTCTTATTTTCGGGGCAGGGCTTCTATTATACAAATGCTTAGAAATCCTGCTAGGGCTTATTTTATGGGTAGGTCTTATTTTTGGGGAAACACGGTACTGACCAGATATTGAGGATTATCAGGCATCAAAAGTGGGGGATTCTGGCTAAACTGGTTCAGCAGGATTCTTGCTAAAATTAGACAATGTAGAGATGAACATGGAAGCCCCAAAGTCAAGGTGTAGCTGAAAAAGAGCTCAGAGGAACCAGACTAGAGTTTAGTCAAGGAGGGAATCTTTAGTAACCTTGGACAAGTACTTAACCTCTTTGTGCCCCAGTTTTGTTATCTTTAAAATGAAACTAATAATACTATGTAATCTTGTAAAGCTGTTGTAAGAATCGATGAGATAATACATTGAGAAGCTGCTTAGCATGGTGCTAAGTGTTCAAAAAAATGCCAGCTAGTATATTTTACCCGATTGTGCTCTTAGACTTCTAGGTGGCCACATCAGTAAGCACTAGCATGAGGGAGAGGCCCCTGGAGAGAGTTTCTACTTTTCCATGTGACCTTAGGTAATTCTCTACCTTTCAACAACTCAAGTTTTCCCTTCTGAAATGCAGTCTATGCAGTTTATATTACAAAGGGGTTTTAGATGGAGATAGCATGCTACTTTGCAATGCAAAGTGTTTTAACCATAAATAATAGAGGTAAGGCTTCCCCTAAGAGATGTCAAGTTTCTCCCTGGAGATGGAGGAGGCCTCCCCTGAGTTAATAGCACACCTCCCCTGAGTGCACATAAAGAAAGGCAAGTTGCAGGAAATAGTTTAGGAAAACAAATGAGAAAATATTGTTTGTGCCAGTGAGAGCACATGAAGGATGAATTCCTGACTAAACTTCTCCAGCAGCTTAGGAGTGATGCTGTTCATGGCTACATGCCGCCCTCCCTTAATAACTAAATAAAGCAATAAACTTGGGGTTTCAAATCTTGGCTGCTCTTACTTTTGAGTTCAAGCACCTGAGAACTCCAGCCAGGTGTTTGCAGTTTGGCTGTAAGATGGCTTCATTAACATAGAAGTATGCAAAGAAGCCATTGGAAGAGTTCCAAAAGGTGATGTTTGCTGTAGTTCTGATGTGTTTTGGGTATTTCTCCATGTTTGTATACAGGGGTCCTATGTTGGTGTCTAACTAACAAGGTTTAAAAGTTCTCTGTAATAAAACAAGGGGAGGCATCTTAAAATGACATACTTTAGAAATACTTAAAGTTAAGCTCTCACAAAAAACTTTTAAAACTTTTGTTTTTTTGGCTGTTTGCTTCGTCTCTCAAGTCTAATTAAGAAGTCTTAAGTCTTCCAAGATAAAAGTTCAAGGATATAGTCAGCAAGAAAAGGGGCATTGTATTCTGCTTTTTTTTGCCAAAGGTTTTCTAGCAAAGGCTTGATATTACTGGATTCCTACTAAATCTTTTCCACAGGTCTGATAGAATCAATTATGGCCCATTCATTTATTCATTTAGTAAATTTTTTTTTCTTTTTTTGAGACAGAATCTCACCCTGTTGTATGGGCTAGAGTACCATGGTGTCAGCCTATCTCACAGCAACCTCAAATTCCTAGGCTCAAGCGATCCTCCTGCCTCAGCCTCCTGAGTAGCTGGGACTGCAGTCATGCACCACCATGCCTGGCTAATTTTTTCTATTTTTAGTAGAGACGGGATCTCGCTTTTGCTCTGGCTGGTCTCAAACTCCTGACCTTAAGCTATCCTCCCGCCTCGGCCTCCCAGAGCACTAGGATTACAGGCATGAACCACTGTGCCCAGCGTATTTAGTAAATATTTACTGAGCATCTACTATGTGTCAGGCATTAGGAATTCAACTGGGAAACAGGCAGATGCGGTCCTTCTTTTGAGGGGCTGACAATCTGGTGATGGATATAGAGAAGTGAACAGGGATTTAAAAAAATTGGTAAGTGCAAAGATAGGAGAAGGAGGGCACCTAGGTTCAGGGAGGAGGATGGATGATCAAAGGTGGCTTCCTGGGGGAAGGCTGTCTCAGCAGTCAAACTGGTAATTTTTAATTTACTGTGACATGTACTTACTGATTGAATAGATGTTAATATTTCAGGAAACTTGTATTTCAATGTGGTGTCTCCATATTGGAAAGCTCCTTGAACTGAGGTTCAGAACTGTTGACCTATAATTAAGCTCAGGATTGTCTACCTGAATGTAATTTTTCTGTAGTATCAGAGCCCTAAGATGGGATGAGTCAGCCACACAAATACCTCTGTCCTTTATTGCCTCAGAGCAGGGAAACTTCAACTAAGTTATAGATCTTACATTTATTTAGCATTTGACATGTGTTTGTTCATGTGAGTCTCACAATGGCACTTCAAGATAGATAGAACTCATATTATCCCTTGACATGGTCCTGGTATTTTTTTTTTTTTTTTTTGAGACAGAGTCTCACTCTGTTGCCTGGGCTAGAGTGCTATGGCATCAGCCTAGGTCACTGCAACCTCAAACTCCTGGGCTCAAGTGATCTTCCTGCCTCAGCCTCCTGTAGTAGCTACAGGCATGTGGGACTACAGGCATGTGCCACCATGCCCGGCTAATTTTTTTTATATATATATTTTAGTTGGCCAATTAATTTCTTTCTATTTTTAGTAAAGACAGGGGTTTCACTCTTGCTCAGGCTGGTTTCGAACTCCTGACCTTGAGCAATCCTCCTGCCTCAGCCTCCCAGAGTGCTAGGATTACAGGCGTGAGCCACCACGCCTGGCCAGTCCTGGTATTCACGTGGTGCTGTCCACACAACTGGTGCTCAATAAGTATTTGTTGAGGAAAGAAATCCCCATTTTATAGATGAATAAAAGGAGGCTCAGACCAGTTAAATGACTTGCACAAGACCATACAGTAAAACAATGGCAGGCGCTGAGCTACTAGGTTTTCTGAGACCTCGTCCAGTGTACCGAACCACTTCTCAGGAGTTTAGGGTGTCAAGGTAAGTTGTGACCAGGTGAAACAGCAGAGGCATGTGCTTGTTATCCTGGGGAGACAATATGTTTTACAGAAGCTTATTGATTTCAAGCTCTTTAAATTATATTATCCTCTAAAGGGTTTACAAATTGGCATCTCTGGTCTGGCTAATGCCTAAGAAGTGTGTGTGTATCTGTATCTACCTGTATCTTGGTTAAAATTTTAAAAATTGTTTACATTTGCACATCAGAGGATTATCACATGAACATTCAGATTCTTAGCTTCTCATTATTTTTTTGTTTTTTTATATAATTTTATTTTATTTTTCTCAAAGTCTGTGGGTACAAATATTGTTAGGGTTATATATCTTGCCCTTGCTCCCCCTCCCCACCCCGCTCTGCCAGAGCTTCAAGTGTGTCTAGTCTTCAAGTGGTGCACCCTGCACCCACCATGAAAGTGCATACCCTTCCCCTTCTCCCCCCTTCCACCTGTTCACCTCCCATTAACAAAAATTTTTTTTTTTTTTAGACATTTTGGTTACAGTGTGTTTCTTTGCCTCTCCCTTAATCCCAAAACAACAAACACTGGCGAGGATGCGGAGAGACAGGAACACTCTTACATATCTACTCTTAGCTTGTCTTAAAAAGACCATTCTCTCTGGCAGTTAGATTGTCTTTGTGCAGGGGGCAATTAGCCAGAGATGAGTCGCTGTTGTTCTGTTAGATGCGGTTCATGATCTCAATTGGGAAGTGGGACTTCATCTTCAGTCACCTGCCTGTCCTTCCTCTACTGAGTAGGGGGCTCTACTGATTAGGGGAAGGGAAAGAGAAAAGAGGGATTGTTGTTTTAAGCAGCAGCAAACATACTAGCTCTCTTGATAGCCGGAGAGTAAGTTGGCAACATAGCTTGTCATGAGACACCAGAAATATTTCAAGTCATACCATTCTTTACTGTCTCATGAATTTTCACTCTCTCATCAAATTAATTTTGTGTCTATCAAAGAATGTAAATAAATCAAATGTAAGTAGATTGCTGTAGTTTAAAGTAATATTATATAGTATTTAGTTTTGTGCTTTGTAATATGACTTTTTAATACAAACACAGTTTATTATATTTCTAATCTAGCCTCACATATTGTACTCTCAGCCCTCGTGAGCTGTGCTGATTGCAGTGTTGTTTCTAACTGGTAAGACTCAGAGGACGTGGCTTCCTTTTATGACTGGTTTCTAGTGTGTGATACTCCCCAGCTTCTGACAGTCCCGTGCTGTGTTTATTTTTAGCTGATCCAGGGGTCATCTACCCCAGGATAAGCCATGACAAGATAGCTGCAGGAAATCTAGACAAACCCCTGTCTTTCCTGGCATACACCAAGCTCAGAGGACAAGAACATGATGTAAACGTCAGTTCTAGGGTCTTGTAGTGTCCAGTCACTCTGGGAACAGAAGGAAGACAATATGGTATGGTACAAATAACATGGACTTTGGGGGTCAGGCACATCTTAAACTTGCAGAAGTTACTCAACCTAAGTCTCAGTTTCCTCATCTTTAACATGGGGGATTTAGCACTGGCACATAGTAAGAATTCAATAAATGGTAGTTATTTATTTTTCCATTTTACAGACAAGGAACTAAGACTCAGAATGGTTAAATTACTTTCCTGAGGTCAAGTAAATGGCAGAGCCTGCCCTTGAACCTTGGTCTCTCCCTCTGAAGTCCATGTGCTCAAACTAGCATGTTATATTGCCTTCACAGTGCCTACTTCTCAGGGTTGTTGTGAGTATGATATAAAGTGCTTAACACTGTGTCTGGTGGAGTGTAGGCTTCAATAACTGGCAGTGATTATCATTAGAGATAGGAGAGCTCAACTGAGCTTAAATACTGTCTAGAGGTTCAATTACCTACAGACCCTCAATGTGACAGGGACCCCAATTCACAGGTAAATCTTTTCAGCCCCATTTACACATATAGATGGTCGATGTCGACTCTTGAGCGTGAGAAATGATGATGGTAGTGGTGATGGTTAGTGACTAGAAAAGAAACATGACTTCATTAATAAAAACTTAAAATAGAAGACTGCTCAGTGCAATGGAGTGCTGAGAATGGCTCTCCCTGCCAAACATACCTTTCTCGTCAGTTTTCAGACATATAATCATCTTCCAGGATTCTCTGTCTTGCCTGGAAAGAAATAGGTGAGAAAGTACATGCTCTTTGGACCTAATGTCTGAGAGGGTGTTGCTTTTAGTAACTCAGGGATAAAAATAAAATGATCCTCTAAAGGCAGTGGTCACTACCGCAGCTCATGTGGGAGTCAGTAAAAATCTCATTTTTCATACAGGCATTCAAGAGCTGACCTTTAAAATCACCACATCTGGGGAGAATGTGTGATTTGATGCAGAACATTTTAGGGCATGCCAAAGGATGAATGGCGGACGATGTGCTCATCAGTTTTCTTCTCCTCCAAGGAGCTCAGAATTGCTTAGGTCATAAAAGTCAGTTCTTGGGCACTTCCAAACTGATAGCATTTGCTTAAGTAGGTCTTCTGTGCAAAGTAGATTAAGCAATATAGAAATGGAACACTGATCCATGCACGGGGTATGAAAATGCTGTGTGTGTGTGCGTGTGTGTCCTCACAGTGAAATTTAGCCATTTCAGGGCAACTGGTGATATAATAAGTTCAGCAAAGGGTCATTTGGAAAAAGATGGAATTGCTTTAAGAGGAGAGCCGACCCCTGGGAATTGCTTTGCTAGGGGAATGTTGTGCTGAGGCTGCTCACGGGCTACTTCTAGAGTCCAAGGAGTGATACTGCTGAATACAAAAGCCAGCTTTTGATTTGTGAAGCTCAAAACACCTGCAGTTCCAGAAGGAATACAAAGCAGCCTCTTTGTATTCATAATGCCCTTTTTAAAGAGCCATGGGATTTGTGGAAAACAACTGGCTAGATGGACATCTCACAGATTCATGTCTAAGAAAAAGTAGCATCTGAGTGATCTTCTGTCATCATCTGCTAAATGAAGATCTGGGTGGTGGTGCTGATAGAAATTCCTCGTAGCTGCAAATTCTGAGCAGTCTGGGCCAGGAGGCACTCTAGTTCTTGGGTCTGTCGCAGGCTCCTCTGTACCCTGACCAGCACAATTAGCATTTTCCTGGCTAGTCTCCAGTCAGCTCCCACCTTCAGAAGCAGTAAACTGAGAAATTTTCCCCCTGACATTTTCAGATGAGGATCCAGATGTCAGAATCAATGGGTTTTCAGAGTTGCTGCTTGTGCTGAAGGGAGCCAGAAGCCACTTAACTGCAAGACCACTGAGCTTCTGAAGGAGACACAGCCAATTGACCTGCATCCCTGCTCCTGCAGGCCTGTAATGTCTCAGGGCTCGACAGTGGCAAGGAGGCCAGCGCCACCCTTCCTCACTGGCTGGGAGGCCCATTGGCTGTTGTGAAGGGAATTTAGAAAGAGGTCAAGGAGCGGATCTATTCCTGAACCTTTAAGTGAAAACCAATTTGATGAGCACTGTAGAGGGGTTTTCATTTTTTTAAATGTCTGTAATACTGGAAAATTGGCTGAGGTTAGTAATTGACCCTACTGGCATGACCGACTAGGAAGCTCTTCTTGCTTAGCCATTTCCTCCCTACTTTTCTTCCTTCGTTATTTGCTGAGCACCCGCAGGCAGGGTGATAGAGACCAGACAGGAAACAACAACGGCAACAGCAACAACAGCAGTCAGACCCTTTCTCTGATTTCAGGAAGCTTGGAGTCTGGTGGAGGGGACAAGCAAGAAGACTGGCAATTTCAGTGTGAGTCTGTAAGCGCTACACGGGGTCTAGGAAGAGGATCATCTAAGCTGGCAGACTCTCAGGAATCAGACAAAGGGGCTGGGTGATGACAAGAGCATTCCAAGGGTGCAAAGGTGGGAATATGTTGAAAGCAAGGTCGGTCTGCACAGTTGCCACTAGTTCCCTGGGGGGGTGCGTAATCGGGAGGTAGAAGATTGAGAGATGAGTCTGGAGAAGGCAGTAGAAGACCACAGAGTCTTTTCTGGCATATGAGACACTTGGACCTTTAAGGTATTGGAAACAATGCAGGTTTGTGATTGGGTTACCACGTGGCCATCGTGACCTGACACTGAGCCCTGGAGATGGGAGAGTCTTAGATGGATCTTGTCAGAGTTCGGGCACCCACTGCTTAAATGAATGTGGGACACTCCTGTTAGTCTATAAGTGGGAGGAAGAGGATGGAGGATATTTCTATTTTCTTTTTTCTTTTTTTTTCATTTTAGAAAATATTATGGCCTGGTGTAGGAACTAGTAAATGTTAAACAATAATAAGTCAGGTGGCCTTCTTTGTAGTTGAAAATGCTCACAGACAAGCTGGGAAAGGGGCAATAAAACTGAAATGGCCAGAGGGCACTTAAATGCAATCATCCATTTATTCTTGAAAGCAACCAAAAAGATATAGGAAGCAGTAGTTAAGAATCACACAGAAAAATTCCGACTTAAACAGTGCCGCTGAAAATCGCCTATGTCGACGTATTCTTTAATAAAAGTTGTTTTCTGCTGACACTTTTTTTTTTTCTTCCTGTGGATGTTCCTCTTATATTTGATGATCAATTTTCCACAAGGTCTGCCATAATGTTTCCTTGGAGCTTAGGTTTTTACATTTTAATTCATTCGACGGCTGTTCTTAACCTAAGACAATGTATGCTGTTTTCACAATTCAGGGTCATCATTTTCTAGCTGACAAGCCGTTACTCAAATCCCAACTCTTTTCCTTTTCTTCATTTATTTTTCTCTGCCTTGGTTTGAGGAGAATCACTAGCAAAAGAAGCAGTTGCTACTGGTTCCAGTGGAGCCTGTGATCTGTAATTTAACTTACCTTTACCTTCAAATGATGCACATTTTGGGTTCCCTTAACCTACCTCCCCCTTTCCCAACACCTCAGGCCTCAAAGTCATAGACCATGAACTATGTTAGTCTTTCCGGAAACTTCTCTTTCTGCAGTCCATCTAAGATTCCATTTCTCCTACAAAGTTCAACACAAGCTTCATATTCCTCACATCCCAAGACAGATAGCAAAGTTACCTGAAGTTGGGAAACTTAAGCTTGATTGCTAGCTCTGTCAACTACTAGTTGTGCTTTAAAAGAAGAAACAAACCCTGTGAGTTTTACTATTATTTTTTAGTCTACTCTTCCCATCCATATTATACCTTTCTTGATCATAGAGACCATCTCTTTAGCTACTTTTGTAAACGCAAGTAGACTTTAGTACAGTAGAATTTAATAAATACAAGTTTTTAAAATGTGATTTGTTTAAGTTGTGACCTGCTGAGAGCTGTGCTGGTTTTCATTTAGAGACTCAAGGAAAGTATATGGTGAAATCTGAGAATAGGAATCTAGGAGTAGCTATAGTCCCATAAGGCATTTGGACAGCTGGTGCTTGGATTCTGCACAGCGACTGTCTCCCAAATCTGTGAATGCTTGACTAGTGGCTTCCTTTTGCCAAGAGAAGGCTTCAGGGTATGGCGTGAGAGGCTTGTGATTGCAGAGCAGCTGCAGCCCCAGGACTTCAGAGGACCATGTTGACGCAGACTCGAAAGAACACTGGACCAGCTCTAATGTCTTCCAGCTCTAAGTTTCTGGCATTTTTTAATACTCTTATTTTATACAGGACTAGCCCAGGGCAAAATAATGAAGAATGCAAAGCCCCTTTTCATTTATGTTATCTCTCGAAGTCCAGTCTCAAAGAATTTTTCCATTTAGGAACCCTTGCTCTGCAAAACAAAGCATTGAGGAAGTTAATGACACCCTAGTGTGATTTGGCTTTGTGTGTGGCTCTTGGGAGTATCTGGAGTTTAAACGGTTAAAGAAACAACAATAAAAATGGATGTCTAGTGGGAAGTTTCCTGCCCTGTGACGTTTGAATGAGTGATCAGCGAAGTGGGCATTTTAGGAGCCATGAGACTTCCATGGCTTAAGCAATACAGACTCCATTTTCACTTTTGTTTCCCAGTGTTGATCTTTATTGCCTTAATATTTCTATTCCAAAGCTTTCTGCTTAGCTATCAAACCTGATTTTAATTCAATCCTATTATCATTTGCGATTTAATCAAGATTAAAGGATCTTGGTTAAAGGTGGGGAAAAACATGCTGCATATCAACTGAAATTTTGTTGCAGCTAAAATTCCAACTCTAGTAGCTGGGGGTGGGTGGTAGAGAGGTGAGTGGGTGGGGACCTTGAGTGGTTTCCACCTTTTCAACACCGATGCAAGTATAGACATTGACATGCCAGTTGTTTGAACTAAGATGGAAAAGCGTTAGCAAAAATACGATGAGAAGAAGTCTGTGAGTCACAGAGCCCCTTTTATGTGTTTTTATCTGCACTTACCAGAGGTGAAGACCCCTGATGTTAGAACATCTTTGAGTATCATTCTTCCTTTTTGGGATTTATCCTTTTGTTATGACATGGGCATCTAATAGGACAGATGCTTGTTAGATGTGTGTCGGAGCAGGTTCCTGGAGGTCTCAGCTCTGCAGGCATTGAGCCTTTGTTTGCTAGATCATGAAGACGAAGTGGTGGGGAGGGTGTGGGAGATGAAACTCAGAATGGGGTTGGGGCAGTGTGGGTAGCTGGGGGCACTTGTGGAATGTGGGGTAATAGCTATTTACACCCATTCTAGAAATGTTTCAGGGTTTCCAGAACAGGGGCTGCTGTGCCAGTTTGGCTGATAGCAGCTCTGCATCAACAGTTACTGATGTGGAAAGAATAATGGATTTGAAAGTGGAAAACTTAAGTCTGATTCCTAGCTCTGGCAGTCATTAGTTGTGGAAACCTGGATAAATCACTTGAACTTGAGTCTCAGTTTTCCCATCTGTAAAGTGGAAATAATAATAACTGCTGTATCTACTTCACAAGTGTGTGAAGAGAATGTGTGTAGTAAGAGAATGTATTTGAGAACATTTTGTTAAACTAGGAAGCCTTCTTCTGGTTAAGTTTCCCTATTACCTTGATATTTTAGCATCATTGTTGAATTCTGTTGGCTAGTGATGATTTTGAGTATGGAAACATGTAGAATTATTTATTCAAACACCAAATATTATATTTCAGCACTTTTTGAGTTTTTGAGTGTTTT